>NC_088409.1:31049190-31402523 GCF_034236695.1 Oncorhynchus nerka | reverse complement strand
TCTGCCCAGCGCCGCCAGTGCTCCCAGTCTGCCCAGCGCCACCAGTGCTCCCAGTCTGCCCAGTGCCGCCAGTGCTCCCAGTCTGCCCAGCGTCGCCAGTCTGCCAGCGTCGCCAGTCTGCCCAGCATCGCCAGTCTGCCCAGCGTCGCCAGTCTGCCCAGCGCCGCCAGGCTGCCAGGATCTGCCCGACAACCAGTCTCTTCCGGATCTGCCCGACAACCAGTCTCTTCCAGATCTGCCCGACAACCAGTCTCTTCCAGATCTGCCAGACAACCAGTCTCTTCCAGATCTGCCAGACAACCAGTCTCTTCCAGATCTGCCAGACAACCAGAATCTTCCAGATCTGCTGGTCAACCGGAATCTTCCAGTTCCGCCAGCCAGCCAGGATTTACCGGAGCCGACTACCTGCCTGAGCTTCCTCTCAGTACTGAGCTTCCTCTCAGTACTGAGCCTCCTCTCAGTACTGGACTTCCTCTGTCCCGAGATGCCCCTCTGTCCCGAGATGCCCCTCAGTTATGTGGGGATCTGGGTGAGGACTATTAGGCCATGGTCGGCGGAGAGGGTGGATAATCCCAGGACGCGATGGAGAGGAACTATGACATTTATGAAGTGGGGTCCACGTCCCGAGCCGCCACCATGGACAGACGCCCACCCGGACCCTCCCTATGGTTTTGAGGTGCGTCCGGGAGTCCGCACCTTAGGGGGGGGGGTTCTGTCACGCCTTGGTCATAGTGTTTTGTGTTTTAGTTATAGAGTTGGTCAGGCCAGGGTGTGACATGGGTTTATGTGTTGTATTTCGTATTGGGGTTTTGTATTAGTGGGATTGCGGTTGAGTAGGGGTGTTGTTAGGCTGGGCTGCCTGAGGCGGTTCTCAATTAAGAGTCAGGTGCTTCTCGTTGTCTCGGATTGGGAACCATATTTAGGTAGCCTGAGTTCGCGTTGTATTTCGTGGGTGATTGTCCGTCTCTGTGGAGTGTTCACCAGATAGGCTGTAATTAGTATTCACGTTCCGTTTGTTGTTTTGTATTCATTCAGTTATTTCATGTATCGCTATATTCTTTCATTAAAGTCATGAGTAACCTACACGCTGCATTTCGGTCCGACTCTCTTTCTACAAACGAAGAACGCCGTTACAAATACTTAGACCACAACTACATTTTAGTTATGAATTTTGTATTGATCTTAAAAAAATATTCATTTTTCTTCCACTGTAAGAGTATTTTTTTGTAGATTTGTACAAAAAAGACAATTAAATCAATTTTAATCACACTTTATAACACAATAGAAATCCAAGGTGTCTGAATACTTTGTTAGGCACTGCATAACTGTTGTACTCAAATGATCCTAAATGGTCTAACCTTTCCTTTGGAAATTGTAATTATGGATTTTTTACAGTATATGACAAAAAAAAATATATATTTTTAATTGTGCAATAGCAGGTATTGTTTTCTGGTTTTACCAGTATTTGCTGTCTGGGTGTGCCAAAAGCAAAAACGTGGAGAACTTCCTGCGCTGTGTTTCGTGTATGGACATGGCACACCTATAGAACCTTTTAGTTTCGGTCTAATTTTATGAATCTTCATCAAAAAGTAGGATTGCCTTTTGGTCAGGATGTACAACCAACTTCAGGTGACGTCACAGGTATAGGCAAGAGACAAACAACTCCACAAACACACCCTGTACATTGAAGATAGCCCCATTGTTCACATTTCATTTGAAGAAATATCAGGACAAGGGACCAAAACAAAATGGTGTCTCCTGGTATAAAGAACAACTGTTTGAAGGCCATCTATGCAGCTGAAGGTTAATGTTACCTTGGTTTTCTGCTATTCTACTCTCTGGGTTACAGCCAGAATGCAGAACCAGTTTAGTTTCAATCAAACAATGGGTAGAAGGTAAAATCCCAAGGCTGCATAGTGGTAAAGTAAATATATGGATGAAGAATACATTTAATTTAAAATTGCTGATGAAACTGCAACTTTAAATGTCTTAATCTTCAAAATGTCCATTGTATGTTTATACATTTAAATTGTTATTTTAGTATTATATTCCATGACAAAATCTGTAGTTTAAGAAAAAAACTATTACAAATGATTTCATCTTTGATGTAACCATCAGGTTTTTAATTCACACCTTGGAAAATATTACAAAATAAGATAAACTGCCTTTTGCCAAGTGCTATAAGGCTGAAAGGGATCGTATTGGACTGAAAATTCAGGTTACACCCAACACACACATAGGTAGTATAGCCATTTTAAGTCTTTCCAACTTGTATGGGACTTCAATGTACTTGGTCACTGCATAGATATAAAAGAGAAGAGGGAGGGAGGGATGCATGCTTGCTCACACAACAGGACCATACACTCACACACACACAGTAACAGAACACATGCGTTTACACAAACAATTATCCTTCAAAAAGCCCAAGTCCAGAGTCATTAGGGAATTCAATGAAAAATGTGCAATTTTCTTTCATCTAATCTAAGGAGTTTAGGGACAAAGAGTACCAGGTCCTGTATGCTGCCTTGTACCGTCATAGTAAAGAGCTATAGTGCACGTGGCAAGATACCATTTAATGTTACCAGCCTGGACCTAGAGAGAAAGTTACCACCTTAACATGCTTTATGGAACCAAATGATTGTTCATAAAAAAGGCACATTGAACAAAATCCAAAAAGTACATCTTAGAAGTGGCACCGTGAGGAATACGGACACCATATTTCACATTCCTACCCCCGTTACAAAACAGCTCTTCCTTCCCGTTCACTTCATTACAGTGGTATCACAGCATTACAACACAGTTGAGGAAACACCCCTGAAAAGATGTATAGTTCCCAATGTTCAATGGACAGCACTGCTAAGCTAAACAGCACTGCTAAGCTAAACTAGCCTAATAGAACCTTGTCCTTTGTTTAGCTCTCCTACAATACAACTACACTGGGACATTTGTCTATCTGTGATGGAAAAGTATCCACAAAGACATTAGTGAGACATACCAACGACTGGGAAAGGATTGAACCAGTTTTGTAACTGACACAGTCATAGCGACATTATTGAAGTGATAAACATGTGCATGCGCGCACACAGTTTAATATAGCGGAAGTCTGTGCAAAACCCATTACAGTACAGTTAATGATCTACCAAGATGAAGTGTCTCCCCCTGCTGTCCAATACCAGTATTGCAGTCATAACGTCAGAATGGGGGAGACATGAATTAAGACATGGTGGTTTGTTAATGGAATGATATTAACACTACAGTATGTGGTTTCTGCCTCTACTGAATCACCACATCTTTAGAAATGTGTTATACGTGTCAGGTATATGTTGCATAGGGGCAGGCAGTGAGTACAACTCCCAAAATGGAGGTAAGGACATGTGGGGTGCTTCTGTTGTATTCAACCAACACGGATACAGAAAAACAACAGAGGACCAGTGTGTGGTATTGTATTATCAGCACAGTACATTGCTTTGGATAAAAGCATCTGTTAGACTTTTTAACATGTACAAAAACATCCTTCAAGGATAAGTACATTAGATAAGACGCACAGTACAAACTTTCTGCAGTCAGTCAGAGACACACACACAGCATTCAGAATGACAGCACAAACTAGTGTAGTACCACTAATCCTAAAATGACAAAGTACTGTCTGTAAAGACAGTTTCCCTAAAACAGAAGGCAATGTTTTCTTTCAGTTTTTCATTTGATGAATTATGTGCTTTTTAGCTCACCATGAGAGACCCTCGTCAGAGTAGAAATGCGTACATACATTCACACACACTCACACTCACATTCTGTCCAGGGATAAAAATTAAAACAATCAAATTCTACTTGGGTCGTTCCACGAAATAAGTGCCCTTTGCATCCCTTTGATATTTTAAGTACAAAATTTAACAGCGTTATATTTGATGAAGTGCCCTTTAATATAGACCACATGGAGATTTCAATAAATATTTGTTTTTATATGAATAAAGACTTACTAAATTGCCAAAATTAGAGTCAACTGCATCTCAGATTGCATTTCATGTCTCTCTGTGACTTCCAAGAAGATGAACATTTCTCCATCATTGTAAAGTCCTAGTTATTTTGTTGCTTTGACAGTAATTTCTGAAGATTTTTATTCATTTAAAATGCAATGAGTCATTGAGTTTAAAGAAAAAAATAAACCTTTCCCTAATTTTAAGCTCAACCCGGTTATGAGAACTCTTGTTTTAATATGGTGAAACTTTTTAAATAATATTCATTTTTAATAAAAACACATTGAACATCTATTAGTCCAAATAATTGAGTAAGAGCAGGTGAGCTGGTTCTTCTGAAAACATTTCTGGTGTTTTGCGGTGGAAAACTGAGCGGGCCGAGCAGAACACTTCAACCCTGTTAACCAGATGCCCAGGCTTGACATTTTAGAAGAATTCTATTGTTTTGTGAAGCATGCATTCAATTTCCCCTCCCTGCTGCACACAACAAGCTCTGCCACAAGGGGATTTATGGCTGATTTAAGATAAAATCGTCAAGCTCGTTACTTTACTTGGCACTTACTATAGTAAAAAAATGTACATTCAAACCCGAGATGGGAAAATGTGTTTTGTAAATGAAGTTGAACATGTACTCTTTATGATAGAATGTCTAAAAGTAGGTGAAATCAACGAACAATATACAGATGAAAAGGCACTGAATTGGTGGAACGACAGACTTATTTCTCTGCATTCCTCGAAACAGAATAGAAAATAAATAGAACATGTCAAATCAAGCTTCTGAAAACCACTAAACCAAATCAGCAGCATTTGAGGTTCTTCTTTTTAAAAAGGAGAAAGACTGCGGATATTTCCCTGTGTAGTCCTCTCTCAGTACCACAACCTTGTAAAAAACAACAAGGCAAACCCAATCAAACCACTGTGCAGAACACCAAATAATCTGTTAAAAAGTACAGCAGCCAGGGTTTTTTCTACATAGAAAAGTCTTGGGTAGGCTGCCTAAGTGCTTTTCTGGGCTGCTTATGTAAAACATAAAAAGGACTATATATTATGATATATACAGTACCAGTCAACAGTTTGGACACATCTACTCATTCAAGGGTTTTTCTTTATTTTTACTGTTTTCTACATTGTAGAATAATAGTTAAGACATCCAAACTATGAAATAACACATATGGAATCATGTAGTAACCAAAAAGGTGTTAAACAAATCAAAACATATTTTATATTTGAGATTCTTCAAAGTAGCCACCCTTTGCCTTGATGACAGCTTTGCAGTGTCTTGGCATTCTATCAACCAGCTTCATGAGGTAGTCACATGGAATGTATTTCAATTAACAGGTGTGCCTTGTTAAAAGTCAATTTGTGGAATTTCTTTCCTTCTTAATGCATTTGAGACAATCAGTTGTCTTGTGACAAGGTAGGGGTGGGATACAGAAGATGGTCTTTTACCAAATAGGGCTAAGTCCATATTATGGCAAAAACAGCTCAAATAAGCAAAGAGAAACAACAGTCGATCATTACTTTAAGACACGAAGGTCAGTCAATACGGAACATTTCAAGAACTTTTAAAGTTTCTTCAAGTGCAGTCACAAAAACCATCAAACGCTATGATGAAACTGGCTGTCATGAGGACCGCCATAGAAGACCCAGAGTTACCTCTGCTGCAGAGGATAAGTTCATTAGAGTCAACTGCATCTCAGATTGCAGCCCAAATAAATGCTACACAGAGTTCAAGTAACAGACAAATCTCAACATCAACTGTTCAGAGTAGACTGTGTGAATCAGGCCTTCATGGTCGAATTGCTGCAAAGAAACCACTACTAAAGGACACCGATAAGAAAAAGAGACTTGCTTGGGCCAAGAAACACAAGACATGGACATTAGACCAGTGGAAATCTGTCCTTTGGTCTGTCTGATGTGTCCAAATTTGAGATTTTTGGTTCCAACCGCCATGTCTTTGTGAGATGAAGAATAAAGTGAATAGATGATCTCCACATGTGTGGTTCCCACAGTGAAGCATGGAGGAGGGCGTGTGATGGTGACACTGTCAGTGATTTATTTAGAATTCAAGGCACACTTAACCAGCATGGCTACCACAGCATTCTGCAGCGATACGCCATCCCATCTGGTTTGCGCTAAGACTATCCTTTGTTTTTCAACAGGACAATGACCCAACACACCTACAGGCTGTATAAGGGCTAATTGACCAAGAAGGAGAGTGATGGAGTGCTGCATCCAATGACCTGGCATCCACAATCACCCGACCTCAACCCAATTGAGATGGTTTGGGATGATTTGGACCGCAGAGTGAAGGAAAAGCAGTCAACAAGTGCTCAGCATGTTGGAACTCCTTCAAGACAGTTGAAAAGGCATTCCAGGTGAAGCTGGTTGAGAGAATGCCAAGAGTGTGCAAAGCTGTCATCAAGTCAAAGGGTGGCTACTTTGAAGAATCTAAAATCTGTTTAACACTTTTTTGGTTCCTACATGATTCCATGTGTTATTTCATATTTTTGATGTCTTCACTATTATTCCACAATGTAGAAAATAAGAAAAACCCTTGCTTGAGTAGCTGTGTCAAAACCTTTGACTGGTACTGTATGTATATATATTTAATTTTTATTTAATAAATAAATAATAATTACTAAAAAGAGATAATGGACCTATATATTTTTTAATAAAGATCATCTTTGAGAACTAACCATAACTAAAATAAAAGCTAGACACAGGGAGAATCTACAATTCATAAAATGATGCATTCAGGAGTTTTTGTCATGGCATGGGGCCCCCAGATGTTTTTGTAATGGCATGGGGCCACAATAGTTTTTTTGAATTGGAGAAAATGTGCTTTAAAACTGCTACATTCTGTCACTGCGGCCAACAGAAGGGCCTCTAAAATGGTTGCTCGACCACTGCACCATTGGCCACGCCCACCAGCTAAGCACATTTTGATCCAGAAAAGACCCTGGCAGCCATTTGCCTTTCTTTCTCAACACTCACAACAACAGTCTGCTCTGGAATGTTTTCAAATCTAAGCCACTTTTCGGTTCATCTCTTTGATCTCTTCTTCCTCATGGGTCCAGTGGTTGCAGGTGTGAAATGGTGATAGGCCCCAGGGAATGTTCAAACAGAACACTGGACTTTATGTCTAGCTACCTCAGAATACCTTGCCCGTGGTCCCATTTCTAAACATGACTGGTTGTCTCATGCTTCCAGGAAGGCTTTCTATCGTCCTGTTCCCTTTCTCTGTGGACCATGAGTGTTTTACATGGTCTCTTCCTAGCTCTTTCACATTCAGTCTGATAGGGTACCATGTGTAAAAGTCTACTTTGCGCTCCTCCTCAGCAGTAGCTGCGTGTCTGACCCTCAGTATGGATGGTCCAGTTGGGTGATGGTCCAGGTAAGCTGCCCTGCCGTGCCAGCCCTCTCTGGTTCCTCAGACCCTGCGGCCGCAGCACCGGCTCGTGGACCACATCTCTGCGGGGGGGAGGGTTGGGGTATTGGCCCAGCATCGGGCCAGGATGGAATGGGTATTGGCTGTACTGGGGGCCTCCTGGCTGGCCGGGGTAGGGCCTGGGGGCTCCCAGCGTCAGGTTGGAGAAGGCTGCAGACGGGGAGTCTGAGGGCTCCAAGAGCAGCTGGCTGGGGTAGCCGGAGGAGCAGGGGTCCTGGGGGCTCTGGATGGGGTAGGGGGGCTCTTGATAGTGCTGCCGAGGGGGGTAGGGGTTAGCGCCAGAGCTCTGATGCTCTCCCAGGGGCCCAGGGGTAAAGTCTTGGGTCCGGTAGTATTTGAGCACCTGATCGCCTGAGGGCATGACGTCAAAGGCCTGCCTGTACTGGCCCCCGGCGAGGACCTCCGAAGCGGGTCTTGGCGTTGGAAGACCCCTGCCCCGGCCCTCTGAGGAGCCCTGATCAGTGAGGGGCCCGGTGTGTAGACATTATAGGCAGGCGGGGGCTGGTTGTGCTGCTGGCTGGGGTAGGGGTTGGCAGGGTGCTCCATGGCAGGGGAGGAGCTGGTGGAGGTGACTGTGGAGGGACCCTCAGCCCTCTCCTCCTCAGCCAGCTTCTCTATCAGCAGGGAGGCGATCTCCTTCCCCGACAGGCCCGGGATGGGCTCCGTACTGCAGCTGGAGCTCTGGGGGTCTGAGCGGCTGCGGTAGTGGATCCCTGTCGATGTAGACGCTGTGGGAGCTGGGAGGAAGTCGCTCTCCTGGATGCTCCCTGGGGTCGTTGCAGCCGAGTCGTTGTGGGCGGCTGGGCTGTCTGGAGTGGAGGGGGTAAGGCTAACACTGGTGGAGCCTCCCTGGTCAGGGTCCAGGCGGGGGGAGGATTGTCTCTGGTCCTCTGGGGGAGGGGGGTCGTTTGGCGTGGCAAGAGGTTCAGAATTCTGTGTAGAGTCTCCATCCAGGTCTGTGCTGGTCCAGTTCTTTGTGTTTTGGGCCCCAGTAGAGGGGCTGGGGAAAGGGAAGTTGACGTAGATGGGCTCAGACAGGTCCTTGGAGGTTGGTCTGTGGGCCTGGGGAGGGGAGGGCTGGGATGGCTGACCCTGGAGAGAGATGCCCTGGGGAGGCTGGCTCAGACTCAGAGGAGCCTCCTCTGGCTTACGATAGCACACCTTCCCGTTTTCAAAATAGGGGTGTAGCTGGGAGGAGGTGAGGTCTGTGGAGGCTGACCGGTTGGAGCGGTGGAGGTTGTGTTGGTGCTGGTGGAGCGCCAGGGGAACCATGGAGGAGGAGGGGAGGGTGCATCTCACTACGGGCCAGCCGGATTGAGGAGGAGGTCTGGCGCTGGGGCCGGGGGTGAGAGGGGTGATGGTGGTGGGTGGAGCCGTCCTGGGAGTGGGAGTGTCCGTGGAAGAATGAGTGGGACTGGGAGTGGGCAGCTGCCCAAGCCCGCGTGGCTTCTTTGGACCAGAGCTGGGGCCCCCTCTCCCCTCTGGGTCCACCCTGGTTGTGGTGGAGAGGCTGGGTTTGGTGTTGGTGATGCCCCCGGGAGATGGGCCTTTTGTTGGCCTCTGGGTGGGGGGCCGGGCGGAAGTTACCCTCCAGGTCCAGCCTCATGTTCTGGTAGCTGTGGCGGGCATAGCTGGGGGCCCTGCGGGTTCTCAGGCCCGGCGATCTCGTAGTAGAAGTTCTCCATCTTTCCCTGGTCCTCTGAGGTGGAGGAGAGGGGAACGGGCCGGATCTGAGTCTGCTGAGGGGGCTGCTGACCCGGAGATGGTTGGCTGGCTGCGTGGTAGCGGGCGAGGTGGTCTGGAGCTCCACTCAGACGCTCTGAGAAGGCCCTGGCCAGAGGAGGGTTCCCCTGCTGACCAAAGATCCGCCTGATGCGCCCTGAGTCCAGGGAGCGACGCATCTCAGTCTGGGCCAGTGGTGCTCTATGGGGACGCTTCAGATCCAGGGGCTTAGGGGGTACTTTGGGGCGGGTGGGCTGGAAGGCACGGACCTGAGTCAGAGGGGACTCTGACTTGGAGTGCAGGAGCTGGGGGTGGGCTGAGGACGGCTTGGACTGGGTGGAGGTTGATTTCTGTTGGAGGTGAGGGGCAGAGAACTGGCGTGAGTAGGCTGGGGGCTTCCTCTGAGACTGGGATTCAGTGGGGCTAGGTCTCTCCCCAGACTGGCCTGGTTTGGGGGGCTGTGACTGGGACAGCTGCTTCTGGTTCTTGTAGATGGGGCTGGGGGTCTGGTCGTCTCCAGAGGCGCTCCCACCAGACAGCTCCGAGTTGGACGCCACAGAGTCGGACGTCTCAGAGGACAGGGTGTCCGTATCCTACAATAAAAAATTTAAAAAGTATAACTTTTTTTTACCGCCATACATTAAGTTACAGTACTGGTTAGTCATGCATGCTGTAGCTACGTGCGGCCGGACATACTTTACTGTACTGTTCTCTAAGCCTGATTAACCAGCTGGGAAAATAGAACATGGGCTTTGTCAGTCTCATAACAACGACAGTTAAAAAAAAAAAAGAAATCTAATTTTGCCCAGGCAACTGTAAACATCTTGCTTGTTATGGTTAGGAAATGAAGGCTCTGCTGAAAATGACCTGACAGCACTGTTGTCGCTCTTCATATGGAGCCCAAAACTAGAACATCTCCAGCACAGTCAAAACAACATATCCACCACATAGAATTTACCACAGTACAAACGGACACAGTTTACACAAAGGTACACCTAAACAGTGCCACTTACAGACATGTGCACACTCCCACACACCTGTCCTGGAGTCCTCTCTCCCTGGCCGTGTCCTGTATCTGCTGCAGTCTCTGTCGCGTTTTCCTCTCCCTCGGTCATCCCCACAGACAGGGGGCGCACTGTGGAGTAGAGCGGATTGGGGTCAGAGGACAGCAGCTCTCCTGCGTCGGCAGACAGGGACCTCTGGTAGTGGGTGTCGGCTGCGTCCTGGGACCGGGACTGAGGGGGGCGGTAGGGGGGCGAGGCGCCCTGTCTCAGGGCCTTGTTGGCACTCTCAGCCAGGGCCAGAGCCATGAGGCGTGCTGGGTTTTTAGGAGGGGGAGGGGGAGGCTGGGAGAGCAGGGGGGCACCGGTGGGTTCCGTTATACCTGTAGAGGGGAGAGGAGGGTTAAATTACATGACTATGGTCTGCAGTAAAACCTCGAATCATTGAAAACAAACTCATTTTTGATGACTGTAAATCAATCAACTAATGCATTCAATCAATCAAACGTGTTGGCTGAGTCCATTCCTGTCTACTCACCCTGTCCTCTGATCTTGGCCTCGGGGCCCAGTTTGCTGCAGATCTCCTGCTGGCAGCTCTCCGTCAGCTGGAAGTCACATGACTTCAGCAGCATGCAGATCATCTGAGGAGGCTGCGACTGGGAGGGTCCACTGCTTGGGATGCCAGGCTGTAATTCACCAGCTCGGCCGCCAATCATGTCCAACACCTACGAGGGAGAAAGTCAAGTTTGGGGAGGCAAATTTATCATACAGAGTATATAGGAAAGTAATCTCCAATCATGAGATACAGAAATACAGGGACAGGAGTGACAGAGAGGGAAGAATTACCTTAGCAGGGACGCTGATGGATACAGGGTCAGAGATGTCCAGTGTAGGGGACTTGGGGGCTTTTTTTGCGAGAAGGCGTTCACCATCTTCCGGGTGAAAGATCTTCTCTCTGTTGGGGGCTGAGCAGAGGGGGCAGAGGTCACAGGTGTAGTGGGCTGGCCCTGGCTGTTTGAGGTACTCCGGTTGGAGCCTTCCCCTGATTGGCCGGCAGATGGGCTGGTATTGGCCGGTCTGTGTTGACAGAACACCTGAAGGGGCGGGGCTGTGGCGGCGATGATCAGACTCCTCCTGACGGCCGCATTCGATTGGTTGAGCACCGAGTCGGGGTCCTCTGTGATTGAGCGCTGGCTGCTGGAGTGAGAGTGTCCTTGGTGGTTGAGGCAGCGGTAGGGAGGGGGCGTGGCAGTTGGCGGGGACTCCCTGCCGCCCGCGGTGACTGTGCTGCTGCCCAAACCGATTGGTCCGTCCTCCAGGAAGGTGGGGCTGAAGTCAATGACGTCCTCGGCCATCCAGGAAGCAGCCGGGTCCTGGTTGGAGAAGTCAGGCAGCATGTAGATGCCTTCCTCGTCGTCATCCTGCTCATCGTCTCCATCATCCCTGGGCCGGCGGTCCTCAGGCAGCAGGCTGTCATACGAGCGGCTGGAAGGCAGGCGGGACGGGGGGCGCTGGGGCAGGTGCTGGGGGTCCATGGAGGCAGCCAAAGACAGACCGTCACTGCTGGAGCGGGGCCGCCGCAGACGGCTAGACTGTCCTGAGAGAGAGAGGAGGAGAGGTAGGAAAAAAAAGGAATAGTCAGGGTTTAAAATAAGCGTCTCTGTGGTGCTCGTCTTAGTGCTCCAACAACCTCCTAAACGATCCATTCTACTCCGACTGTCCCAAAATCAACTATCATCACTGCTTCCAGACACATTACTTCTCTTCCACAGCCTCCCCTGACAGAAACATCTCATACTCTATACTTAACGGACGAGAAGAGAGAGATTCTGCTGTCGATCAGTCAATGGACTTGACCTGCTGAGATGAGTATCAGTATTAGCGTCAGTGAGTTATGGCCTACTGTGGTGTACCTGCTCCACTGTGCTGGGATGATAAGGATTCCTCACTCTTAGCTGAACGCAGGGTCACACTGTCCACACGACAACCTGCAGGAGAAACCAAGGAGAGAGAGAGAAAATAGGGAGAAAGAGACAGCCGGAGAGAGAGAGAAAATAGGGAGAAAGAGACAGCCAGAGAGAGAGAAAGGGAGATCTGTCATACAAAGAGAGAAGGGGATCAAAAAGGTGGACAAACTGTGGAGTTGGCATTTATTTTTCTTTCCACCTGCATCCAGGTGGTGGTCCAAATCAGACATGATATCTACCTGCGTGTGAGGTGGCGGGCTGGAACAGGGAGCTAATCCTCATTGGTTTACGTCTCCCCGCCCCCGGGGGCTTCCCGATCGCAAAGAATGTCTTCCAGCTCCCTCCAGCTGCCTTCCGTACCTTCATCCCTCTCTTCCTCCTGTAGGGGGAGGAGAGAGAGCAAGACAGAGAAGGAGGGAGAGAGATTTAGGTGGGTAAGACTGCTAAATCAACTGCATGTGATAGCAAAACTACAGAAACTTGCATGGTCTGGAATAAGCCTGGCCTCCCACTCACCTGTCGACAGGGTGGTCCAGCACGGTGTGGAACTGGCCCTGGAACTGGACTGGCGCCCCCTGGAGGAGCAAAGGAGCCTGTGTCCTGGCCTGGGCCTCTTCTAGGGAGAGCAGCCTGGCGGACACAAAGGACTTGGGCCTGGTCAGAGAGTGCCGCCCTGCAGGCAGAGAGAGGACAGTTAGTAATAGGTAGAGGGTGGGAGAGTGAGGAGGCTTTGTTGACGGAGGCCAAAAGCTTTGTTCCAAATGAGATCCTATTCCCTGTATAGTAGTGTACTACCTTTGGCCAAAGCCCCTAAGTGGCACACTATGTGGCAAAAAAAATCTCTATATATATATATATAAAAAATGTTTTTAAGAGTACTATACGGGAAATAGGGTGTCATTACAGATTTGCCCAACGAGAGCGAATAAGACATGGACACACTTGCAAATCAGAAATCACATGGAGTAAACAACACAAAGGGAGGGAAGGCTGAGGTATGCAGAGGATGTCGGACCTTTTCATTTGAAACTCCAAATCAAAGAGCAACCAAAGTAACCTCAATGGCAAAGTTTGCTGAGGTTTGCTAAACAGGACACCCGTCAGAGGAGAGCAGAGCATGGGTCATCAGACAGGATTAACATCTAAACAAATATGTATTATTATAATGCAATTAACAGAGTACTGTAACAGTGTCTTATAGGGCAAGTACATGCCAGGAAAGCCCAAAAATATTTTTTCCACATTAATTTACTGCAATACAATTTTTCACATTAAATGTATTCAACATAAAAGTATTTATATTAATATTTCAAAAGTACCCTTTTTGATTTAGCATATTTTTGGGACAAATTGTTGGAACAACAAGTCAAACACTCTTCAAATGAGTCAAATTGTGCTCTGCTACTTTTAAACATAAAAATGTATCTAAGTCATTAAGCAATTACATTCAGCAAATCACCAGCAGAGGGAGTTCCATTTGAATCCATTTTCCCATTCACTGTTGGGGCTCACAATTTATCATAACTTCAAAAGTAGCAGAATGTTGAAAACTTTGTGTACTTGTACAGTATATAGTTTAAAACAATGTCTAAAAATGTACAAAATCAAATGGTACGAGATATTCACTAATATGTTATGTTGAATAAATGTGTTACAAAATCATAATCTAGACATAATCCATATTTTAGAGCACACTATCATGTACAGTTCACAGATCATAGGGTCTTAGAGGATTTTCTCACAAATGGTTTGTGATACAAATGTAAAAACCATATCAAACATTCATCCTGCCAATCAAGTTTCTGTGAGAATAGCCAGAACAATTGGACACCCAAAATATTTTTGGGACTTTCCTGGCGTGGAGTCTGAGACACAAAGCAAAGCATCTAACTGAGCCCTGGCTGGGACGCTGACAGAAACTCTTCAGCTGGAGAAGCACACAGATACTGCTGATCTGTAGACAATACTGAGGTTAAACATTTTAGCTATAGGGCCTATTGATTATTTAGCTAGCTGACAAGACAAAACAGATCACGGAAGCTGGGAATAATCAATGCAACATGGTTGTTTTACCTGGTGGTTCTGGCTCAATGTAATCCTCTTAAAAGAAACATCCACAGCATTTGTGGCACATTGATCAAAACAACATATATTCTTTAATAGTTTGAGCATTAAAACTGTTCATCATATATGCAGTCACTTTAACAATACCTACATGTACATACTACCTCAATAAGCCTGACTAACAGGTGTCTGTATAAAGCCTTGCTACTCTTTTTTCAAATGTCTTTTTACTGTTGTTTTATTTCTTTACTTACCTACACACACACACACACACACACACACTTTTTGTCCTTTTTTCACACCATTGGTTAGAGCCTGTAAGTAAGCATTTCACCTGTTGTATTCGGAACACGTGACAAATAAACTTTGATTTGATTACAGCGCAAAACAACCCAAAAGTTACTTGAATAACTATTTAAAATGTCAAAAACAAATATTGGAGTAAACACAAAATGTAACCGACCACATTTACTTCAAGATGGGATGAATTTGAACCAGGATGGAAGTTTATTGCCTATTCAACTGTCAATATAGTAGAAAAATCATGTGAGAGTTTACAGCTGACCAGTGACTAAAATCATGAAGAGACACTGGGTTTATAGAAACACATGTCAGCATGTGCACACAAAACTTATATTAAATGTTGTTGTTTTTTACCCCTTTTTCGTGGTATCCAATTGATTGGTAGTTACAGTCTTGTCTCATCGCTGCAACTCCCGTAAGGACTCGGGAGAGGCGAAGGTCGAGAACCGTGCGTCCTCCAAAACACGACCCAACCAAGCCGCACTGCTTCTTGACACAATGCCCACTTAACCCGGAAGCCAGCCGCACCAATGTGTTGGAGGAAACACCATACACCTGGACAACCTTGTCAGTGTTCACTGCGCCCAGCCCGCCACAGGAGCCGCTAGTGCACGATGGGACAAGGACATCCCTACCGGCCAAACCCTCCCCTTACCCGGACGACGCTGGGCCAATTGTGCGCCGCCCCATGGGTCTCCCGGTCGCAGCCGGCTGCGGCAGAGCCTGGACACGAACCCAGAATCTCTAGTGGGTTTATACATGCCTTAGACCACTGCGCCACTCGAGAGGCCAACTTGGCTATACTTACTATCTACTGGAAAACAACAGACAAAAGCCCAATAGAATGAGACACATTCATCATGAACTCTTTCTTGTGCACATCGTACAGAGATCTCAGGACAAATGGGTCACACAGAAGCCAAAAGTAGACCAAGCCTAAACTAAACCAATCAACGCTAGAGCGCTTGTAAGCATCCAGCATAGAGAGATAGAGAGAACGATAGAGAGAGAGAGCGATAGAGAGAGAGAGCGATAGAGAGAGAGATAGAGAGAGCGATAGAGAGAGCGATAGAGAGATAGAGATAGATAGAGAGAGCGATAGAGAGAGAGCGATAGAGAGAGAGATAGAGAGAGATAGATAGAGATAGAGAGAGCGATAGAGAGAGATAGAGAGAGCGATAGAGCGATAGAGAGAGAGATAGAGAGAGAGATAGAGAGATAGAGAGAGCGATAGAGAGAGAGATAGAGAGATAGAGAGAGCGAGAGATAGAGATAGATAGAGAGAGCGATAGAGAGAGATAGAGAGAGAGATAGAGAGCGAGATAGAGAGCGAGATAGAGAGATAGATAGAGAGAGCGATAGAGAGATAGATAGAGAGATAGATAGAGAGAGAGATAGAGAGAGAGAGAGGACGGTCAGAACATGGAGTAGCGTCGCCTTTCTACGGTGACTTCCAGAAGAGGAGCAGATAGTGTAGGGGGCCTGGGGGCCTTAGGGACCTCCTCACCCCTGGTCTCCCCCACCTCCTCCTCACCCCTGGCCTCCTGCAGACTCACCAGCCTGGTTCTCTGGTGCTGCCGAGAGACCTTACACTCCAGCTTGCCCGTTGCTACGGAGACACACAGCTCTCACTCACTATCTGCTGCTTCAATCACACTTGGCATACACTGATTGAATCAACGTGGTTTCCACGTCATTTCAATGAAATTACATTGAATCAACGTGGAATAGACGTTGAATTGAAGTCTGTGCCCAGTGGGATGGCTACATCATCAGTGTGGCTGAGGGCTCACTTTATGGCAAGTTTTCAGTTTTATTCCATATTTAATACGGATGTTTATCGAGAGTAAAGAACAAAATGTTGCCAAATATTGTACTACTTTTTGGAAAATCAATTATGAAGAAAATGGATGCAGTGGAGAAATCACTTATATTACTGCCATTTTAGACTCTTCATACACATGTTCTACTGTGCTGCAAGGCAAGACAAAGAGTGCAATTAAATCATATATCAGTCATTCAAGTAGAGTTCAAGTAGAGTTGCTTTCATAGATTTACAGCATTTGCGGGGTAAAAAGCGGAGGACAGCGGGCGGTGGTGACAGTTGTAATGGAGGTAGAAGTGTCATCCATTATATACAGGGCTTTAACCAAAGCTCTCTGTTTAACCAGACAACTAAAAGCATTAAGTAGAGGATAGAGGAAGCCTGGCTGGCTGAGTAGTAAACCTAGTTACTGTAGGTACTAAAAAGAGACTTTGAGGCTCTGAGGTAAATGCTCTGTGTGTGGCATTGATAACACAAAACCACAGAGCTGATAGAGGGAGAGAGGACAGAGGGAGCACTCTGAAGGAGAGAAGACATTTTCAGTCAAATCCTAACTTGAAATCCACACGTCGCTGACGATTGCCGACTGATGCAAATCATGCATTGATTTCAATTGGAAATGTGTGTATCCACACAAATGGAAACCAAGTTGGGAGGATTGTGTCCAGTGAGCGTTAGAGAAGCCAGCGTTTGGGTCATGGTGATGTGCATACCTGTGCCTGTGAAGCGTCCTACAGAGGTGAAGGAGTCACTGAAGAGCACGTCCACGTGACCGAGGAGAAACTCCACCACCACAGACTGGATCCGCACCTCCTTAAACGGGTCTGCACCACTCAGACCCACCGCCTCGATCTCCATAGACCTGCCACGGAGACAACACACAGCCACGCCAGGAAGGTGTTGTAGACAGAAATGCCATGAATAGAGCTGACATGATTCCTTACTGTACATGTCAGAGGCACACCTGTTCTAAACAATATATTTATATAGGAACGATCCACAACGCAGGTACAATAGGTAGGCAGAGGCACACACCTGAGCAGGTTGGGGGCCCAGACAATGGCCAGGTTCTTGATGTGCATGTTGGTCTCTCCGCTGCAGGTGGCCAGACCAGCCAGGTGTCTAACGAGGTACTCCAGGGTCCTGACAGAGAGCCAACATCAGTCCACAATCTGTCTCCATGGCTGTGTTGTGTGTGTATACCTGTAGTCTCTGTCTCCATGGCTGTGTTGTGTGTGTATACCTGTAGTCTCTGTCTCCATGGCTGTGTTGTGTGTGTGTATACCTGTAGTCTCTGTCTCCATGGCTGTGTTGTGTGTGTGTGTGTATACACCTGTAGTCTCTGTCTCCATGGCTGTGTTGTGTGTGTGTGTATACACCTGTAGTCTCTGTCTCCATGGCTGTGTTGTGTGTGTATACCTGTAGTCTCTGTCTCCATGGCTGTGTTGTGTGTGTGTGTGTATACACCTGTAGTCTCTGTCTCCATGGCTGTGTTGTGTGTGTGTGTATACACCTGTAGTCTCGGTCTCCATGGCTGTGTTGTGTGTACCTGTAGTCTCGGTCTCCATGGCTGTGTTGTGTGTACCTGTAGTCTCGGTCTCCATGGCTGTGTTGTGTCTATACCTGTAGTCTCGGTCTCCATGGCTGTGTTGTGTGTACCTGTAGTCTCGGTCTCCATGGCTGTGTTGTGTGTACCTGTAGTCTCGGTCTCCATGTCTGTGTTGTGTCTATACCTGTAGTCTCTGTCTCCATGGCTGTGTTGTGTGTACCTGTAGTCTCTGTCTCCATGGCTGTGTTGTGTCTATACCTGTAGTCTCTGTCTCCATGGCTGTGTTGTGTGTACCTGTAGTGCGGTGGTGGGAGCTGCTGAATGACATCATGTACTTTCACCATGCGCTCGTCGTCCGTCATCTCTCCCATACAGTCCTACGGAGGAAGACCAGGGAAAAAACAGATGGTTTAGCCTTTGACAATGGACAGTACTTTCAGTTGGAGGGAGTTGTGTTGGGTTATGGCCATGTACTCACAGCAAACTTGTCGTAGAGCTGGTAGGTGAGCAGGGGGTTAGGCAGCTCTCTGAAGTAGAGCTTACACAGGGACCCCACACAGTGGATGTCCTGCATGTACATATCCTTGGTCAGGTCTGGAACATTCTCACTGTCAAACTCATGTCTGGTGGAGAGAGTGTCAAATAGGGTTGAATGCCAAAAGAATATTGCATATATGTATTTTATTAATGCAGTCAATGATCTATGTAGTTATTCTAAGACTTTACAGGTTCAGGACCTGACATGCAGGGTTAGGGTTAGCATGAGGAGTGGTACCGGAGTTTCTGAATGTTGGAGGAGACTCCAGAGTGCCTGTAGATGCCGTCCACCACACCATGCTTCTCTATGAACTCTGAGCAGCTCTTTAGAACCTGTGGAACTGGAGAAGCACACAAAGATCCATGTCACATGTTACAGTAGTACACCAAACCAGACCAGGCTCTCAAGGACACACAGATGACTCTCTGAGACTCTAGAATTAGAACTGTAGAACTCTAACTAGGGCAATGGGCCCATTTCATCAACTCCGAAGCACTAATGTGATCCTAAAATGGCATGATTGACTTAAATATTGTTCCGAGTTCACTTGACACACCAAAACCGCCTCACTCTCTGCAGCCAGCAACTCGACTCTTACGTTACTATAAAAATCACAAGCCCAAAGATTCTGACAACTTCTATACATCCCCAAAAGGTTACGTGAGGATAAGTGAGTTTTATGTACCGTCCAGTCCTGAGTTGAGGAGGTGCTCTCCCAGGTCGCAGCCGAACACCCTCTCCTTAAGAATGCCTCTCTGTTTGAGCTTCTGCTTGGTGGGCCTGGACTTCATAAAGGTGCGCAGGAATCCTATCAGCTTGCCGTGCTTCTTAGAAACTGTCAGAGGGGGGCGACAGAGAGCTGCTGAGTAATGACACTACAGTGGGAAAGAGAGACTATTGTGGTGGATGAGGGGTCCATCTTTGTGAGGGGCGTGTCTTTGTTTGTGTGTACAGAGAAGTGCCTGCAAACGTGTGTGTTCAAGTGTGTGTGTTTCCACATGTGACTGTTTAACATGAATGACATCATCGTCATCGAATATAAAACGTGTGAAAAGACATCAGAAAATAGGAGAGTTTAGTGGGAGCTGGAGCATGGACACTAGTAGGAGGCTGGGTCGTGTTCTGGACCAATGAGCCACGACCATCAACATCATTAGAACAATAAGCAGCAGCAGATTACTTGGACGCATGATGAAGATTAGGATTAAGGAAATAATGATTGTCATTGGTCATAATAAACCTGTATTGTCTTCCTCTAAAACAACGACTTGCTTCTCATTTATACAACAAGCTCCATTGTGTTCCTATGATTTATGGGTGCCTCTAAAATACATGTACACTAATTCTACTCTAAAAACATCCTCGCCACTCCTGCATGTGAACAGCCCTAGGCTAGTTGTATAAATGGCTATTGAACGTTTCCTGGTTGGCTTAAGGGGAAATGTGTTATACAGGCCCTGCATTAAGGGGAGAGATGGGGCATTAGGAAAGATAAGGACGGTGGAAGGACTCTGATTAGATGACAAATAGATTAATGAGAGAGAGAAATTCAATTTCAGTTGTTGTTACCAGCAAGTCTTAGGTACCAAGGCTGAGGAACTGAGAGAGAGAGAAAGAGAGAAAGGAAATAGATACAACAGGAAGGCGGTTGGAACACCAGCTAAATACACTGTTGTTCTGTACTTCGCACTCCCAAAACAGAGATATACTGTGGTCGGAGATACAAATATGAAGATAGCAAAGATGTTGTGGTGACCACATTAGGCAAGCAAAATTACCTATGGGCTGAGTAATTGTGAAACTATGTGATCTGCTGTGTGTTTCTGGTTATAACACGGGGTCATGGATCCTTTAATAAAAAAATTGTCTAGAGAGAGATATCATTTTATAATGTTTACTTAGAAGACTTACAAGGCGAAGATACAAGAGAGGGAGGAAAAGTGGACGTTATATACAGTTCAATTAAATATAAGCAATATATGCTGCATGCCAGAAAGAAAACATAGTAACCATGACAACTAGTACTGCATGTTGTCAAACTCATTTCAAGCCAGCCCCTGCAAAACCGTGGACACGCTCTGTGGAGACTGAATACTCATACAGTAGTGATTGATTGATTGCCTCTGTTTACCGGATGTAGGAGAGGGAGGTCCTGGTGCGCTGGAGTTGGCTGGATCTCCATCTGGAAACACAAACGTCACTCAATACATTTGACATTGATCTGGTGACACAGTGCAGGTGTACAGTGCATTCGGAAAGTATTCATACCCCTTGACTTTTTCCACATTGTTACGTTACAGCCTTATTCTAAAATGTATTAAGTTGTTTCCCCCCCTCAAATTACACACAGTACCCCATAATGACAAAGCAAAAACAGTTCATAAATGTTTGCAAATTTATAAAAAAAAACTGAAATATCACATTTACATAAGTATTCAGACCGTTTACTCAGTACTTTGTTAAAGCATCTTTGGCAGCGATTACAGCCTCGAGAATTCTTGGGTATGACGCTACAAGCTTGGCACACCTGTATTTGGGGAGTTTCTCCCATTTTTTCTCAAGCTCTGTCAGATTTCAGGTCTCTCCAGAGATGTTTGATCAGGTTCAAGTTCAGGCTCTGGCTGGGCCACTCAGAGACTTGTCCCGAAGCCCCTCCTGCATTATCTTGGCTGTGTGCTTAGGGTCGTTGTCCTGATGGAATGTGAACCTTCACCTCAGTCTGAGATCCCGAATGCTCTGGAGCAGGTTTTCATCAAGGATCTCTCTGTACTTTGCTCCGTTCATCTTTCCCCTCGATCCTGACTAGTCTCCCAGTCCGCACCGCTGAACAACATCCCCACAGCAATATGCTGTCACCACCATTCTTCACCGTAGGGGTGGTGCCAGGTTTTCTCCAGACATGATGCTTGGCATTTAGGCCAAAATGCTCAGTCTTGGTTTTATCAGACCAGAGAATCTTGTTTCTCATGTTCTGAGAGTCTTTAGGCAAACTTCAAGCGGGCTGTCATGTGCCTTTTAACTGAAGAGTGGCTTCCATCTGGCCACTTTACAATAAAGGCCTGATTGGTGGAGTGCTGCAGAGATGGTTGTCTTTCTGGAATGTTCTCCCATCTCCACAGAGGAACACTAGAGCCCAGTCAAGGTGACCATCGGGTTCTTGGTCACCTCCCTGACCAAGGCCCTTCTCCCCCTAATTGCTCAGTTTGGCTGGGCGGGCCAGCTCTAGGAAGAGTCTTGGTGGTGACAAACTTCTTCCATTGAAGAATGGAGGGCACGGTGTTCTTTTGGTACCCTTCCCCAGATCTGTGCCTTCAAAACAATCCTGTCTCAGAGCTCTACGGACCATTCCTTCGACCTCATGGTTTGGTTTTTGCTGACATGCACTGTCAACTGTGGGACCTTTATATAGACAGGTGTGTGCCTTTACAAATCATGTCCAATCAATTGAATTTACCACAGGTGGACTCCAATCAAGTTGTAGAAACATGATGATCAATGGAAACAGGATGCACCTGAGCTCAATTTCAAGTCTCATAGCAAAGGGTCTGAATACTTATGTAAATAAGGTATTCCTGTTTTTTTTATTTTATACTTGTTTTCGCTTTGTCATTATGGGGTTTCGTCTGTAGATTTATGAGGAAAAACATGTATTTAAACCATTTCTGAATAAGACTAACGCAACAAAATGTTTGAGTACTTTTCGAAGGCACTGTATGTGATAATGTACAGTAAGTGGGATTCAGTATGGTGGTGTCATAACGTGTGTGTGTGTGTGTAAGCTACCTATTTTAGCAGTGGACTGAGGCTTCTCGTTGATGAGCTCCACACACTCACTGGGGAAGAAGCCCACCTAAAGTGGGGAAAGACCATCAAAGTAACTGAGGATAACAAGCACGGACACACACAAAAACTTGGGCACACACACACACACACACAATAGCTTACACATGACATAGGTTAAAAAAACAAGAGGAAATGAGTTAAAAGTAGAAGCTTAGTGAAAATAGAGAACAGCGAAAGAAAGAAATATAAAGAAATAGAGGAAACAAAATGAGAAGGGAAAAGAAAGTACAGAAACATGGAGACGTGAGATAGTGAACGTAGCCATCATCTGGAGAACTGTTGTCCTGCAGCGGGACTCTTCAGAGTAGGTGGGGAAGAAAGGCGTGTGTGTGAGGGAGACAGGCGTGTGTGTGTGAGGGAGACAGCCAGCGGCAGAAGTCTCCAGTGATTGTGTTGTGTACCTGGAAGCCATGCTTCCCCCTCCACCAGTTGGAGTCCTCTTTGGGTGGCATATCAATTACAGACAGGATATCTCCCACCTGGAGAGAGAGACACAGACAAAGACATTAAACAACCTCCGACTTCAGACAAAGTCTATAGGCAAACGAGCCAGATGACTTCATTTATCACCCCCACCATCTGAGCCAAAAGTACATCAACACACATAATACAGCCTTGGCAGTCAAAACACCAGCCCCAAAACTAAACATTATCCAGACACAACAAGCTGGATCAGGGCATAATATAGTCCTGCCTGAACCTATTTCAGAGAACAGATGAGAAACAGTTGCCATTCCTCACTTTGAGGAGATGAGACAGAGAGCGACACAAAGAAAGAAAGAGCTAAAATGTGCCTCAGTGTTTGGGTAACCCCATTCCAGGGTGCTCTGGCCCAGAAACAGAAAGAGGAGCAGTAGGAGGAGGAGAGGACAGGAATAGACAGAACATGAAGATGGAGGAGGAAAAAAGAGAAGGAAAAGGAAGGTGACAGCCAAACAGAGAGACCAAGGCCCAGACAGAGGTGACACAGAGATTTGAAAACTATGACTGCCACTAATGTAAATCTCATTTGGTTCTGTGTATCCCTGCAGCAGCTCCATACCTCAATGGAGATCTCGTCGCTGGCCTGCGCCGTGTAACGCTTGATGACATGAGCAGCAGCGATGGCGGGAACGTTGAGCGAAGCTTCCTCTTTCAGGAGGAACCGATTCCCACGGTTGTCAATCTGGGAGGAACAGCAAACACAAACCTCTGTTGTTTAAGGAATAGACAGGCAAATAATTACACAACTTTCTCAATATCCCTTAATTAATTAATTTCAACTAACATCAAGGCGGTGGCCCGTTCTTGTAGGTTCATGATCTACAACATCCGCAGAGTACGACCCTGCCTCACACAGGAAGCAGCGCAGGTCCTAATCCAGGCACTTGTCATCTCCCATCTGGATTACTGCAACTCGCTGTTGGCTGGGCTCCCTGCCTGTGCCATTAAACCCCTACAACTCATCCAGAACGCCGCAGCCCGTCTGGTGTTCAACCTTCCCAAGTTCTCTCACGTCACCCCGCTCCTCCGCTCTCTCCACTGGCTTCCAGTTGAAGCTCGCATCCGCTACAAGATCATGGTGCTTGCCTACGGAGCTGTGAGGGGAACGGCACCTCAGTACCTCCAGGCTCTGATCAGGCCCTACACCCATACAAGGGCACTGCGTTCATCCACCTCTGGCCTGCTCGCCTCCCTACCACTGAGGAAGTACAGTTCCCGCGCAGCCCAGTCAAAACTGTTCGCTGCTCTGGCCCCCCAATGGTGGAACAAACTCCCTCACGACGCCAGGACAGCGGAGTCAATCACCACCTTCCGGAGACACCTGAAACCCCACCTCTTTCAGGAATACCTAGGATAGGATAAAGTAATCCTTCTCACCCCCCCCTTAAAAGATTTAGATGCACTATTGTAAAGTGGCTGTTCCACTGGATGTCTTAAGGTGAACGCACCAATTTGTAAGTCGCTCTGGATAAGAGCGTCTGCTAAATGACTTAAATGTAATGTAAATGTAAATGTAATGTAATTATAGTAGTAGGGCTAATGCACAGGTGGTAAGACAAAGCCTGTCTCTCTAGCAGTCTTTCTCTCTCCTACTCTTCTTTGGTCTTCCCCAACAATTGTCTTCTTTTTCTGGCCAACTTCTTATGTTTCCATGTTTTTACAGCTTATTCTCACCTTCACTCTTTCTTTCAACGTCTTCAGGGGGAGGGGCAACCCCACTCCCCCCCAAAAAAAGCAGTCCCACTATGTTTTGTGTTTTATCTTTATTGAAGAGATCGTACTACCGTGTGAAAGATGGGGGAGGGAGAATCAAAAGGCAGTGGGCCAGATTCGAACCCATGCTGACTCTGGCATATATGTGAGCCGGGGTCAGCGGCTGTAACCACTGGACCACACAGTCCACACTCTTATGTTTTCTAAAGACACTTAGTCTCACCTCCATCCAGGTGAGCACAGGCCCACAGTTGAGCTTGTTGTCCACGATCATGGAGAGGCGGCTCAGGTACTCCGACAGCAGCGGGGTGAAGATCTGATAAACAACAAAAACAACTGACACAGGACTTTTAACACACAGCTACTGTAGGAGCCGACAGCCATTTACATACATCTACTCCCAGATACCATAGATGAAGACAGGTGACCCAAATATCAACACCTGCTAGAATCAGAGAACAAATGTGCAGAGACAGACAGGTCACAGACAACCATGACTACATCACCTCGATGAAGGTAATTTCATGTCATTCTCAGAGGTCTTCATGCTAACCTACAGCGGTACCATCGACCTCCATACAGTACAGAAAAACATTCTACAGCTAATTCAGCCAGAATGCTACATAACCCCCCCCAACAAATAAGCTCTCCCACAGTCCCTACTCACCTCTACCCTGTCCCCGATCTCGCTGAGGGGTGGCAGGGGCAGCAGCTGGGAGTAACGCCGGTCGTAGATACACTGGTGGAGGTGAGCGTCCAGAGTACGGAACTCCTCATAGGAGCGCCGAACCATCCACATCTTAGCCTACATCACATAGAGACAGAGAGAAGGAAAGAAGAGGGGACATAAATATTAATGTGAGGAGGATAGAAAGGAAGGGGGGTAATAAGTCAGACAGGAGGAGAGAGGGAGGGGGAAATATATTCCCACACAAATACAAAATATATACAAAATATATTCCCACTCTGTCCCACTCATACGTGTTGGTATGAATGTGTCTGGGTTAGATATAGCCCTGGCAAGGAGATGTGCGAGTGTGTGTGCGCTCGTGTTGGGCGAGGGTATGTGGCCATGCCCACTCACCTGGCAGGACACCTGCACCAGGAAAACCAGGTTTTTGGCAGAGCCCGAGTTCCAGCTAGCAACGCTCTGCTCATTCGCAAACTGCAACTGAGGAACAGAAACACACACACTCAAGCATGGGTTAGAGGAACAGGAGGAGCAACTATACACAACATATAGCCTACTGTACACCGAATAAGCAAACACACATACAAGGATACTACAAAGCACTCCTATACCTACACACACCATCAGGATACATTATATCCAGGGAAATGGCAATCCTTGCCTGGTACCTTTTACACAACCTCCCTCCTAGTCGCCCAGATTCTGCATCTTCTAATAAAGTAGCCAACTAAATCAGAGGAGATCTTTCAAAATGGCCGACAAACAGCAAACAAACAGTATAATGGACTTAACAATGCAGAGAAAGCTGTGAAAAGACAAGCCTGCTAAACTAGTGACAAATAGAAAGCCTCGGGTGGAGCCGTAGGACACCCATGGGGTTCTGGTGGCCCGGATTTACAAACAAGTGGGCTTCTACAAACAAGCACAAAATGAAGACCGTTTTTCTGTGTGTCTATTCTCTTTTTTGGGGAAGAGGAGGAAGAAGTGAGGGCGGTGTGGAGGCTCCAGGTGAATTCAAATAGAAAATACTTTCATCTGAAATGAGACCGGCAGTGTTGTGGACTTCGGAGCGTTTGTCTGAAGGACCTTCACATCAAATCCACTATGACTAATGCAGAGAGAGATACAGAGAGAGCAGCGGAAGGACAGAAAGAGAGATGCAGAGAGAGGGAGAGAGAGAGACTCAGTGGAGGGTGGTAGGAAGAGAGAGGGAGAGGTAAAGAGAAAGGAACCAGAGAGACGCTTTGGCGTGTGTTTGTTTCTGACTCAGAGAGCAAGGACAGTGAGATGAGAATGGCCTCTTTCAGATCTCTTTTCTTCAGGGGCTTCAGACACTAATGAGCAGTGCTCCCTCAGCTCAACACACACACACTCCAGCACAGAGAACGAGAGCACTAACAGCTGTGCTGGGCGGGAAGAGACATGGAGGTAATAATGTCGCTCACTACATCAGGTGTATGGTGTTTATCATCATGAATATGTTTAAAATGGCATTAAGTTACCTAATCCTTGTAATAGGATTAGATAATGACGTTACATCATCTATATCTAGAGAGGTATGAGTGAGAACGTCAGAGCAAGGAGAGAGTACTGCTGCTCTTCCACTATGATGCCCATGGACTGAAAATCAGAGTGAGTTTGTTTGCGCGTGAGCGAGTGAGTTTGTGTAGGTCAGGTACAAAGAAAGAGAGCCAGCCTCAGCCCTGGAGATGTTGCTGCTCTCATCTCTCCACTGTGCCCACCCCCTTCCGCCCATAGCCCTGATGTATTCTGACAGGAACACACACACCCACCCACCCACAGTAACCCACAGTGAGACCTGTACTGTGAGGTCCTTAGTAGTGTGTCAGTCCTGTTCACATGTGATCATTACGACAGCAACACTACAGGCATGAGGCTGGAGTTGTCGTCACGACAGTAACATTACAGCATGAGGCTGGGGTTGTCGTCACTACAGTAACATTACAGCATGAGGCTGGGGTTGTCATCACTACAGTAACATTACAGCATGAGGCTGGGGTTGTCATCACTACAGTAACATTACAGCATGAGGCTGGGATGGTCGTCACTACAGTAACATTACAGCATGAGGCTGGGGTTGTCATCACTACAGTAACATTACAGCATGAGACTGGGGTTGTCGTCACTACAGTAACATTACAGCATGAGGCTGGGGTTGTCGTCACTACAGTAACATTACAGCATGAGGCTGGGGTTGTCGTCACTACAGTAACATTACAGCATGAGGCTGGGGTTGTCATCACTACAGTAACATTACAGCATGAGGCTGGGGTTGTCGTCACGACAGTAACATTACAGCATGAGACTGGGGTTGTCATCACTACAGTAACATTACAGCATGAGACTGGGGTTGTCATCACTACAGTAACATTACAGCATGAGGCTGGGATTGTCGTCACTACAGTAACATTACAGCATGAGGCTGGGGTTGTCGTCACTACAGTAACATTACAGCATGAGGCTGGGGTTGTCGTCACAACAGCAACATTACAGCATGAGACTGGGGTTGTCATCACTACAGTAACATTACAGCATGAGGCTGGGATTGTCGTCACTACAGTAACATTACAGCATGAGACTGGGGTTGTCATCACTACAGTAACATTACAGCATGAGGCTGGGATTGTCGTCACTACAGTAACATTACAGCATGAGGCTGGGGTTGTCGTCACTACAGTAACATTACAGCATGAGGCTGGGGTTGTCGTCACAACAGCAACATTACAGCATGAGACTGGGGTTGTCATCACTACAGTAACATTACAGCATGAGGCTGGGATTGTCGTCACTACAGTAACATTACAGCATGAGACTGGGGTTGTCATCACTACAGTAACATTACAGCATGAGGCTGGGATTGTCGTCACTACAGTAACATTACAGCATGAGGCTGGGGTTGTCGTCACAACAGCAACATTACAGCATGAGACTGGGGTTGTCGTCACTACAGTAACATTACAGCATGAGGCTGGGATTGTCGTCACTACAGTAACATTACAGCATGAGGCTGGGGTTGTCGTCACTACAGTAACATTACAGCATGAGGCTGGGGTTGTCGTCACGACAGCAACATTACAGCATGAGACTGGGGTTGTCGTCACTACAGTAACATTACAGCATGAGGCTGGGGTTGTCGTCACAACAGCAACATTACAGCATGAGACTGGGGTTGTCGTCACTACAGTAACATTACAGCATGAGGCTGGGGTTGTCGTCACGACAGCAACATTACAGCATGAGGCTGGGGTTGTCGTCACGACAGCAACATTACAGCATGAGACTGGGGTTGTCATCACTACAGTAACATTACAGCATGAGGCTGGGGTTGTCGTCACGACAGCAACATTACAGCATGAGACTGGGGTTGTCATCACTACAGTAACATTACAACATGAGGCTGGGGTTCTAATGCAGGCCACTGGAACATCTAAAAGGACCTAAAACGTTAGTAATAGACATGGCTAAAACACACTTCATTTATAGTCAGCCAGACATTTTTGTATTTTACATTTCTAAAATGGGCATTTTAGCCCGCACGCACAGTCTCGTGTCAAAACCTACCTCGATGGAGCCAAACTCCACATTGTCATAGTGGAAGTGGGCACAGTCAACGAGCTTAGGGAAGTGACCTTTCACAACAGACAGCCTGAGATAGAAACACACACAGCAGTCAGATTAGATTAAATAACAGCATTATACAGTCACAGTGTGAGAGTCACAATACAGAGAATGTATTTGTCTTGAACAGCAGCAGACCAACACTGTTCTAACGTTAGTGCAGCAGTAGAAGCCCTGTATACAGTCTGTCTATGTTTGGGTGAATTAGTAGACCTACACTTAGGTTAGAAGAAGCTCCAGGAAAAAACAAAACTGTAGCTATGGGACAAACTGTAGCCAGGACAAACAAAACTGTAACTATGGGACAAACTGTAGCCAGGACAAACAAAACTGTAGCTATGAGACAAACTGTAGCCAGGACAAACAAAACTGTAGCTATGAGATAAACTGTAGCCAGGACAAACAAAACTGTAGCTATGAGACAAACTGTAGCCAGGACAAAAAAAACTGTATCTATGGGACAAACTGTAGCCAGGACAAACAAAACTGTAGCTATGGGACAAACTGTAGCCAGGACAAACAAAACTGTAGCTATGGGACAAACTGTAGCCAGGACAAACAAAACTGTAGCTATGGGACAAACTGTAGCCAGGACAAACAAAACTGTAACTATGGGACAAACTGTAGCCAGGACAAACAAAACTGTAACTATGGGACAAACTGTAGCCAGGACAAACAAAACTGTAGCTATGGGAGCTTGACAGTGACCGTGGTTCTCGTATGAACAGAAACCACACTGGGCAGACTGCTTTGCATGTCCCTACTCCTAAATGCACACACTGACTGCGGCAGTTCCATGGCATGGTGATTTTTGCAGCTCAACGTTTATTGTCATGAATCTTGCCCTGCAGGCAGATATGAGCGATTTCTGCTAGATGGGCCAGCTGCAAAGTCAAAATTGGCTATATTGTAAAAATGTATGAAAACAAAATGTGTTTTTGGTCTTAAATTTAAGGTTAGGGTTAGACATTAGGTTTAGCGGTGTGGTTAAGGTTAGGTTTTATGCTAACCTGCGGTTATTTAGTGGCAATACGGTGACCAGGGCCAAACTTGATCAGTGACATCCCTCACTCCTCTAAGCTTCACATTATATCAACCTCCCATTGTCAACTACCACATAACCTCACAGCAGCCAGGGGGAAATGAAACTGGGGACGTTCCTGTTTCACAGCACTGCGTGGGCCGTAAGGGGAGTTCTGAGGTTCTCTGTATGCGTTTAAACTTCTCTATGTCCCGTGTCTCTACAGAAGTGGTTTAAGACCTGACAGGGATGTCCATACAAGGGCATTCATCACAGAGCACAGCTACAAAGTATAGCAGACCTGAAATACTACAGTCTATATAATATACACCCTTCCTCTCAGTCTATACTTGGCATCCCTTGTCTGGCACGAAAGTTCCATCGGTGCCTCAGGTTTTACATTTCACACCACTTCTACGTCCTGTAACTACACTGCAGTCACATTTCACACCACTTCTACGTCCTGTAACTATACTGCAGTCACATTTCACACCACTTCTGCGTCCTGTAACTACACTGCAGTCACATTTCACACCACTTCTACGTCCTGTAACTACACTGCAGTCACATTTCACACCACTTCTACGTCCTGTAACTACACTGCAGTCACATTTCACACCACTTCTACGTCCTGTAACTACACTGCAGTCACATTTCACACCACTTCTACGTCCTGTAACTACACTGCAGTCACATTTCCCACCACTTCTGCGTCCTGTAACTACACTGCAGTCACATTTCCCACCACTTCTGCGTCCTGTAACTACACTGCAGTCACATTTCCCACCACTTCTACGTCCTGTAACTACACTGCAGTCACATTTCACACCACTTCTGCGTCCTGTAACTACACTGCAGTCACATTTCACACCACTTCTACGTCCTGTAACTACACTGCAGTCACATTTCACACCACTTCTGCGTCCTGTAACTACACTGCAGTCACATTTCACACCACTTCTACGTCCTGTAACTACACTGCAGTCACATTTCACACCACTTCTGCGTCCTGTAACTACACTGCAGTCACATTTCACACCACTTCTACGTCCTGTAACTACACTGCAGTCACATTTCCCACCACTTCTGCGTCCTGTAACTACACTGCAGTCACATTTCCCACCACTTCTGCGTCCTGTAACTACACTGCAGTCACATTTCCCACCACTTCTGCATCCTGTAACTACACTGCAGTCACATTTCACACCACTTCTACGTCCTGTAACTACACTGCAGTCACATTTCACACCACTTCTGCGTCCTGTAACTACACTGCAGTCACATTTCACACCACTTCTACGTCCTGTAACTACACTGCAGTCACATTTCACACCACTTCTACGTCCTGTAACTACACTGCAGTCACATTTCACATCACTTCTGCGTCCTGTAACTACACTGCAGTCACATTTCACACCACTTCTGCGTCCTGTAACTACACTGCAGTCACATTTCACACCACTTCTCGTCCTGTAACTACACTGCAGTCACATTTCACACCACTTCTGCGTCCTGTAACTACACTGCAGTCACATTTCACACCACTTCTACGTCCTGTAACTACACTGCAGTCACATTTCACACCACTTCTGCGTCCTGTAACTACACTGCAGTCACATTTCACACCACTTCTGCGTCCTGTAACTACACTGCAGTCACATTTCACACCACTTCTGCGTCCTGTAACTACACTGCAGTCACATTTCACACCACTTCTGCGTCCTGTAACTACACTGCAGTCACATTTCACACCACTTCTGCGTCCTGTAACTACACTGCAGTCACATTTCACACCACTTCTACGTCCTGTAACTACACTGCAGTCACATTTCCCTTGTGCAGGTCAGCAGTGTACTTGTTCCACCCTCTTTAAAATGATCTTTAACTGTTCCAATTCACCCTCAGTGAAATGATTAAGACCTGGAGGGCAGTGTGCCAGTCTTAGTGGCAGTATCACCTCTTGCTCATCTTCCCCTTCAAGTTGGCAGTGGTGCCCACGGAGCGGGTAGTGGGCTCCCCAGAAGTGTCCAGATTATCAGTGCTCCAAGCCTTTGGGAGGTAGATTTGGAAAGAGGAAAAATACACATAGTTAGTAAAACACGACAGTCAACAGGCCACGGTACATGGTGTCTGTCTGTCTCCAGGGGTGGTGGTCAAGACTGTACCTCAAAGGGAGATAGGGCGGACACTAATCTCAAGAAGACATCAGATATATCTAGATTGACTGTAGTAACTAAGTATGGTTTATAGGCTACACCATCTACAAAATGTGTATACAGCATGGCTCTTCCTTCTTGACGGTGATTTGACTCTGTCAAAGCAACTTCCTCAGCCCCACGATGCCACTCCTGACTACAGTACATAACATGCAGAAGATACTTACACAAACACAGCACAACTAACACCACTGCAGAGGACAGAGCAAACTGTAGTAGTGGTAGCTGTGTTTGATTCTACTTCACATTGTGTAGCATATATAAGCTGTTCGTTAGTAAATCCCTGTCCCCCTGAGCGTATCCAGTCCTTCCTGTCAGGATCTGCATGACGATGCAGCAGCCTTCACACAGCGGAGCTGAATGCGCATTGACTCAACAGCAGGTGGAAACACAGCTCTAACCATCACACGGTTCACACCTTCACAGGCCCTACGGCAAGCCAGACACACACCCCTCCTCTCCCTCTGGCTTTAGGTTTACCTTCACTCATCTCTAAACCAGCATACAGCCATGTAATCGTCATCATCACAAATGAACGAAAGACAAATATGTCCCTCTTTTCATTCTTACCTCTCTCCCGCAATGTCAATATTCACCTCCTTTCCATATTATCCAGCTGATGAATGCAAACCAACACACCCACACAAACAGGTAGCAGCACAGATGAGCTGTCAACCACCAGAGGGAATGAACATCAATCACTCACTGTGTGCGCGTACGTACACACACACACACACACACACACACACACACACACACAGCTTTGGTAGAGGCTAACTGAGGTCATTTGTCTGTTGTCAGGAAAATATGTCCCAAATAGACTAAGGGTTGTAATATACACAGGGTTGTCACCTCCAAGAGATGAATTGGTGACAACCATCTCCATTCACAAGAAAGACAGTGAGAAATGGTTTTGCCCAGATGGGGGGAGGATGGGATGGAAATTTGGCTAAAAGTATGTGGATGAGTGATTCCCGATTCTCCTTAAAATACTCAATGGGTTCAAATATCAAAACCCCACCTGAACAAGTGTAGAATAATCTACCGCTTTCTCAGAGAGTTGGCCTGTCTTACAATGTCTCACTCTCACATGCCAACAGCAGTGACAATAACAGGCTGGATACAGTTTGGAAAGGTGCAAGCCAGGTTGAAGATCAGATTCTCCACTACTCGGCCTGTCATGGGCTCCTGAAACACCTTTAAAGGATACAGCAATGAAAAGACCTGGGCTTTTAAAACATTCCCAGTTGTGAATCACTTGTGATTGGGGACAGCGCGTCTGTTCACAGGTTATTCCTCAGCAGAGGATGCAGAGCTGGATAGAGTACTGCAGATCCAGGGAAAAACATTACTCCTCAGAGCATTGGCCTAGGATCAGTACTATTACTCCTGGGACTGACCTTACCCACACAAACTGGTCCTGGTCAATCGCTTAGGGACAACTGACACCCTCACCGTTCCTGGGTGAGTGAGTGGGAGAGTGGACGAGCGAGCAGCTGGCATAGGATTGCTGTGGTAAATTGACTGTTAACAGTACGCCTGGACAGCCCTGCCTCCACCTGGTATGTGTGTGTGTGTGTGTACACGCTCAGCGGGCCCTTAGAGGCTGAAAGCACTGGGGCTAAACTGGGCACAGCTAGGCTTCATCAGAATACATCAGAGCTGCATCACTCCAGCATTGAGTGTATCACACACCAAGATGTGTCTTTTCAGCCCTCAGTATAGCCCGGCCCCTTAGAGGGACTGAGTCGAGGCTGACAACGTGGCAACAGCAGAGAAACTCAACGAGCTGAGAGTCCATCATTACAAAGCAGGGGATGAGGTATTTATAGACAAGAACCCTGGCCTGTATCCAGTCTGCCCTGACTGTCTGCAACATGCATTCATTCCATCTCCAACATTGTAAAAACCTTAGTACACCACCCGACTGGTACATTATATGGATGCTAAAGCGGACCACGTAGAGGACCACGTCATGTCGTTGCTCTTCTAGCAACTCACACCCCTCTTCACTCTACACCAGGCTAGAGTTTCACGGGCAGCCAGTATGGAACAACATGCACCTGAAACTGGATCTGCCATGGAAGCCACCGCTCCCAAACAACAGTTAGCTAGACTGTCAGAGACACAGGCAGGCGGTCAGAGCAGGGCAGTATCCACACACAACTGTCAGGGACAATACCAGCCGTTAATCCTAAGAGACTAGGCTCTAGTAGGTATTGTTGTACAGCAACAACGCAGACAGGTCTTCTTCAGACCAAAACCAAAAGCATGAGAAACCTAATGGTATTCAGGCAGGGTAATAACCCCTGCAGTCACTCACTCACACCCCCTCATTGATTCCACAGCATCCCTCTTTCTCTCCACTTCTCCTGTTCTCTACCTTCCGCATCCTCCTCTTCTTGAACATATTGAGGGACCCGTCCCAACCATTTCAAGGGGAGCGGGGGTTCTTTTTAGATGTTGGTGTAGTGTAGTCTATCTCCAGTGCTATGCATCTCCTCTATCTATCCGTCTGTCACCATCGGTCTCCCATGGTTACTTCCGCCCAGCCATCACCATCACCCCTGTCCCCTCTCAGTGCATTCTGCTCAGAGGGACAGGTAAGTGGACCTAGCGGTTACGTCTGCGCGCGTGTGCACAGACACATACTTGAATGTTGAACATTTCACAGTGTGAACACACACACAGCGATCTGAACCCTGGGCAATTGCCAGAGCTCAGGCTTCTCAGCTGTTCTGTGAGAGGGGCAGGAGACAGACTGACGGGCAGTCGGTCGCTTTATATAAACGCTTTGTTTCCTTCCTAATCTATCCAACGACAACTGGCAGTTATACAGGGCAACACAACCTCCACATCATAGCAAAACCACATAAGGGGGCTATAAAAAGGTGTCACGTTTAATGTTTCGACAAGGCCAAGAGGAGGGAGTCTTGGTGGTACAGAGAAGAACTGTATAGTAGGCTGACCTAGAAACTGTGTTCTGTTGAGTCTAGAGGATCCAGCATGCTATATAAACCCCCTCTCAGTTTAGACATCTTTAAATGATAAGCCCTGGTTCTCTCAGTAAGGCCGCTGTCATCAGATCTCACCCACATAGTTTGAATGTTTGTGCCCTGAGCCAACAACAGTCCATGTAATGCATGCCTGGTATACTAGCCTCTCTTTAGGGACCGGGAAAAACGGAATTCAAAGCCTGTTTGGGAAGAGCGGCTGCAGTTGTTCAGCACCAGCTCTACCCAGTACCAAGCAGGGTACCCAGTGTCTACCCAGTACCAAGCAGGGTACCCAGTGTCTACCCAGTACCAAGCAGGGTACCCAGTGTCTACCCAGTACCAAGCAGTGTACCCAGTGTCTACCCAGTACCAAGCAGTGTACCCAGTGTCTACCCAGTACCAAGCAGTGTACCCAGTGTCTACCCAGTACCAAGCAGTGTACCCAGTGTCTACCCAGTACCAAGCAGTGTACCCAGTGTCTACCCACTACCAAGCAGTGTACACAGTGTCTACCCACTACCAAGCAGTGTACACAGTGTCTACCCAGTACCAAGCAGGGTACCCAGTGTCTACCCAGTACCAAGCAGGGTACCCAGTGTCTACCCAGTACCAAGCAGTGTACCCAGTGTCTACCCAGTACCAAGCAGTGTACCCAGTGTCTACCCAGTACCAAGCAGTGTACCCAGTGTCTACCCAGTACCAAGCAGTGTACCCAGTGTCTACCCAGTACCAAGCAGGGTACCCAGTGTCTACCCAGTACCAAGCAGTGTTGGGGAGTAGTGAACTACATGTAGTTCAATAAGTAACTTAACTACATTTTGAAGTTGGTGGTAGTTGAACTAAATTCCAATCTTGGTAGTGTTTTAGTACTTAGTTAATTACTTTCTTTGCCATGTAGCGTTGTAGCTAACTACTGGAACTACACACTACTGTTCTCACAAATAGAAAAGATAATATGGCTGAAGTAAACAAGAATTTCCTTTCTTTTTTAGCATCAGCCCTTCCCCGAATTCTCATTTGAAACACCGTTTTTGTGTTTAATATGCACATTCTGTTATCTTACAGCAGAGTGATCTGTTTTAACAATTTGTAGTATATGACATTTCAGATTTAGATAGAATTGATCTAGAAGTAGTTTGGATCTAGTGAACTAGTTTTTCAAATGAATATGGTGTAGTTTAACTTCTTCCAGTGTGAAGTAATTGGGAGCTTGGTAATCAATATTAACAGAGGAGCTTCCCCAACACTGGTACAAAGTCCTCCATTGCTGGGTAGTGTTAGGTCCATAACAATGTGCCATAATGAACAGTGCCAGAGAACAGTGGGAAACCAGTGCCACAGAACAGTGGGAAACCAGTGCCACAGAGAGACATGTCCACCATGGAGACATTCAGGGAAATAAGACAAAACAAGCATGCATAGAATATCTACCAGAATAGCAGATCACTCACACCACACTGGGTAAAGCCACACACACAGACATTATCGTGCTGATGACATAGTGGTTGACAATACTTGTAATAATTGTTGATCGCATGCACATGTACATTTACACACACACACACATGCAGACAGACCACATATAGACAGGCACAATACGTACCCACAGACATAAAGAGGTGCATACAGACAGTTTGGGTAGACGGAGACTTACCAGACATGACTGTCCGGCTCATAGCGCGTATGAACATGGTGCATTTCCCAACCCACTGGGGTCACGACACTTCACACAGAAAAAGAAAACGAAGGAAGCACATTTAATTTCCGTCCCTTCATACAAGAGGCTTATTGTGTGTAGACAAGAGACAATACACTCTAGACTGCTTCCTTGAGGGATTTGATTAAGTTCACAGTTGATTCAGGGGAGAAAGTCAGACTTTTGTTTAGCCTAATTGTTTGAGGGTAAATTTTAGTATTTTTTTAACATTGAGGATTTAATCCAGAATGTTATTAAGCTTTGCTGTAACACCAAGTGGCCTGTGTTGAGAGCTGGAGCGAGAGGACTTGGCTGACTGTTCACGCTCCATCATAAAGAGCCAAATCCTAACCAACCAGCCCTTAATCTAATGTAACAAGGCCATGCATCAACACCACTGCTCTGAAAGCCTTCTCCACTCTGACAATTAAAAGATCACTTGATTCCCATACAGAACCATCCCTATAATAGTGCCATCTAACCCATAACCCAGAGAGAAACGTATCTCAAATGCCTATGCTGGTTTTGAATACTCCTCTTTGTTGACAACAACCCTTGGTATTTCGATAAGTCAGTCGCATACCATTTCTAACAGTCTAACCTGTCAGGTTGTCAACACGGACAGCATCATTGTGCTTGGGCTTCCCAGTATTACAGCAGAGTGAAGTGTTGGTACACTGTCTGTCTGTCTGAGGGGAGTTGACTGGAGTTAGTTGGAGGTGGGCGAGGAGCAGACAGAGATGGGTCACACACAGGGGTCAACACACTAAGGAAATGGTTTAAATGTGACCGTTTTGTTCCTTCTTTAGTAGACTTAAGTTGTGTGTGTATAAAATATTTGGTGTGGCTATGTGGTGTGTGGGGGGGTTAGGCTGAGTGAATGTAGGGAGTTCGGCTAGGCTTACTCTACCCTATGAATCACACATGAGTGAGGCTGTTCCATGAACCTTACTAAGTCTCAGGCATTGAATGTGTTTAAAATGTTGACTAGAGTCAGTGGGCAGCAAGTTGGTCTGTGCAGTCAGACGTTGGCGTTTGTGATGTGGGAGTGAGGCTCCATGCTTTGTAGTCAGCCAGAGCCTTACCAACAGTTGCCGAGATCTTCCATCATGTGGGCAGCATCGCTATGGTAACGCAGCGTGTTTTTGCATGTCAGGCCGAAGAGAGGGAGATTGTGTGCTTGCTCGTGCTTATAAAGGACTGCATGGATAAGATTTGGGTGGACAGGATGTCAGAGTAGGATAAGAGAGTGTGTGGATGTGCATACTAGGGTGTGTGTGCGTGTCTCTCTCACAAGGAAAGAAAAAGAATGGTGAGAGAGCCCGATTCAACTACTTATATCTTTGTGCGATTGAGAGGATTTAAGCAGGATCAAATGTGCTTGACTCTGTGTGGGGTGAACTGGACGGTGTGTGTGCAGGGATGAGTGAGCACCATGAGTGTGTGTTCCTCTCATTCCTCTACTAACTCTGGACTTGACACAGAAGTTGGTGTAGCACCAGTGGCCAGCAACTCTCTCATGCCTGTAGGTGTATTGAGTGAAGTGGGTCTCACACACACACACAGATTTAACACACATATGACGACTAAAAAACAACAAGCTCAAAACCACTCTGCCTAAATGAATCCTGACAAATCTCTCATAACTAAATCCCTGGCTGGCTATTATTACGATGATTGTTTTGTCTCTGCCTCTCTGCTCTCTGAGGCTCAGCAGGTGTCCTGGATCTTGACCCCAAAAGAAGACAATAGGATAGAGGGTCAGTCAAGCAGAAGAAGAGCCATTTGTTATTGTCCCCTTTCTCCCACAGTCAGTAAACCCCCCCCCACTCCAAGCATCACTGTCTTCACAGTCAAGGAGTCTTGGGTCTGTCCTCTTCAGGTCACAGCACAACGCTGGCTTGGGTTGGTTGGCTGGGTCTGGCTTGGCTTGGGTCTGGCTTGGGTTGAATGGGATGATGATAATGGGAAAACCCAGAAGAGGAAGCCTGGCTGCATGTGCCATCAAACATAGATAAGAGGAAGACTTTACTTCTTCTGTCTTCTGAGTGACAACCTTGCCAACAGAGAATACTACAGCCCAAAAGGTGAATGTCTGTTTGCGTAACCCAGCTGCTCCAACAGTTTTGCTCGTTGTCTAGAACTCCCCCTGCTACCTCCCCATGCCCTGCTTCTCTCACTCCTCCTCCATTTAACTCACTTTCAGTATGAAAGAGGACAATGAGTATCCCCCACACTTTTTCACCCTTCTTTCCTTCCTTCCTTCTCCAGGGGGAAGAAAAGATTCAAAGAGTGTCCTTTCATGCTCACTCTCCCTCCTCCTCTCTTTCGTAGCAACCCAGTGTAATAGAAGTGTCAGCCCCTCTTTCTCCGAGGACTGAATAAGTGAGTAATGTTGGGAGACGGGTCTTGAGAGAATTCGGGTGAGGCGGGGTGAGGAGGATGGGCATCACAAATCTGCTCTTTTCGTTATTGTCATCATCTGCAAGTGGTCGTGGCTGGGCTAATGTGACGTGAATGGGCCAGTGTGGGCCAAGTACAGTGGTGGCTACAAGTGGCGATCTGTCACGCCGGACAGACTGCACACGTGGGGGGAGGGGTTGACGGAGACAGACAGGGACTGTTGTTCAAATCCAGGGGCTACTACGGTGACAGGAGCTTGGGGACTGGACATGGGGGAGAAGCTTCAGCCTGGATCCAGACACGAGAGGCCAGGGGTCAAGTCATTCAGCAGGTTGACAGCCCAATGGCACATGTAAACACACTCAGTGAGGTACAGTTAGATAGTCACAACAACGCTAGACTGCACATGATTACTTTTCATGTTTCACGCAACATTAGGCCCCTTGGTTATTGATGTAGTATGCCATCACTAACACTGTAGAGGTGTACCAGAGGGGTGCTTCCTCTGTCTCTCAGCCTCAATACAACTGTACTGGGAGTGTGTTTCTAATGCATGAGCTCCGTTTGCCCCCACCACCACTGCCCTCTGACCTTTCATAGAACAAAACAGGCCTTGGCCTTCCCATGGGAAGTTGACATGGGAAGCCATAGGGAAGGCTAGCTGAGATGGAAGGCTGGGGAGGGTCAGGGTAGTGTAAGAAAGGAGCAAGGTGGGCTCTATCACTGACATTCCAGAAGAGGGTCCCTGGGAAACAGACAGTCCTCTTACAGTCCCCCTGTCACCCCCCACGTTACCCAAAAAGAGGCTCTCTGGAAGCCCCGTCCTCTTTCTTCCACGCGACAGGAAAGACACAGAGCCACCGGCAGCATACTAAACACCAAACACTGCCCTCATTCCAGCTGCAGCCACGTGAGATACAGAGACACAAGAGTGGGAGAGAAGAGACTAAAAAGTAGAAAAAAAGAGATGTGGGTGAAGAAAGAAGGGGAGGAAAGAAAGAGGGTGAATTCATCAGAAGACTGACTGTTGTGAGCAAGTGTGTGGTGTGTGTGGCTGTGTGTAGCGAGACATGAGGGACAGTGGACGAGGGGGCCGTTTGTGTTGGTACGGAACAATGTGGGCATGGCTTCAGAACAGATGTTTCTATAGGGGCAGGCAGCTGGCACCCAGAGCATCTGACTGCAGAGGAGAGAGAGAAAAACCATAAAGGAATTAGGGAGAGAGAGAATGACTGAATGAAAACACTAACAGAAAACAAATGATCCATATGTGGAGGTCTGGTGGGGGAAACAAGGTCCCAGCCATGGTAAAAGGGAGGGAAGGGGTTCTGAAGACATGCTTCAGCAGTGTGTGGAGGATGTCCAGGCAACATGAAAGATTTTAAACTATAGCGCTAGCATGTCTAGTGGCTGAGTATATGGACAGACAGAGGGCTGCACTCCAAGATAGTGATTTTGTGTCTGTACTGCATAGGTAGGCATGCTGTCTGTTTAGTCCGTGTCTCTTCAAGCTGCTGTATAAGGGCTTGGACAACCAGGATATGAATCATAATGCAAAACCGGTTTATAGGCACTGACTGTACTGTAAGTCAAGGATAGAAGGGTGATCCATGAGGCAAAACAGATATTGGCATAGCACACATTCCAGCCTCCAGGCCAAAACAGACAGAGAGAGGGGAGTAGTGAGAGGGGGAAGGGATGAAAGTTGTAGGTTTGTATACAGGTTAATGTACAGTAAATAAACCATATATGATCGTACACAGTATTAGCACAGAGATCTAATGTTAAGCACCCATTAAAGAGTATTTTTCCATTTCCAGGGTGAGTAGTGTGTGCGCACGCGTTGGGTGTGGCTGGCTTCTCCTCTGAGGGCGTTAGAGCAGATGATGGGTGACAAGGCGTGAGGCAGTGCCCTCGCCCAGATCAGACCAGCCCTTCTCCAGCCTGAGGCGGGACTCTGACACCCCTTGGCCCCAAGCTGTGAGAGGCAGCCCTGTGAGCCCAGCTACAGCTCTCTAGCTCCAGCCGTTCAGGCTTTAGGCCCTAGGAACGGGGTCAGGGCTGGTGTCCCCAGTCATGATCCCTTTACTATTCACATGACATGAGGTACAGCAGTTAAGTGCCTGGTAATAACATAGTAATGGCTCACATGAGACGGAGCACCTCTCTAAAGGGCCTGCTGTGAAAGCAGCTTGAAAGATACTCAACATGTTAACATGCTCAGCAAAACATTAGCTAGCGGTAATTCAATTCACCATTATCACTGTAGGAAAAAAGCCTTTTCATTTAATAACTAAAAACTAACAGACAGCTAGTTGAGGTGATGATCTGTGTTGTTTGGGGTTATGAGTAAATAACATAGCATACACTAGGCTTTTACTTATTTAACCTTTGTTTTAGAGGTCGACTGATTATGATTTTTCAACACCCATACCGATTATTGGAGGACCCAAAAAAAAGCCGATACCGATTAATCGGACAATTTTTTTTATTATCTTTTATTTGTAATAATGACAATTACAACAATACTGAGGGAACACTTATTTTAACTTAATATAATACATCAATAAAATCAATTTAGCCTCAAGTAAATAATGAAACATGTTCAATTTGGTTTAAATAATGCAAAAACAAAGTGTTGGAGAAGAAAGTAAAAGTGCAATATGTGCTATGTAAGAAAGCTAACATTTCAGTTCCTTGCTCAGAACATCACATGAAAGCTGGTGGTTCCTTTTAACATGAGTCTTCAATATTCCCAGGTAATAAGTTTTAGGTTGTAGTTATTATAGGAATTATAGGACTATTCCCCTCTATACCATTTGTATTTCATTAACCTTTGACTATTGGATGTTCTTATAGGCACTTTAGTATTGCCAGGGTAACAGTATAGCTTCCGTCCCTCTCCTCGCTCCTCCATGGGCTCGAACCAGTAACACAAGACAACAGCCACCATCGAAGCAGTGTTACCCATGCAGAGCAAGGGGAACAACCACTCAAAGGCTCAGAGCGAGTGACTTTTGAAACGCTATTAGCGCACGCTAACTAGCTAGCCATTTCACTTCGGTTACACCAGCCTCATCTCGGGAGTTGATAGGCTTGAAGTCATAAACAGCGCAATGCTTGACGCACAACGAAGAGCTGCTGGCAAAACGCACGAAAGTGCTGTTTGAATGAATGTTTACGCGCCTGTTTCTGCCTACCGCCGCTCAGTCAGATACTTGTATGCTCAGTCAGATTATATGCAATGCGGGACACGCTAGATAATATCTAGTAATATCATCAACCATGTGTAGTTAACTAGTGATTATGATTTATTGTTTTTTATAAGATAAGTTTAATGCTAGCTAGCAACTTACCTTGGCTTACTGATTCGCGTTACAGGCAGTCTCCTTGTAGAGTGCAACGAGAGAGAGGCAGGTCGTTATTGCGTTGGACTAGTTAACTGTAAGGTTGCAAGATTGGATCCCCCGAGCTGACAAGGGGAAAATCTGTCGTTCTGCCCCTGAACTAGGCAGTTAACCCACCATTCCTAGGCCGTCATTGAAAATAAGAATGTGTTCTTAACTGACTTGCCTAGTTAAATAAAGGTATATAAAAAACAAAAAATTTAAATGAGCAAATCGGCGCCCAAAAATACCTATTTCCAATTGTTGACTTGAAACTTGAAATCGGCCATTCCGAGTAATCGGTCGACCTCTACTTTGTTTAACTAGTGAAGTCAGTTAAGAACAAATTCTTATTTACAATGACGGCCTAGGAGAAGGTTAACTGTCTTGTTCAGAGGCAGAACGACAGAGTTTTACCTTGTCAGCTTGGGGATTCGATCTAGCAACCTTTTGGTTACTGGCCCAACACTAACCACTAGGCTACATGCAGCACCACATTTTGGCGAGCTACTTGAATAATATGCCACAGAATAAGCACACAGGACAAACAATAGGCGTAGTAGTGCTCTGAGGTTGTCAAACTAGATCTTTCTAAACATCTGTCCTCACGGTGAGTCCACATGCAGGGGGAAGTAGAGACGAGCAGAGAGCAGTACTGAGCACACAGGAGGACTGTCTGACCGTCACCCCTGACAACAAGCTGTGCGCTGCCTAAACAAGTCCCCCCTGCCTCTCTCCACATCCTCATTTTTAGCTCAAACATAAACCGCTTGCTTTGTGACTGAATGTTGTTGTTAATGCAGCTGTGTTTGTTTCCTTTCTTAGTATACGGTATGTGATAAAATAATTGTCTGTCAGTGAGGAACCAAACCAGTGGCCAATGACAGAGGTGTGGCCAGAACGGCTAGTGTTAGAGTCTGTAAGCAGCCATTGATTTGTGTGTGTGTATTCTGTGTTTATGCCCCATTACAGGCAGATCCACACAGGTAGGTAGGTGTGTGTGTCTGTCTGTCTGTCTGTCTGTCTGTCGAGAGCGAGAGAGAGAGAGAGAGAGAAAAGCAAGAATTCAGGGTAGAGAGAGGAAGGGAGTAGGATTGCCTCACAGTAAACAGGAAGCTGGGAGAGATGGAGAGGATTATTGGTGGGCGTGCCCGTGCTGTGACATGTCTCTGTTTTCTACCTTTCTCTCCATCTTCCTGTCTAGGTTCTCTTTCTACCTTATTTGCCCATTGAGGACATCTTTATGTAATTTGTGCAGCCCAAGTGGCAGAGGGGGAAGGGAATAGTGAAATAGAATGTGAGGTTACGTAACAGCAGTGCTGATTCTGACGAAGATCAACATCAACCATTCCTCTCATGTTTACTTGTTATAATAATGCTGGTGTGCCGAGGACAAGGAACGTGTGTGTGTGTGTACTGAGGCACTTCCCTTACCACTCTAACTCCTCAGGTCATCAATGGTTGCAAGAAGGGACAACAGCTGGGCACAATCTTCAATAGGATTAAATTAGCCAGAGCACACCAGAGCAACACAACTAACATGGGACCGGATGCATAAATAAAAAGGATGTATTATTAGAGAGTTCCTTTCTGTACAGTAAGAGCCCCCTATCATTCAGCTGTTGGCAGCTACAGGCCAAGCATTTCATTCTCCTGTTGGCAAGTGAGCAACCCTGGGGAGCATTTACATTAAATCAAGCATGTTGAAAACAACTAGCATTTGGGTTCAGTTGGGGTTGGGATAGGCTAATTTGTGCTGCAACGGAAGCATAATCTTTATAATAGTCTCACTACAAATACGTAAATAAAAACTACACACACATTGAACTGCAGCCGACTACAGTGTGCCAACAATGCGAAGGAAGCAGAATAACTTTTGCTCAGCAAATGTAACGTCCAAGCGTAAAAGGCTCTTAACACAACATTACCATCAGTCTGCATTGATTTTCCTCTTACCGAACATTGCAAGTGACCGTACATGAGACAATTAAATGGAAATAAATTAGGTATGTAGCCAGTGAGTCCATCCAACAGCGGTAAACAAACCATCTGTCCGAAACAAAGACACACACACAGTATTTTTCTGTCTCTGTTGCTCAGTCTCTGTATGGTATACACACACAGACACACACACTGTCTCAGTCTCAGGCGTTCTGTCTCAGGCCCTCAGTCTTAGTCTCATTCAATCTCTGAAACACACAGCTCCTGCCAGACAGAGTTATGAAGATGCTGGGTTTGTAATTAAACACCTTGAATGCCCACTGCTGCTCACACTGGAGGCAGAGCTAATCCTCAAACTGACTATTGGGGAGAGCAGGTAAACTACACCAGCTGGACATGGAATCAGAATGACAACATTCTTGGATACTGGAAAGGGTTCAGACTAGGGAGGTCAAAGTAAACAATGGTTCTTGAGATTGTGAGATGGAGGCTAAACTATAGCCTTGAGCGAAGCATTAAACTCAGGACTGACAACACAGTAATGCTTCTCTAGAACATGGAAGCCAGTGAGTCTATCCAACAGAGCCACAATGATGACCATAAAATGTAGTTCCATAAAGGAAAAAGCAGTAATGACACACATGTTTTACCAGGCATTAGAGAATACAGAAACATAAAATAGGCCTGGCTATTCCTAGTTTTCCAAGGGAAAAGTAATGTACAGTCTGAGAATAAACATAGGTGACATAATCTGAAGCTAAGCACCAGTTCAGCCTGTTTCAGCTGTAACATACTGGGTCCACTGCTGTTGGGTAGATTAATGACGGACTGATCATTAATGACAGAAATACCCTGTTCTGCGGCTAAGAGCCAGTCTTGGGACCTAACCCAAATTACTAATTGTCAGTCTTGAGAGCAGGAGACTCATGGATAGAGAGGGATTTGTGTCCTCTGACCATAAACCACCATATTCTCTGCTAGAACAACCTCAATGTCTATTGAAAACACTGCTGTATGTAAGAATAATGCCACGTTCGCGTGCTAGTCAAATATAGGAAGTCAGAAATGTCAGAGTTGCCTAGTTCTGACTGGCACGTCAACGCGGCATAACTCGAGGGGAGTAGACAAGATATCAACATTGAGTTGGCAGGCCAATGCTCCATTCAATCAAAAACAATATTTCAAGTTGCACAGCACATTTATGACTAACCATAAGGTCTAATGCGCCTGTACCTTAGGAAAACACGAAGTCAGTGATGTTAAAGTGCAAGACGGCGGCACAGCGTTGAAACGGTCTGAAGTGATACTTCATCCCGCTGATGCAGTTAGCTGGAATCAATTGTTTTCCCATTGGACTAATTGTATCCACAAGCGAAGGATAGGGACATTAACAAGCTTCTATCTGAAAACGTTGCAGCCCGACAATGGGAAACAGTCATTGTAATGTGCTGAGCATAACATTCGTTTCTTTAGTACGAACTTAAAAATCATATTAGGTACATTAGTGTCTCTTTGTTGTGTGGCTAACTTGAGCGCAATTAATGAAATGGAAGCCGCGGCCGGAGTAGACAAAAGACGGGTCAGTTTTCAGAACTGTTTGAGCTGGCAAACAGTAACAAGGCAATCATAATAATATTAGCTAGCCTTGCTAGATTGTGTTAAACGGTGACACGTTGTAGACCGCACATAAATACTAATATTAAGCCAAGTGATGAATGCCCCGTAAAACCGAATCACCCTGCCTGGCTGACAGACAACACCGCCATTCATGCTTGCATTTCAAGGGAGGGGCGCGCGATGTGGCTAACTGGAGTTAGCTAGCACACTAGATGAAATAACGTAACTAGTTAGTTAGCTAAAATGAGCTAAAAAAACGGAACAGCCACGTGGGATCTGGCTGAATTACATTAGCTATATGGTTTAGTTGATCAGATAAAGACAATAACCATGTCAAATGACTTGAGCGAAGCAGTGACAGGCCAGGGTTCAGCAGTGTCCCTGTAACTAATGGCAACAATGGACTGGACAGCATCTTCTGTTTCAGTTTGCCACACAGACTAGCCATATATGACAGACATGGTACGACAAACTAACTAGCACATGTTTTGTGGCCAAAAAATAAATAAAAAAACGTTTTTTCCCACTTGCCTCATGTCTACGGACACATATGCAGCCTGAAATAAAAAACAAAATGACTTACCACCATTCCGATATCCAGGTTCGGGGGAAAGGGTCGGAGGGTCTCCGTCTTCAAATTCCAATCTCACTGGTTAAAATTAATGTTTGATTGATGCATTCGTTAAAGTGGTCCTCTTTTTCTTACATTGATACGTAACGTTAGCAAACTATGCCAACAGTTTACCTCACATTTAGAAAATGTCGAAGCATCATTCCTAGTTGATGTGAATCTAACACGAAAAAGGACCAAACCACTCGTCACTAGCCCTTCCAAGACAGGACTGGGAGGAGGGACCGGGACCACGAGGGGGTGGCGAAATCGAGTTATTTGCTTTGGCAAAAACACTTATTTTCTGCGAGATCCTTATGAAAATGTAGACAAATGTCCTCATATTATCGACGACATAATTTGCTAGTTAGAAATCTGAAGATAAGTTCTCGGTTCATGCAAAGTCGGCCTTCCTACATTGTCAGTATACTGCATTCTTTGCCTCAATTCAGGCAATGATGGGACGTTTCAACACACATGTGGTTGAAATGTGGATAAGCAGTGTCTATCCGCCAATACCAAAAACTCAAAGGGATATGAGTATTTTATGGAAACGCAAAGATAGCGTGAAATGCTCTAGCTAACCGTAAATAAGATAACATTATTTTAACGACGCCAACAATGATACATCAACCATGTTTTTATATTTTCATTGATCAGCCAATAATACTCTTTTAGATTGAGGCGATAGAGCTCCCCTGCTTTGTGTGAATGCTGAGGTCCAGTTGATGCCCCCGGTCAGACAAAGCCGTAAGAAGCAGACTGGCGATCTATCCTTTTTTATGCTTTCAAATTACAACAAAATCAATTCAGCTAGCTCACCGTCTTTTTCCTCGAATTATATTTAGATTGGTGAGACTTGATACAATCATTTATCATCCAATTACTTTCCTAGACAGACATCCTAATCTGCTTTAACACATTGCTATTTCCTAGAAATGGTGCACTGTGAGGGCAAAAGGTTTTAGTTCCACTATACTTTCCTAGTCTCAAATCAAATCCGCAACAGTGTTATCCTATATTCCCCCATTGTATAGCACACTTGAGAATGCCTTACCCTCTGGCCATGGTAACATTGAATACTCCAAATCGTAGTTGGCCATAATATTCAACATGAGTTATCTTAAAAGCTGACATTATCTTCTATTTTGTATACCATTACAATTTAAAGCAAGGTATGTATATTAAGGTTACTTTTCAATAGTTGGTTGATTAAATAATCAATAGATGATATTGGAGCCCCATCTTGTGACCAATTTCCAAACTATCCCACCTCACCAAATGCTATCATTGCCTGGGCTGGAGGAGACAGGAAAGATAAGTGCCAGGCAAATATGTCAAGCCGGTTAAGACATTTGGTTTTATTTAAAAAAAACTTTGCATTATTTTCAATTCACTGCTTCTTCAAAATAATCCACTTTAATGTACAAATATTTAGATTTTTTAATTTTTTTAATCCCTGTGTGAATAACAGAGGCTCTCCGGAAATACAGAATTGCCATTGGAAGTAGTTTCCACAATAGCATATACATAAACAAGATCACATTTCAGACAAAAATCATGAGATGCATGGGAGCCATACCAACTAAGAAATTCTGAGTGATGTTGAGAATTTTTTTACAAACTAAAATGTAAAAAAAACAAAAAAAAACAGGAGTACATTCTAAACTTCAGAAGGGCATGGTTCATGTCTAACCATTACAACCAGGACCATGTACAGTGTTTTGTAGCCTAGTTTAACCATGTTCCATGAGTAAAATGACATCCCTACTCTGTGGTAATGGAAAACATGTCAGATGAGTGGCCTTCCAACTGTTCTGCCATCAGTGTGATTTTCACACACGCCCAGTCAAAAAACAAACACTCGCACATACATACACAAGGGAAATACCATCTATCTCAGTCCTAGTTTCTTTTTCTCCTTCTGTTTCTTGCGTACAACTTCCATGTTCCTGTCCTTCCACATGCTCTTTCTCAGTTTGATGGGTCTGCTGCCGACATACTTCCCTGTGGACAAAAAAAGTATACGATCAGTTGAGAATTGGACTGGCACCACCACAGGTAGCTGTTAGGAAAGGAGAAGAGTAAGTCATTCCCCTCACAAACAATTGCTCACCGTTCATCTCTCTCATGGTGCGGATATAATCGTTAGGGTCCTTGAAGCAGACAAAGCTGTAGCCCTTGGCCGTGCATTTGTCACCTTCATTAGCTTTCTAACTATGCTTTCTTGCTAATTATGCAGAAAATCCTGTTATTGCATGAAAAAAGAAAAGTCCATGTTCCCGTGAGATATTACTCACTACTACAGAGCCTCAGAATGAAAATATCCAGATCAGGAGTTACTACCCATTTTAAAATGACATATTGGGGTTGGATACAAAACTTTTTGGGCATATTACACACACTATTGCTCACCGTTCATCTCCCTCATGGCTCGGACGTAGTCATTGGGGTCCTTGAAGCTGACAAAGCCGTAGCCCTTGGTCTTGCCTGTGCGTTTGTCCCGCACCACCTTGGCTTTTAGGTAGGAGGGGTAGCGGCTGAATGCCCTTGCCAGGATGTCGTCGTTCACCTCATTGCCAAGGTCTCCACAGAAGATTCTGAAATCATCTGGATGGAGGGGAAGTTAGAAGATGAGGTGTGAGGCTGAGCAAAGAGGGAGGGACAAAAAGGGAATGGGACAGTGGCCTATTGTAGTGAAAACTATTCTCAATACAGGCAAGTAGGTAGCTGCTTTAAGCAACGCTAGAATTTACACACTAGTGTTGCTGGGAATTAGCTTGCAAAATAATTTAAAAAAAATTATACTTACTCTGTTAATTGTCCTTATGCAGGGGGAATAAAAATGTATTTAAAAAAACTCCTGCACGTGTGCCATAACTAACAAAAATCAGGGCTTTTGACATGAGATAAGCAGAAGAACTGATCTCTCTCAGGAACTGCAGGTCTACAACAGACCCACCTGAAATTCTGTTTAACTATGCATTCCTTTTAGATGTTCCTCTGCTAACCTCATCAAAATAAGTCCCCCACAATATCGTGCTTTTTCTTTTTTGCATGTATAGTGCACGTGCAGGACTTTTTATTTTGACATGAGGTAAAGCTGAGGAAACACCCACTTTTGGAAAGTCTAATTTATGTTCTATTAGATGTTTTTTCTCAATTTCCCCCCTGCATAAGGACCAACCCTATGGAAAATTGGCAGAGTAAGTGGAAATTTAATTTGATTGAACTTCTGGCATCCGGCGGGCTATATAATCGTGTCAGTGTAATCTGAAGTCATTTGCTAGTTTACCTGAGTCCCACTCCAGTAGACTCTGGTCCTCCCAGCTGGTGCCTGCGGCTGTACGGATACACTTCTTCGCCTTCTCTTGCTTACCCTTCTTCTTCTCCTCTGTTGTGCTATCCGCTGGCTGCAGAGAATCAAGATTCTCGAGTCAGACATATTTTCGAGATTGCTGCAATACTGATCCTTTGTAGGGTTTGGGGTCAAGTCTATTTCAATCCACCAATTGAATTGTACAAGCATTTTGAATAAAGAAAGGTTTAAACCCTTTAATTAGGGCCAGGGCTGATAAACAAGGCAGAGTGTTCTGTACCTCAGTGTGGACGGGCTCGGGCTCTGGCATGCTGGGTCCGATAACGTTGTCATCTGAGGCAGCTAGGCTGGCCTCCTTCTTAGCCTCCAGCAGTCCGGCGGCCATCACCGCTGCCTGCTGCTCTGCTACAGACGCTGCCAGCTCCTCCTGATGAAGTCAGAGGGAGAACCGAGAGAGGAAAAAAAACAAATCAGAGATATGATGATAGATGAGATTCAGTGTGAATTTGCAACAAACAGCAGCAAACTTGGCAAGTATGTAGAATGCAAATTTGAAGTAGTCGCTGAACATTTTTTTTTGAATGCAAAGGCAATGAAAACTAAAGAGTAGACGTGAGTGTACTTACCATGCGAGCCTTTCTCTGGGCATGGATGTCTGGTATCTTGGGTCCGGAGGGAGCCGTGTAGACAGTGGGGGCTGCAGAGATGATCGAGGGGGTGAGCTTGGGAGGGGCCTGGGTCACAGACCTGGAGGGTGCAGACACCATGGAGTGTCCCATGGGTGTACCATGTGTCGATCCCACCTGTAGATGGTAAGATCTGGTAAGAGCATATAGAGAAATGGAGATAATGACTCACAACAGAATAGGGCAAGATTGACCAAGCCTGTTCACATTCCTAATTGAAGACACAGTTAATGCCGAATTTCCTTAAAAGGCCTTCCAACACTGTATGTCAGAATCAGTCTTTTACGATTATTACATGTCACACTGTGCGATCTTACCTAATTTAAATCTACCAACCCGGCCAGATCGTACGATTTGCTTCAGTACGGTAGACACATTCTGTGATTGGCTTGCGAGGCTACGTCAGCCGATGTATGCTACGTCAACTGCAGCGGTGCATCTGATTTCAGATGTCAAAAATGTCAGATGTAGCCTAAACAAGGTTAGGGAAATTGTTCTTCTTGCAAAGCATTTAAATGTTTAAATCAAACTATTACAGGGACAGTGAAGCATGTTTTCTTCTTTTGGTTCCATACTCCAAAAGTTTTGGATTTGAAATTAAACAATGACTATGGAGGTTAAAGCGCAGACTGGCAGCTTTAATTTGAGGGTATTGGGTGAAACATTTAGAAATTACACCACTTTTTGTACATAGTCCCCCCCATTTTAGGGGAGCTAAAGTATTGGGACATTCACTTGTGTATTAAAGTAGTAAAAAGATAAGTATTTGTTCCCATATTCATAGCACAAAATGACTACATCAAGCTTCTGGCTAAAATTTGTTGGATGCATTTGTTGTTTGTTTTGGTTGTGTTTCAGATTATATTGTGCCCAATAGAAATGAATGGTAAATAATGTATTGTGTGATTTTAGAGTCACGTTTATTATAAATAAGAATAGAACGTTTCTAAATAATTCTACATTAATGTGGATGCTACCATGATTACGAATCATCCTGACTGAATCGTAAATAATGAGTGAGAAAGTTAGACGCACAAATACCATACCTCCAAGACTAACCTCTTATCTTTACAATAACGGGAGGTTAGCATTTTATTTCTCACTTATCATTATTCACAATTCAGGATTATCTGTAATCATGGTAGCATCCACATTCATGGAAACTCACTGTATATTAATCTGACTATTCACAATAATCGTACTGTTGTGTGCATACTCAGTGCCGGCCGTGTTCCTATTGGTAAGTCACCGGAATCAGCTCGTGAGACCAGCCACACTACACGATAAAGGCTCAACATTTCTGACACTGCCAGAACTTACGACTGCATGTACTGGTACTCAAAATCAGCAGACCAAGACCATGTCACACTGAACGAGCCAAGAAAATAGTTTATGGCCTAAGAATTTCCAACAACGTAGAAATGCTGTCTGGGAGGGCCAAATCGTGGCATAAGATGGCTAAAATCGTAGAGTCTGCATGAGTCTTTAGGGAGGCCATTGATATCAGTCGCCCAAGGAGCCTCGGGGTAGAAAAAAAGGCACTGTAGCAACTAACCGGAGGTCCTACTGAGCTCATATGCCCCATTGGGTCCATGGGATGCTGAGGGGGTCCTTGCATGGGGGGTGCCATCATCATGGGCGGGGGAGGAGGGGGCGTGGCAGTGGGGGAGCCATCATACCCTGTGGAGGGGGACCACTCATCACAGGCATCCTCGGACCTGCTGACATGACAGAGAGATTTCAAATTAGCCTCCCAACACCTTGTTTTTAATTTGAAGACTGAATCGCTGTAGAGATTTGACACTCCTTCTTATTTCATTTAGCTAGCACTGAGGTGAAGTCAGCAACAGTAGAGATAAATGACCTGGTCTCTGCAGGATGTGCGGCATAAACGCTGGTCTCATCATTGGCGGTGGTCTGACACCTGGGGTTATAGCTGAAGAGCAGAAGGAAACAAAAGAACAGCATAAACTGAAGAGACCTGTAGACATGGTGGTGTAAATAATGAACACTGTTTTTGAGTAAAATATGCATTTTAAGTATGTCATGTAATAATAAGTAGTCCTCTGTAGCTCAGTTGGTAGAATATGGTGCTTGCAATGCCAGGATAGTGGGTTTGATTCCTGGGTCCCCCCATCATAAAAAATGTATTCATGCATGACTAAGTCGCTTTGGATAAACGCGTCTGCTAAATGGCATATACAGCGCATTCGGAAAGTATTCAGATCCCTTCACCTTTTCCACATTTTGGTACATTAGTCTTATTCTAAAATAGATTTAAAAAGAAATCCTCAATCTACACATAATACCCCATAATGACAAAGGTAAAACAGGTTACATATTTTTTGCTGAAATATCACATTTACATATGTTTTTATTTATTTATTTTTTATTTCACCTTTATTTAACCTGGTAGTCTAGTTGAGAACAAGTTCTCATTTACAACTGCGACCTGGCCAGGATAAAGCAAAGCAGTGTGACACAGACAACACAGAGTTACACATGGAATAAACAAACAAGCCAATAACACAATAAACAAGTCAATGACACAGTAGAAAAAAAAGAAAGTCTATATACAGTGTGTGCAAAAGGCATGAGGAGGTAGGCAGTAAATAGGCCATAGGAACAAATAGTTACAATTTAGCAGATTAACACTGGAGTGATAAATAAGCAGATGATGTGCAAGTAGAGATACTGGTGGGCAAAAGAGCAGAAAATTAATTAAAAAGAGTATGGAGATAAGGTAGGTAGATTGGGTGGGCTATTTACAGATGGACTACGTACAGCTTCAGCGGTCGGTTGATGTTTGATCGGGTTCAAGTCCGGGCTCTGGCTGGGCCCCTCAAGGACATTTAGACTTGTCCCGAAGCCACTCCTGCATTGTTTTGGCTGTGTGCTTAGGGTCGTTGTCCTGTTGGATGGTGAACCTTCTCCCAAGTCTGAGGTCTTGAGCGCTCTGGAGCAGGTTTTCATCAAGGATCTCTACTTTGCTCCATTCATATTTTCTCGATCCGGACTATATTCCAGGCCCTGCTGCTGAAAAGCAACACAGCAAAATGCTGCCACCACTATGCTTCACCGTAGGGATGGTGCCAGGTTTCCTCCAGACGTGACACTTGGCATTCAAGCCAAAGAGTTCAATCTTAGTTTCATCAGATCCGAGAATCTTTTTTTCTTATGGTCTGAAAGTCCTTTAGGTGCCTTTTGGCAAACTCCAAGTGGGCGGACTACTACAAAGGCCTGATTTGTGGAGTGTTGCAGAGATGGTTGTTATTCTGGAAGGTCCTCCCATCTACACAGAGGAACTCTGGAGCTCTGTCAAAGTGACCATCGGGTTCTTGGTCACCTCCCTGACTAAGGCCCTTCTCCCCCGATTTAAGAATGATGGAGGCCACGGTGTTCTTGGGGCCCTTCAATGTTGCAGAGATTTTTTCGCACCTTTCCCCAGATCTGTGCCTCGACACAATCAAGTCTCGGAGCTCTACGTACAATTCCGTCAACCTCATGGCTTGGTTTTTTCTCTGACATGCACTGTCAACTGTGGGACCTTTTATAGACAAGTGTGTACCTTTCCAAATCATGTCCAATCAATTGAATTTACCACAGGTGACACAGGTTACACCTATTTTAGAATAAGGCTGTAACAAAATGTGGGAAAATGGAAGGGGTCTGAATACATTCCAAATGCAAAGTATTATGTTAATAAATGTGAATCAAACCATGTCACCTGGGCCTACAAATGCAGGGGGTGGAGGTCCCACGAAAGTGGCAGCCCTTGCATCCAACGTTTGCTGGACCTGAGAGAGAAAGGGGATTTGAAGGAGTTGGATGCATCCGGCTAACACCACATTCTGTTTGCTTTTAGCAGAAGCTAGGTTTGAGTTCGTTCATTCTACTATTGATCTTTCCTATATAATGTTCAATCATTCTTCCTTCAAGAGCTCAGTACCTGTCGGTAGGTGTTGGTGCCGATGATGGGTCGGATCATAGGAAGAGTCATAGGAACACCCATTGGGAGCAACTCCATCACTACAGGGTCTCCTGCAGTCATTGCCACTTGACCCCCCAGGACCTCCTGCTCAAACCTGGTTCAGAACCAACACAAGAGTTACCAACAGATGACGATTGTCGTGATATATTGTTTGCCTGTCCTGATAAGAGAAGTAAGACCATTCAGTAGGGGTTCTTTTGGAATAGTCACCACACACGGCATTGCAATCTTATGGAAGGTAACCGAAGTGTCATGCCTGAACTCTTGTACTCACAGAGCCATTTCAGCCTCCATCTCCTTCAACCGCTCCTCTCCTGATTTCATCGCCATACTTACTGCAAAGACAAACGTTTTGTTTGTAGTCCATTCTTTGGCGGTAAACACATCTAGGTAGCTACTGAAAATGTGTACAGTTAACGTTTGGCTAACACCAAAGGCATTGCTAGTTAGCTTGTTTACGTTATAGCTACTGTATTGGCTAGTAACTTTAACTGTTTAACAGTTATCGCTAGATAACTTTAACAGTTATCGCTAGTTGTCTGGCTAACGTTAACCAGGATGCCATAATTTTAAAAAAACAGCAAGTTAGTACAGCACGTATACGTACAAAACGTTATTACCCTAAATCGTGACGTTCCAAAACTCTTTAATCTTAACTAGCTATTTAAATAAAGCATTAATCTTTGTATTTATCCGTCCCTACAAACCGAGTCCAACGTTGTCCAAAATGGCCCGTCGCATTATTATGACGTAGGAGTCGTGGTTTTGTTCCATCACGACTGTGTGGTTGGGTCCGTTCCAGGGGATCTGTTCTTCTTCTTCGCGTAGTTTTCCGACAGACAATACACTTTGTTGAATATTGTTGCCTTTCACAGTTCAGAAAGTGCAATGCACATTTGTTCACAAAAAAGGGAAATTGCACCACCAACTAACCCTATTTATAAACTGGGCGGTTCAAGCCCTGAATGCTGATTGGCTGACAGCCGTGGTATATCAGACCATATTCCACAGGTATGACAAAACATTTATTTTCACTGCTCCAGGAACGTTACTAAACAGTTTATAACAGCAATATCCTCAACACACCCCACTACCCCTTCCCACTACTTTGGCTCTCACAGATCCTACACCAGGCCGTTGGCCAGGGAGCCTGTGTCCCCTTCTCTCAAAACCCACTATAGTTCTTCTGCAGTAAAATATCTGACACCCAAAAACTTCTCTGCTGGTGTAGAGAACTGTTCAAGTCACTCTGTACTGGCCTACTACTCACAGGGATCCTTTCCCTCACACTTTGTCCACCATCCTCTACTTTCTCAATGCCTCAGCATATGACGCTTTCTGCACTGCTCTCATCCTGGAAACTTCAAGCTGTCTCACTCGCACAGAACATTTCTGATTCCCAGCAACATGGCCACCCCCACAATTGAAACACTCCACTTTTCCCACCGAAAGAACACACTACTTTGTACCATGTCCTCTTGCACACTTCGCACACCTCGGAATCTCCCTCCTACATACTCCTGCAACATGACCATAAACTTGGTACCTGAAACACTGTAGTGGGTTCTGAATAAAAGCTCTCATGGGATAACTTATATACCCTTGCATGACTTTATCCAACAAACACTGCATCTAAACTCAGAAGGACAGAGAGGGTGTCCTCAGTCTAGGGGCATGCATCACAGACATCGGGGATCCTCAACATAATTCGATCTACCTCAACACTACCCCAGTTATCACGCCTTTCAGCAGCATTTTGTTCTTGAGAGCAAAGAAGGACACAGCTCTCATTCCGAGTTGCAAAACGCGCAGCGCCCTCTCCCCCTGGGCAGCAGACACACATAAAAATCTACATAAGTCCACTTCTGAATATTTTCACTTCTTCACCCAGCAAACTAATCAGTCAAAAGGCATAGATCCACTTTCTAAATGAATCATACTCCCACTGGGCCAGAGTAATCTTAGGCATTTTCCTGATCATTGGGGTGAGGCTCAAAAGCCTTCACCTAAGTGTTCAGGTTCTTCCTCTTCACTTCTGTCAGGTCCAATTTCAAGTTCACTATCTGTCGACTGCTCAGGGTTTCAGGAGTGTAACGTAATTATCTCTCCTGTACTTGAGTCAAAGGAGAAAGTACTCGACTTGTATTTAGCAAATGTCGTCTTGGGTTTGAACCTCGCCCCCTTCTTTCTGCCTCACGTCATTTCGCTCTTTTTTCTGCCTTGTGTCATCTCGCCATCCTCCATCTTGCCGCAAGTCCATTAGCTAGCTTGCTCCAACTCCACCTCAAGCTGTCCACATCTAGGCAAAACTTTTTCCAGGTGGTCTGATAATCACACAGAAAGCGGTCTGCCTGTGAGGACAGAGCATTCATTGCCACAATTCCTTCTGTAAAATCCCTGAGTCCCACAAAACGTTCAGCCGCACTCACAACAATGCCTATTTCCTCAGATTTCCTCTCTGTTTGCGCTGTGAGTTTTATGATAACCAATGCAATCAACGTTACTAAGTTCATCTTCTTAACATGCAACATGTCAGGATCCCTCTGTTGACAATAAATATTCTCTGGTGTCTCTGCTCCTACTACCATTATTTCTTCAACATCACTCCTTTCTTCTACTTTTCTCACCACCTCCGGATAGGAGACATGCTGGACAGCCCTTATTCTTGCCACCTCCATTGCCTTCACACTAACAGGGAACTTGATCATCACCGCATGATCATCACCACAATTGCAGCATTTAGGCTCAGCTGGCATACGATAGTCCTCCTGTCTACATACACTTGACACATGGGCAAATATTTTGCATTCATCACACTGTATGGGTTTGGGTACAAAAGCTCTCACAGGGTATCTCATAAAACCCAAATACATGTGATAAGGGAGAGAATGGATGGAGTGGGCTACCTCTCTCCTTCCACCATGCGGGTCAGTCGGTGTGCACCAACCACTTGATCCAATTTTTCACATATATCCTTTGCATTCACTTCTAGAGTCACCCCAGAGATAACACCATTGATAGGCGCTCTGCTTCGAAAATAAACACGACACACTCCAATCCGATATCTTCTTGAGGTGCAAAGCACGCTACTTCTGTTACATAGATACACCGCAAACCAAAATAAGCCCACTTCTCATTACTCTCACCGACACCACCTTATCCAACACATCCACAATTGGTGGACAGGTCTCCCAGTTAACATCTATCCAAAACCCTTACTCTTTTTTTCCCCAGAACTAGGCTTGGATTTACTAGATTCCACAACCACTTATCTTATTTCCTTTTGTATTTCACACTGTAATCCAATTGTTCTCCTTCTCATCTCCAGTCGACACACCATCTGATTCAAACAGAACATCCACTTCCGCCATCTTTCCCCCCCTTCAAAGAGCCGAGTGGAACTGAGACAAAATATATAAAAGGTATTATTATTATTATTGTTGTTGTAGACCCACTTCCTCATGTCAAAATAAAGGTCCTGCACGTGTGCCATGTGTGGACAAAAAAGTAATCACTTGTGGGGGACTTTTATATTGACATAAGGTAAGCAGAGAAGAAGTGGGTCTACAACAGACCCACATTTGCAAAGTCTGTTTAATAATAAGTTCCTTTAGATATTTTGTCTAATTCGCCCCCATCTTAATGATGAACTGTCCTGCCAACCAGCACAGTGTGTTGAAATGGAATTTTATTTAACTTCCTGCTAACTGTTTGTTTAGTGCAACCCAATAGGGAACCATTTTTGTGTATGTAAATACACCCCTGTTACTAAAAGCATCTATCGAGGGAGGAGCATCAGTTACTGCATTACTTGGTACAATATTATATATATATCTTTGATTTACAGATAGCCAGGGGCACACAATTGTTTTTCATTTTTTAGTTATTTTAGTCTATATATAAATGTTTGTTTTAATATTGCGGATAGATTGTTGCTTCCATCAATGTAATTGTCTGCATAATTTCCAATCCAAGAACATCCAAGAAGGCTCAAGGTCATTGGCTACAGATAAAATGATGTCAAATCACGTTAAATATACAGTAGCTTTCAAAATCTTAGCTAGCAGTCATCATCATGAATCAAGTCGACAATCCTTTTCAATCCTTGTCATATGAAGATAAATGATAGATAAAACGTATCGGTGCTCATCGGCCATTGGACATAAACATTACACAACAAGTTGGAAATCGCAAATTCAACAATGAGTGGTTTGGAAGGAAGTGAGCACACCACAACAATGTTAGTCCAAAAATGTATTGTATGCTGCTGCATAAATGATTGTAAGAGCTTTCATTGTCTGCTTATATGCCGCTGTTATTTATCCTACGCTTGGTCTACAGAGAGAACACTGTAAGAATGGCCCATGTTCTGAATTCTGTCACTGTACATTCCAAAAATGCTGAACAAATAGTTATTTTGACTACGTCCGTCCTAGCTCGCTCATTAATGTCTTAATTGAAATTACTGATTGCCTCTTATCTGCCTGTCGTCCCCTTATGCCATATCAGCTATGTTTTTTTTAAAGGTAGTAAATGAGGCTAAATGAACTGTTTCGCTGCCAGACAAGGCTCTGCTGATAGCAATGTATGGCAGTGGTAAGGTGTTGGGACTGCTGTTGGGATAGCTTTATGTACGCCCTAACACTTTGTGGGCACCGTTTGTCACCATTAGAATGCAATTAATGTATTGTGTGTGTGTTGTGTAGTGGCTTTTCTGGCATACATATATTTTTTTGCCACACCAAGATTTACATGCTAAAATCGCCATTGGTGTAAATGTATGGAAAAGATGATAACAGAAGGGCTCACTTACTTCCTGGAGAGCAGAGGACTATTGTCACCAGACCAAAGTGGGTTTAGAAAAGGCAGTGTACTGTGCCTAGAGTCAGACATATGGAAGGACTGTGATATGGGAAGGTCTGCTTATCAAACTGGAAATCATGAGGGTTGGAGGAAATGTTTTAACTGGATAAAGGTCTTTCTTTTTGGACAATCAACACAAGTGAGGGTAGGGAGCTCTATGTCAGAAAGGTATGAGGGGGATAATGGTATCCCCCAGGGAAGTGTCATTAGCCCTTTGTTGTTCTCCATTATGATAGATAATGTATTCTCCAAGGTGAGACCAAATATTGGGAGGTCATTGTTTGCCGATGACGGGGCTCTGTGGAAGAGAGGGAGAAATATTCCCGATACAGCCAGGAGAGTTCAAGGAGACAAGTTGCTCAGTGGTCACTCAGGTGGGTCTTCAAGTTCTCCATTGATAAAATACAGACTGTTTTTTACTAGAAGGAAGTTTGGGGAGGAAATATGCCTGAAGGTGTACGGGCGTTTTGGTTCCTGGGGGTCTGGTTTGACTCTTGAATGACGTGGGTGGAGCATATTAACAGAGTAGTTGTCAAAGGAAATAAAATATTGAATGTGATGTATTGAATGTCAGGAATGGAGTGGGGGCTGCATAGAATGGTGTTGAAAATGCTATATATAGCGCTGAATACAATTTTGGTTGGATAGGTAGTTATTATGGCGAGAGAGATGGGACTGTTTGAGAAGAAGTTCTGCTTGAGAGGGTAAAGGTTGGTGAGGAAGGAGTAGATCCAGTAAATATTGTAAGTGAACACTTTAGAACACAGTACTATGCTTTCTTGAATATACTGTATTCGCTGATGGATCTAAGGACCCTAAAACAGGGTGGAAAGGTGCAGCTTTTAGTGTTCCTGGGTTTAAGGTTGCAGTGACAAAAAGAGCAATGGATCATTTATCTGTTTACACAATGGAGTTGCTGGCCATACTCTTGGCTGCAGAGGGGATGGAGGATGTGAAGACAGACAGGGTAGTCATATGTTTTGACTTCTGTGCTGCACTGATGAGCTTAAAATTAATTTGTGTCACAGAGCAGACAAGATGTCTTGTATGAGATTTCGCATTGCCTGTTTAGATTGTGACATATGGGGCATTTGTGAGGTTCCTCTGGGTGCCAGCTCATGTGGGAGTAGAGGGGAATGAGGAGTCGGATGTTCTTGCCAAGCAGGCTCTTAAATATCCTAATGTTAACATTGTGGCGTACAGCAAGTCAGCCACTAGGGGGAGACTCGTCGAGGCCTGGTGACAGACGGTGTATAAATCAACGAGGCGATGGCTCCATCTGCTGGACGTGCCAGGTCTTGACGGGTTCTCCGGCCAGGACTAATTGTGGCTGATTGGGAGTTGGTGAGTAATCAAGGCCCGTAAAGCTGCCAGAAGGGCAGCACACAGGGAGAGTGGAGGAAATAAAGGAATCCCGTATAGTTGGGGACGGTTACAGCGGTAACAGGAGTGAGTGCAGTTTTGATCCCGACAGCGAGACCAGAAGACGGTATCCCAGAGAGGGTCTCATGGGGGAGACTTATCATTTTCTTTTTGATTTATTAATTAAATAAACACCCTTGAAACCGAGCTAATCATACTCTGTCCGTGTCTGATCTGTGTAAACGTCTTGACCAAACCCCCTGGTCTGCCACAACAGGGAAATGACAATAGGAAAAGCAGAAGCCAATGGACTAGTAACAACAGTAGTTAATTACAAATGGCAGCAAATGTGGAACAGGGAGGGAAAGGGAAGATTCAGGAAAAGGTAGGGGCACGGAGGTCCTCAGGTTGAGAGAGAAGGGTGGAACAGGGAGGGAAAGGGAAGATCCAGGAAAAGGTAGGGGCACGGAGGTCCTCAGGTTGAGAGAGAAGGGTGGAACAGGGAGGGAAAGGGAAGATCCAGGAAAAGGTAGGGGCACAGAGGTCCTCAGGTTGAGAGAGAAGGGTGGAACAGGGAGGGAAAGGGAAGATCCAGGAAAAGGTAGGGGCACGGAGGTCCTCAGGTTGAGAGAGAAGGGTGGAAAGTGGAGGGAAAGGGAAGATCCAGGAAAAGGTAGGGGCACGGAGGTCCTCAGGTTGAGAGAGAAGGGTGGAACAGGGAGGGAAAGGGAAGATCCAGGAAAAGGTAGGGGCACAGAGGTCCTCAGGTTGAGAGAGAAGGGTGGAACAGGGAGGGAAAGGGAAGATCCAGGAAAAGGTAGGGGCACGGAGGTCCTCAGATTGAGAGAGAAGGGTGGAACAGGGAGGGAAAGGGAAGATCCAGGAAAAGGTAGGGGCACGGAGGTCCTCAGATTGAGAGAGAAGGGTGGAACAGGGAGGGAAAGGGAAGATCCAGGAAAAGGTAGGGGCACGGAGGTCCTCAGGTTGAGAGAGAATGGTGGAACAGGGAGGGAAAGGGAAGATCCAGGAAAAGGTAGGGGCACGGAGGTCTTCAGATTGAGAGAGAAGGGTGGAAAGTGGAGGGAAAGGGAAGATCCAGGAAAAGGTAGGGGCACAGAGGTCCTCAGGTTGAGAGAGAAGGGTGGAACAGGGAGGGAAAGGGAAGATCCAGGAAAAGGTAGGGGCACGGAGGTCCTCAGGTTGAGAGAGAAGGGTGGAACAGGGAGGGAAAGGGAAGATCCAGGAAAAGGTAGGGGCACGGAGGTCCTCAGGTTGAGAGAGAATGGTGGAACAGGGAGGGAAAGGGAAGATCCAGGAAAAGGTAGGGGCACGGAGGTCCTCAGATTGAGAGAGAAGGGTGGAAAGTGGAGGGAAAGGGAGGATCTAGGAAAAGGTAGGGGCACAGAGGTCCTCAGGTTGAGAGAGAAGGGTGGAACAGGGAGGGAAAGGGAAGATCCAGGAAAAGGTAGGGGCACTGAGGTCCTCAGGTTGAGAGAGAATGGTGGAACAGGGAGGGAAAGGGAAGATCCAGGAAAAGGTAGGGGCACGGAGGTCCTCAGGTTGAGAGAGAAGGGTGGAACAGGGAGGGAAAGGGAAGATCCAGGAAAAGGTAGGGGCACGGAGGTCCTCAGATTGAGAGAGAAGGGTGGAACAGGGAGGGAAAGGGAAGATCCAGGAAAAGGTAGGGGCACGAAGGTCCTCAGATTGAGAGAGAAGGGTGGAACAGGGAGGGAAAGGGAAGATCCAGGAAAAGGTAGGGGCACGGAGGTCCTCAGGTTGAGAGAGAAGGGTGGAAAGTGGAGGGAAAGGGAAGATCCAGGAAAAGGTAGGGGCACGGAGGTCCTCAGGTTGAGAGAGAATGGTGGAACAGGGAGGGAAAGGGAAGTTCCAGGAAAAGGTAGGGGCACGGAGGTCCTCAGGTTGAGAGAGAAGGGTGGAACAGGGAGGGAAAGGGAAGATCCAGGAAAAGGTAGGGGCACGGAGGTCCTCAGATTGAGAGAGAAGGGTGGAAAGTGTAATAAGGCTGGGACTGGGACATACAAGGCTGAAACACACATTTGAAATTGGTAGGAAAACATCCAACTGGGAAGTGTGATCACTTTCAGGAGGAGATGGAGACAGTGGAACATGTTCTATTTCAGTGCCAGCACTATGAGAGGGAAAGGGAGAGATTATTATTAGATTCAAGGAATAATGGTGTTGAAGAGACAAGTTTAATTGTACTGTTCAGGCAAACTTCACGTGATGTATTTCTTTGCATATTTAGTTTCCTTAGGGAGACAAGATTAATGGATAGGATTTATACCTTTTCTGTCTCTGGTTCACACTCCAGTCCAGTTGGTGGCGGTAATGCACATTTAAAGTTGGCCATCTACACCCTGTGTGGCACTTTCTTTGTTCCCTCTGCACATGGGGTAAGTGCTAACATTTCATTCATTCACTCAAATGTTTAACAAAGTTTAGAAACTAAGGGGTATATGTATAATTGGATCCCCATGCTTAATAGGCTCTATAATGCATTATATAGGATAAAGAAAATGCAGGATAAAGTTAGTCCATGGATTATTAGAAGCAGAATTCAAAGAGTATGTGTCTCTCTTTGTCTTTCAGGTTGTGTGTGGTCTCTGTGCTGTTTGTTATCAGTAAGTAAAAATGGAGTATTTTCATATGGTGTGTATGGACGAGTAGTAGGGCAAATATCAAACCTTTACAAATACCTTTCAGGTTTTCCTCTAGGATTTTGCCTGTGCTTAGCTCCATAACGTTTATTTTCATCCTGAAAAACTCCCCAGTCTTTGCTGATGTCAAGCATACCCGTACCATTCTTCTACATATCTACATTGCTTGCAGTTTGGAGTTTTAGGCTGGGTTTCTGTATAGCACCCTGTGACATCTGCTGACGTAAAAAGGTCTTCATAAATACATTTGATTGATTGATGATGCAGCCACCACCATGCCTGAAAAAAGGAGGCAGTTACTCAGTGATGTGTTGTTGGATTTACCCCAAACATAAACATAAGGTTTACCCCAAACATAAGGCTACTGCATTTAGGCCAAAAAGTGTATTCCTTTGCAGTGTTTTTTTTCTTCAGTATTACTTTAGTGCCTTGTTGCATACTGGATGCATGTTTTGGAATACTTTTATTCTGTATTCTTTATATTTGTATTCTTCTTTTCACTGACATCCATCAGCAGTTTCCTTCCTGTCCTGCAGCTCAGTTCAGAAGGACGACAGTATCTTTGATGTGTCTGGGTGGTTTAATACATCATCCACAGCATAATTATTAACTTGACCATACTTAAATATATATTCAATGTCTGATTTGTTACTGTTACCCATCTACCAATCACTGCCCTTCTTTACGAGGCTTACAAAAAGCTCCCTGGTCTTTGTAGTTGAATCTGTGCTTGAAATGTAATACTTGACTGAGGGACCATACAGATTTTCTGTGTACTGTATGTGGGACAGAGGAAGGGGTAGTCATTCAACCTCTATTATTTCATACAGTGAGTCCATATAACTTGTGTGATTTGATATGCCAAATTTGACTTCTGAACTAATTTAGGCTAGCCTAAACAAAGGGGTGAATTCATATGCAATGACTATTCAAGTTATTACAGTTTTATTCATTTGTAAAAATGTGTAGAATTTTCTTTATACTTGGACATTATGGGATATTTTGTGTAAATCAATGACAAATTAATATAAATATATTTCAATTTCACTTTGTAATGCAACAAAATGTGAAAGTTTGTGAAAATTGCGTATTTACCTGATTTATTTGATATTAATGGTTAACGATTAAGATTGAACTAATAGCAAGACATTTCTGTCCTACTATTGCTCTGTCTTTATGATCTCCACTCTAGTTCCCTGCAGCCAATCTGGGCGTATGGTCAGTAGAGATGGCTTGAGCTGACAAATGAGTTAAAAACTGCATTACATAGACAAGATGTGGTGGGTGTTACCCGAGATAGAGGTAGCCTGGAAGAGTTTAGAACAATCCCTCATTGTCTCATAATCATCATGGCATCTTCCGGGTTGGAGCGAGCGGTCGCATCCGCACTTCGGTCCGCAGGTAGTATAACTTTTCATTACATTTCATTACATTTCATTATAGTACAACGGTTTGATTTGTCTAATCTTAGCAATTTCTTCTTAGCTAGCTACATAGCCATCTTTGTATCAAAGATAATTGCGTAATTATCGTATTTCGTCGTCCTAACGTAGTCTACACTGCTATCTGCCCAGCAGCTAGCCAGCTAGCAAACGTCCACCGTCTACCGAATAGCAGCACTGTAGAAACTATTACACTCAACTGAACGACTTGATTAGTGTAGTGTTAGCTAGCTACATAGTTGTCTTTGCTGTCTTCGTATCCAAGATAATTGTGTAGTTTAGAGTGTGTAGTTTTAGAGTGATTATCTTAATTTACCGAGGTTAGCTAGCCAGCTATTTGTCGTCCTTAACGTAGGAGACACTGCTAGCTAGCCAACAGCTAGCCAACGTCTACCGAATAGAACTTCCGCACTCAACAACCCGGTCGCATTCCGCTCGCTCCACAGGTAGTATCACATTTTCATTTCATTTCATTACAGTACAACGGTTTGATTTGTTTGATCGTAGCTAGCTACATAGCTAGCTACATAGCCGTCTTTGTATCAAAGATAATTGTGTAGTCTAGAGCGATTTTCTAGGTTAGCTAGCCAGCTATTGTCGTTCTTTTAACGCAACGTAACGTAATCAACACTGCTAGCTAGCCAGCTAGCCCCGAATAGCAGCACTGTAGAAACTATCACACTCAACGGAACGACTTGATTAGTGTAGTGTCAACAACGCAGCCACTGCCAGCTAGCCTACAAAGTCAACAACGCAGCCACTGCCAGCTAGCCTACTTCAGCAGTACTGTATCATTTTAATCATTTTAGTCAATAAGATTCTTGCTACGTAAGCTTAACTTTCTGAACATTCGAGACGTGTAGTCCACTTGTCATTCCAATCTCCTTTGCATTAGCGTAGCCTCTTCTGTAGCCTGTCAACTATGTGTCTGTCTATCCCTGTTCTCTCCTCTCTGCACAGACCATACAAACGCTCCCACACCGCGTGGCCGCGGCCACCCTAATCTGGTGGTCCCAGCGCGCACGACCCACGTGGAGTTCCAGGTCTCCGGTAGCCTCTGGAACTGCAGATCTGCGGCCAACAAGGCAGAGTTCATCTCAGCCTATGCCTCCCTCCAGTCCCTCGACTTCTTGGCACTGACGGAAACATGGATCACCACAGATAACACTGCTACTCCTACTGCTCTCTCTTCGTCCGCCCACGTGTTCTCGCACACCCCGAGAGCTTCTGGTCAGCGGGGTGGTGGCACCGGGATCCTCATCTCTCCCAAGTGGTCATTCTCTCTTTCTCCCCTTACCCATCTGTCTATCGCCTCCTTTGAATTCCATGCTGTCACAGTTACCAGCCCCTTCAAGCTTAACATCCTTATCATTTATCGCCCTCCAGGTTCCCTCGGAGAGTTCATCAATGAGCTTGATGCCTTGATAAGCTCCTTTCCTGAGGACGGCTCACCTCTCACAGTTCTGGGAGACTTTAACCTCCCCACGTCTACCTTTGACTCATTCCTCTCTGCCTCCTTCTTTCCACTCCTCTCCTCTTTTGACCTCACCCTCTCACCTTCCCCCCCTACTCACAAGGCAGGCAATACGCTCGACCTCATCTTTACTAGATGCTATTCTTCCACTAACCTCATTGCAACTCCCCTCCAAGTCTCCGACCACTACCTTGTATCCTTTTCCCTCTCGCTCTCATCCAACACTTCCCACACTGCCCCTACTCGGATGGTATCGCGCCGTCCCAACCTTCGCTCTCTCTCCCCCGCTACTCTCTCCTCTTCCATCCTATCATCTCTTCCCTCTGCTCAAACCTTCTCCAACCTATCTCCTGATTCTGCCTCCTCAACCCTCCTCTCCTCCCTTTCTGCATCCTTTGACTCTCTATGTCCCCTATCCTCCAGGCCGGCTCGGTCCTCCCCTCCCGCTCCGTGGCTCGACGACTCATTGCGAGCTCACAGAACAAGGCTCCGGGCAGCCGAGCGGAAATGGAGGAAAACTCGCCTCCCTGCGGACCTGGCATCCTTTCACTCCCTCCTCTCTACATTTCCTCTTCTGTCTCTGCTGCTAAAGCCACTTTCTACCACTCTAAATTCCAAGCATCTGCCTCTAACCCTAGGAAGCTCTTTGCCACCTTCTCCTCCCTCGTGAATCCTCCCCCTCCTCCCCTCTCTGCAGATGACTTCATCAACCATTTTGAAAAGAAGGTCGACGACATCCGATCCTCGTTTGCTAAGTCAAACGACACCGCTGGTTCTGCTCACACTGCCCTACCCTGTGCTCTGACCTCTTTCTCCCCTCTCTCTCCAGATGAAATCTCGCGTCTTGTGACGGCCGGCCGCCCAACAACCTCCCCGCTTGACCCTATCCCCCTCTCTTCTCCAGACCATTTCCGGAGACCTTCTCCCTTACCTCACCTCGCTCATCAACTCATCCCTGACCGCTGGCTACGTCCCTTCCGTCTTCAAGAGAGCGAGAGTTGCACCCCTTCTGAAAAAACCTACACTCGATCCCTCCGATGTCAACAACTACAGACCAGTATCCCTTCTTTCTTTTCTCTCCAAAACTCTTGAATGTGCCGTCCTTGGCCAGCTCTCCCGCTATCTCTCTCAGAATGACCTTCTTGATCCAAATCAGTCAGGTTTCAAGACTAGTCATTCAACTGAGACTGCTCTTCTCTGTATCACGGAGGCGCTCCGCACTGCTAAAGCTAACTCTCTCTCCTCTGCTCTCATCCTTCTAGACCTATCGGCTGCCTTCGATACTGTGAACCATCAGATCCTCCTCTCCACCCTCTCCGAGTTGGGCATCTCCGGCGCGGCCCACGCTTGGATTGCGTCCTACCTGACAGGTCGCTCCTACCAGGTGGCGTGGCGAGAATCCGTCTCCACACCACGTGCTCTCACCACTGGTGTCCCCCAGGTTTCTTATCATGGCCCTCTCCTATTCTCGCTATACACCAAGTCACTTGGCTCTGTCATAACCTCACATGGTCTCTCCTATCATTGCTATGCAGACGACACACAATTAATCTTCTCCTTTCCCCCTTCTGATGACCAGGTGGCGAATCGCATCTCTGCATGTCTGGCAGACATATCAGTGTGGATGACGGATCACCACCTCAAGCTGAACCTCGGCAAGACGGAGCTGCTCTTCCTCCCGGGGAAGGACTGCCCGTTCCATGATCTCGCCATCACGGTTGACAACTCCACTGTGTCCTCCTCCCAGAGCGCTAAGAACCTTGGCGTGATCCTGGACAACACCCTGTCGTTCTCAACTAACATCAAGGCGGTGGCCCGTTCCTGTAGGTTCATGCTCTACAACATCCGCAGAGTACGACCCTGCCTCACACAGGAAGTGGCGCAGGTCCTAATCCAGGCACTTGTCATCTCCCGTCTGGATTACTGCAACTCGCTGTTGGCTGGGCTCCCTGCCTGTGCCATTAAACCCCTACAACTCATCCAGAACGCCGCAGCCCGTCTGGTGTTCAACCTTCCCAAGTTCTCTCACGTCACCCCGCTCCTCCGCTCTCTCCACTGGCTTCCAGTTGAAGCTCGCATCCGCTACAAGACCATGGTGCTTGCCTACGGAGCTGTGAGGGGAACGGCACCTCAGTACCTCCAGGCTCTGATCAGGCCCTACACCCAAACAAGGGCACTGCGTTCATCCACCTCTGGCCTGCTCGCCTCCCTACCACTGAGGAAGTACAGTTCCCGCTCAGCCCAGTCAAAACTGTTCGCTGCTCTGGCCCCCAATGGTGGAACAAACTCCCTCACGACGCCAGGACAGCGGAGTCAATCACCACCTTCCGGAGACACCTGAAACCCCACCTCTTTAAGGAATACCTAGGATAGGATAAAGTAATCCTTCTCACCCCCCTTAAAAGATTTAGATGCACTATTGTAAAGTGGCTGTTCCACTGGATGTCATAAGGTGAATGCACCAATTTGTAAGTCGCTCTGGATAAGAGCGTCTGCTAAATGACTTAAATGTAAATGTAAATGCATCTGGGAAACTAAGCCAAGTTGAGATTAAGACAATAACACTGTACAGCTAAGGACCGGATGAACCCAGAGTGGCTTATGATGCCCATTGGGGTGGAACCAGCCATGACTAAGCATTCTTAGTGTCAGCTATATATAGAACTCTGCATTCTGTAAAGGTTAGTTAACTCGGTCCAACACTCAAGGGTGTTGGGTCGAACCAGCCTCATTATTGCAATAATGAATCGATATTGAATAAAGATGATTGTTTGAAGAAATGACAAGGTCTCTCTCACTTGATTAGAATATTCCACTACAAGTTCAAGCGGGTGTAGACTTTCTATAGGAACTGTATGGATTATGTCATTTCATCCATTCCGCCCTTTCATGGTTAGACAGCAAAGAAGTAGAGATACAGTTGAAGTCTAAAGTTTACATACACTTAGGTTGGAGTCATTAAAACTTGTTTTTCAACCACTCCACAAATTTCTTGTTAACAAACTATAATTTTGGCAAGTCGGTTAGGACATCTACTTTGTGCATGACGCAAGTCATTTTTCCAACAATTGTTTACAAACAGGTTATTTCACTTATAATTCACTGTATCACAATTCCAGTAGGTCAGCAGTTTACATAAACGAATTTGACTGTGCCTTTAAACAGCTTGGAAAATTCCAGAAAATTATGTCATGGCTTTAGAAGCTTCTGATAGGCTAATTGACATCATTTGAGTCAATTGGAGGTGTACCTGTAGATGTATTTCAAGGCCTACCTTCAAACTCAGTGCCTCCTTGCTTGACATCATGGGAAAATCAAAATAAATCATCCAAGGCCTCAGAAAACAAATTGTAGACCTCCACAAGTCTGGTTCATCCTTGGGAGCAATTTCCAAACGCCTGAAGGTACCACGTTCATCTGTACAAACAATAGTACGCACGTATAAACACCATGGGACCATGTAGCCGTCATACCGCTCAGGAAGGTGACGCTTTCTGTCTCCTAGAGATGAACGTAATTTGGTGCGAAATGTGAAAATCAATCCCAGAACAACAACAAAGGACCTTGTGAAGATGCTGGAGGAAACAGGTACAAAAGTATCTATACCCACAGTAAAACGAGTCCTATATCGACATAACCTAAAGGTCACTCAGCAAGGAAGAAGCCACTGCTCCAAAACCGCCATAAAAAAAGCCAGACTATGGTTTGCAACTGCACATGGGGACAAAGATCGTACTTTTTGGAGAAATGTCCTCTGGTCTGATGAAACAAAAATAGAACTCTTTCGCCATAATGACCATTATTATGTTTGGAGGAAAAAGGGGGAGGCTTTCAAGCTGAAGAACACCATCCCAACCGTGAAACACAGGGGTGGCAGCATCATGTCGTGGGGGTGCTTTGCTGCAGGAGGGACTGGTGCACTTCGTAAAATAGATGGCTTCATAAGGAAGGAAAATTATGTGGATCAGTCAGAGACATCAGTCAGGAAGTTAAAGCTTGGTTGCAAATGGGTCTTCCAAATGGACAATGACCCCAAGCATACTTCCAAAGTTATGGCTTAAGGACAACAACGTCAGGGTATTGGAGTGGCCATTACAAAGCTCTGACCTCAATCCTATAGAAAATTTGTGGACAGAACTGAAAAAGCGTGTGCGAGCAAGGAGGCCTACAAACCTGACTCAGTTACACCAGCTTTGTCAGGATGAATGGGCCAAAGTTAAACAATTTAAAGGCAATGCTGCCAAATACTAATATACTGTATGTAAACTTCTGACCCACTGGGAATGTGATGAAAGAAATAAAAGCTGAAATAAATAATTCTCTCTACTATTATTCTGACATTTCACATTGTTAAAATAAAGTGGTGATCCTAACTGCCCTAAAACGGAATTTTTACTAGGATTAAATGTCAGGAATTGTGGAAAAACTGAGTTTAAATGTAGTTGGCTAAGGTGTATGTAGACTTCCGACTTCAACTGTACAATAACATGTTAGAACAATGCTTGATTTGCTGTAATTATTACCAATACCACTCTCTCTCCCACATCATCCTTCTCTCATTCCACCTATTCCATTTATCAGTGATATCATCAGTGGTAACTACAACCAGTCTACAACCAAGAGAAGTGGCAGCTCCGGGCAGTGACATCACCCTTAGCTGCTCTTTGTCTAAAAACCTGAACCTCAACAACCTGGTCATCAACTGGCAGCGTGGAGAGTCAGAGGTGGTCCACAGCTATTACCATGGGAGAGATCAGCTGGAAAGACAGAGTGTTGTTTACAAGGGACGAACTCATCTGTTTGAAGACCAGCTCACTGTGGGAAATGCCTCACTTAGACTGAGTGGTGTGCAGCCGAGTGACCAGGGCCCATACACCTGTGATGTGACAGATGAACAGGGAAGCACCCAGGAAAAGCTACAACTTCTAGTGGCAGGTAGGTTCCATTGTTGCTCCATCTATATTGTATAGTGTAAATAATGACAACTGCCCCTACAAAAGTATTTCTAATATTTCAAACCAGCCCCTTATGATGAGCCCAGGATATCCATCCAAGCCACTTGTGACGGCTTTGTTGTGACCCTCAGTGCCTCTCAGGGGTTTCCCCAGCCAGAGGTAGTGTGGAAAGGTGTGATGGGCAGTACCAACACCACTATGGAGTTAGACAGCAAGGGGCTCTATGAGCTGGAGAGTGAGGTGACCCTGAGGCTGAACAGCACTCTGACTGTTACAGCCGAGCTGAGACTGAGGTTGCTGGACCAGAGTTTCACCAAGTTTCTCACACTCCACCCACCACCAGGTAAAATATCAAGGTTCCAAAGTTTGTTCTTTGACTCAATGTTGTTATCAGATCCTTTATTTGGAGTTCTTTTTACTATTGGATATTTTGGATTATTGATCATTCATGTGTTTTAACATCATTCATGTGTACTAACTCCATGTGTATGTATAGTGCGTATGCTATCATGTGTATGCGTGCGTGTGTGTTTGTGCCAATGTTTGTGTTGTTCACAATACTCTACTACAGTTCATAAAACACCAGTCAGATATAGAGGGAAATGTTGTCTATTTCAGTTACTGAGGTTGAGTGCTCCTTTCTTCTCTCCTCCCTTCCACAGTGTGCTATGTGATGCCTGCTGAGCAGAGGAGCAGATTGTTGTTATATCCCCTGCTGGGATTGGTGCTTCTGTTATCCTGGAAGAGGACTGAGCAGGAGACCAAAAAGGATAAGAAAACAGAAGAATAGAATGGCCTTCGGTCCATGGTCACTCAACAGGCTTTATGCCAGAGCTTGTTTACAGAGAAAACATAAAGGGGGGACAGACTTTTATACTAATGTACATTTTAATAGAAATTAATTTTGTAAAATCGGAAATACAATACATTATACACAAAGTTCAACACAATACAATGGGAGTTGCACACCACAACACTAGATGGTCATATGTACCTCTGCTCCAAATCTGGTTCCTCTTAAGGTTTTTTCCTTGTAGGGAGTTTTGACTTACTGCTACTTGCTTAGGGATTTAGCCCAAGCCCAGGTAAATCACCTTTTATATCCACAGTTGTCTTACTGGGCTTTATAAATTACATGTATTTATTGATTGAAACGATGGCAGCTATAGCGTCTAATGAAAGTTGTTACGTGTGTTCCAGGCAATGTACTTTCCAGAATGTGTTTTTTTTTAAATAAAAAGAGATGAACCCTCAATTGTGATGTATTTTTGCTAAATCTCTTTTACAGGAAAGAACTGGCATGTTGGCAGTATACCAGCAGTACAGGGAGAGTGTAATTTTCTCCTGTAACATTTCTTTATTTAGTAGTGACATGAAACTGTATAGTTTTATTTCATTACACCCAGAGCAAATAATTTTGTTTTGATGTTCCAGTGGGATGCAGAGGGCGACATTGATCAAAGCCAGGGGATTTCTCATTCTCATGTGCTTAGACTGCACAGGGGAGAATTCCAATTCATGTAGATGCACTGTGAGTAGCCTGGATTTGTTTTCCACTGTAGCAGCATGATCTACAGTACCCGTAATCTAAAAAGCAGAAAGATAGTCCAACATAGCCTCCAACAGCTACTCTATAGTTGACCAAGCTACCAATTACTTCTCACTGGAAGAAGTTAGGCTACACTAGCATGTATTATGTTTTGTTCATTTATTAAATGATTCACTTCCTGAACTTGCTTCCTGACATCCCAGCGCACACGTGCACCAATTTGTAAGTCGCTCTGGATAAGAGCGTCTGCTAAATGACTTAAATGTAAATGTTACAAGGACCGGGTTTGGGGAACCCTAAGCCACACTTAAAAAGATTCTCCTGTACTTTTATATACTTTTTTAACCAGTAGTTCTGAACGTAGCACTCACAAGCTAAAAGTGGCCCCCGAACATTGCGCACGCCTTCACAAATGTGCAGGTATGTGCACCACGTCATTGCTCTCTCTGCTGTATTAACTGAGCCATTGGGCCTCCCTGTAACCTCATTGGATAATGCTGGGCAGTCCTCTTGCTAGCTGCCACTCAAGTGCGAAGGGCTAGAACTCGAATTGCTTCGGGGCTGGCCCACATGCAGGGATATGTAGGGAAAATGGTGCAGCACAGCTTCAAGAAAACAGTCGCTTTCAAACTAGGGATTTCATGGCTAATTGAAGTTAGTAAGTCTGCTCATAGATTATGCATGTATGAACTACATTGACTGTCACACCCTGATCAGTTTCACCTGTCCTCGTTATTGTCTCCACCCCATCCAGGTGTCACTTGTTTTCCCCAGTGTATTTATCCCTGTGCTTCCTGTCTCTCTGTGCCAGTTCGTCTTGTATGTTCCAAGTCAACCAGCCGTTTTCCCGTAAGCCTATTCTCTTTTTTCTAGTCCTCCCGGTTTTGACCCTTGCCTGTTCTGGACTCTGTACCCGCCTGCCTGACCATTCTGCCTGTCTTGACCACGAGCCTGACTGCCACTCGGTACCTCTTTGACCTTTTGCCTGTCCATGACCATTCTCTTGCCTACTCCTTTTGGATGATTAAACATTATACAATCATCTGCATCTGGGTCTCGCCTTGTGTCATGATATTGCCACATCCAAAGTTGCAGGTTAAAAAAATACTTTCTTAGTCGCCAAGTATCAGAGCAAGTTTTTAAGAAAAATATAGTTTACTTAACTAGTTACTTTGAAAAAGTAGTTCACTACATCAAAACTACCTCGTGAGTGAACAGGGGCTGTCTCAGGTTCATCTCCGTACAGACTTAGAAACAGTGAATGATGTAAGAGGGGCAATAGTAGAGGCCTCAAGGCAGGTGACACACACAGGTACAGGGGGGAGAAGGAGAATGCCAGTTCCCTGGTGGACTGAAGAGTGCAGAGAAGCTGTAAAGAGTAGGTGTTCCTTTTGTCCAGGTGGGAAAGGGCAGTGTGGAGTGCAATAGAGATCACATCATCTGTGGATCTGCTGGGGCAGTATGCAAATTGGAGTGGGTCTAGCGTTTCTGGGATAATGGTGTTAATATGAGCCATGATAAAGCACTTCATGGCTACAGAAGTGAGTGCTACGGGTCAGTAGTAATTTAGGCAGGTTACCTTGGTGTTCTCTGCTTGAAACATGTTGGTATTACAGATTCGGTCAGGGACAGGTTGAAAATGTCAGTGAACACTTGCCAGTTGGTCAGTGCGTGCTCGGAGTACACGTCCTGGTAATCCGCCTGGCCCTGCGACCTGTTTAAAGGTCTTACTTACTTTGGCTATGGAGAGCATGATCACACAATTGTCCTGGAACAAAGAAAAAGAAAGAACTTTTAAAAAGATGAATGGAAAAAAACTCTATCATACCTTGATTAGATACATTTTCACTCCTCTTAGTCAATACATGTTGGAAACACCTTTGGCAGCGATTGCAGCTGTGAGTCTTCTTGGGTAGGTCTCATAAGAGCAGATTTATGTCAAGCATACTGTCATGACGTTGCCCTCTTAGGGTATAGCAAACCCCATCCCCCTCTCCCTGCCTCCCCCTTTCCTCCTTCAACTAGGCTGCTGTGGTTAGAGAGACGTCGTAAATTCCTGAGGATCTCTTCATGGACACAGTATAGAGAGAGTACATTTTCATAGAGAACAAAGGAATTTCTTCCACCTCACAGAACTTGAGGTACGAATAAATGTCATGTTCTGGAGAAAGTATAACAGATCGGTGAAGAATTCAGCTATGAACTGATCCGTTTGTCACAACTTGGGGAAGCTCATGGGAGACGGTGTGGCCACATTACCATAACGCAGTTTATATAATAGCCTCAGATATGAGGTTTACATCTAATTGTTGTATAAGATGAATGAGTGAGTATGATACTGTTTTTAAAATTGTGTAATATGATTTTGGACTTTTTAATGAAGGAAAATATAATTCCCTTTTGATTTGAACTAAATCAGAGGACCACCCCTGAGCCTAGTTAGGGTCAGGCATCCTGGGACAGCCCCTTTTCTGCAATTCCGAATAAAACCCAACTTTGAGAAATTATCACCAGACCACGTTTTTCTCCATTAGGAGAGGACGAAGGTTGTAGACTATTGCTGAATCTTTTAACCATACCACGTGGTTAAACTCTTGACTATCGATACCGACAGAATAAGAACAAGTCTTTGATATTAATTACTAGTCTGCAGCTAGGAATTCGGTATCATTGAACGCGAAGAACGACAACCGCCGAAACATCCACTCTATAACGAAACAAATGAATGTCACTTCACTATAACCATGACAGAGAGAGAGGGAGAGAGACGGACAATTCTACAAAAGAAACAACTTTTCACCAGCGATCAAGACGACACACTGAGCTTAAATATATATATTGATTGCAATTGTTCCCGAATGATTGAGCGTTCATGTGCCAAGGATTAGCATTCCAATTGTTATAATTATCACTCTGTAGTGACTTCTTAGTCGACCCCCACTTCCCCTTTTGTCTAACAAGCCGCCATGCCAGTTTAGCCCACTAGGGCACATTCTCCTATCATTTCTTGTAACCATATTTACTGTTTGTTTATGCATTTCTGTGAATTACTTAGTTAGTAATAAATAAATGATTTAAGACAATTGATGTATGGATGACTCATAGTGAAGACTGGGTTTGTGCAACAATTTACGACGTTTGGAATGAGACTAACGTGAGTTAAAGTAAATAATTAATTAATTCGAAGACTAATTGATCAGATAAAATATCTGAAAAGTTATTTTAGGAAATGATATATATATAATAATACTAATTACAGAGAATCTTTGATAAAAACTATAAGTCTTCAATTTCTGTATAGCACTTTGTGACATCTGCGGATGTAAAAAGGGCTTAAAAAATAAATGTGATTGATTGATGATTCAGCCACCACAATGCTTGAAAAAAGGAGGCAGTTACTCAGTGATGTGTTGTGTTTGCCTCTAACGAAGTGCACTGAGAGTCAGGAAGCAAGTTCAGGGAGTGAGTGTTTTAATAAATTAACACAATATAATACCAAATAATAACCAAGAACAACGCACAGACATGACACAGGAACAGAAATAATGATGTCTGGGGAAGGAACCAAAGGGAGTATATATATAGATAGGGCAGGTAATCAAGGAGGTGATGGAGTTCAGGTGAGTGTCATTATGCGCTGAGGCGCTTAACGATGGTGACAGGTGTGCGCCATAACGAGCAGCCTGGTGACCTAGAGGCCGGAGAGGGAGCACACGTGACAGCCTCAAACATAAAGCTTTGTATTTAGGCCAAAAAGTGTATTCCTTTGCTGTGCTTTTTTCCCCCAGTATTACTTTAGTGCCTTGTTGCATATACAGTGGGGCAAAAAAGTATTTAGTCAGCCACCAATCGTGCAAGTTCTCCCGCTTAAAAAGATGAGAGAGGCCTGTAATTTTCATCATAGGTACACTTCAACTATGACAGACAAAATTAGAAAAGAAATCCAGAAAATCACATTGTAGGATTTTTAATGAATTTATTTGCAAATTATGGTGGAAAATAAGTATTTGGTCACCTACAAACAAGCAAGATTTCTGGCTCACAAACAAGCAAGACATGTAACTTCTTCTTTAAGAGGCTCCTCTGTCCTCCACTCGTTACCTGTATTAATGGCACCTGTTTGAACTTGTTATCAGTATAAAAGACACCTGTCCACAACCTCAAACAGTCACACTCCAAACTCCACTATGGCCAAGACCAAAGAGCTGTCAAAGGACACCAGAAACAAAATTGTAGCCCTGCACCAGGCTGGGAAGACTGAATCTGCAATAGGTAAGCAGCTTGGTTTGAAGAAATCAACTGTGTGAGCAATTATTAGGAAATGGAAGACATACAAGACCACTGATAATCTCCCTCGATCTCGCAAGATCTCACCCCGTGGGGTCAAAATGATCACAAGAACGGTGAGCAAAAATCCCAGAACCACACGGGGGAACCTAGTGAATGACCTGCAGAGAGCTGGGACCAAAGTAACAAAGCCTACCATCAGTAACACACTACGCCGCCAGGGACTCAAATCCTGCAGTGCCAGACGTGTCCCCCTGCTTAAGCCAGTACATGTCCAAGCCCATCTGAATTTTGCTAGAGAGCATTTGGATGATCCAGAAGAAGATTGGGAGAATGTCATATGGTCAGATGAAACCAAAATATAACTTTTTGGTAAAAACTCAACTCGTCGTGTTTGGAGGACAAAGAATGCTGAGTTGCATCCAAAGAACACCATACGTACTGTGAAGCATGGGGGTGGAAACATCATGCTTTTGGGCTGTTTTTCTGCAAAGGGACCACGACGACTGATCCGTGTAAAGGAAAGAATGAATGGGGCCATGTATCGTGAGATTTTGAGTGAAAACCTCCTTCCATCAGCAAGGGCATTGAAGATGAAACGTGGCTGGGTCTTTCAGCATGACAATGATCCCAAACACACCGCCCGGGCATCAAAGGATGGCTTCGTAAGCAATTCAAGGTCCTGGAGTGGCCTAGCCAGTCTCCAGATCTCAACCCCATAGAAAATCTTTGGAGGGAGTTGAAAGTCTGTTTTGCCCAGCAACAGCCCCAAAACATCACTGCTCTAGAGGAGATCTGCATGGAGGAATGGGCCAAAATACCAGCAACAGTGTGTGAAAACCTTGTGAAGACTTACAGAAAACATTTGACCTCTGTCATTGCCAACAAAGGGTATATAACAAAGTATTGAGATAAACTTTTGTTATTGACCAAATACTTATTTTCCACCATAATTTGCAAATAAATTCATTAAAAATCCTACAATGTGATTTTCTGGATCTTTTTCCTAATTTTGTCTGTCATAGTTAAAGAGTACCTATGATGAAAAATAAATACTTTTTTGCCCCACTGTACATGCATGTTTTGGAATACTTTTATTATGTGTATTTGTATTCTTCTTTGCACTGACATCTGTCGTGGAAATTCTAACCAAGTGGAAGAGACACAGTGATTTCTTCAAACAATTCATCATTATTGCAATAATGAAGCTGGTCAGCAGTACACTCTGAGGTGGGTGGGTGAGAGCTCGACAATACAGAGTACGCAAGGGGTTTATATAGAAACCCAAAAACTGATTAGTTCCCTGGCGCACCTGGGCTCCACAGTCACTTTGTGTCAATCTTGTGGTCGAATGCACCGGGTGTTGATCACCCCAGCCTGGCTTAGTTTTGCAGGAAGAGGATGCTTTAGAACAATAACGAGGGTGTTTCTGCTCCTTGATCTATCTATGGTTGCCAGATGTGTCCTTGGCTGTATGCTCAGAACGGCTGTGGGGAGTGAAAGTGGGAGAGTAGGAACCAACCCTGAGGCAGGGGAAGTGGTGAAGCTGTCTTGTAGTTACACCCCTCCATATGTGCACAGCAATATGCCTTATTTATTACTTTAAGCAGAGAGCTCTTTACCATTACTAAGCTTCTATACTAAGCTCTTATTATAAAGCTACAAATAATTATATAGGTCCGGCAAACATATAATGTTTCCTTCACACATCCCTAAGCAGTTTCCTTCCTGTCCTGCAGCTCAGTTCAGAAGGATGACCAGGGGGGCTTTATTTGGGTCTTTGCGATCTAGCGACTCCTTGTGGAGGGCCAGGCGTCTGCAGGCTGACGACGATCGACAGTTGAACAGTGTTTCTGAGCTCGTTGGGGAGTTTCAGCTATGAGACAAGATTGTAATTGGATCGTAATTGGATATCGGGGTAGAAAAATAAGTAAAAAGATGTAGGTAGGCTTGAAGCTATCGCAATGCTGAATTTCAAGTCGAATGGCCAGGAATCAGATTTGTTTCGGACTTCAAACCATCTATCATGGTGTTTTGAAATGTGGCTTGACATATCTGATTCCATGCGCTTTTTGGCTGTTCAGACTGCAGGAAAAAGCTTGGGTTTCTAATCGGATATGCAATATTTTTTGATTTGGGTCACTTCAAAGTGCCAATGTAAAAAAGGCTTTAGTTAGCCAACCCTTGACACTTTTCATCCTCATAACTGATTAAGTTGAAATAGGCCTACTTCATCAGTTATCATGAATCTTGGTACATCTGACTGAGACAAGTATAGCCAAGCATGTTGTAACAAGGCATATAGTATTTTCAATATATGGATGTTAGAAGAAATACAGTACACGACACGAGTCAAAAAGTGATTGATGACCTATTTAATGTGTCACGTGGTTATGCCCATATATGTACATCCTGTCTTTCCGTTCTCACGCTATCGAGTGAGTGCCTCATAGTGCATCTGTTTATGGTAAACACATTCCACAGTTCAACAAGGTCACTGCACATCAATCATATTGACAGCTTTAATGCAAACACATGCTTTACCATAAACAGATGCACTATGAGGCGCTCACTCGATAGCGTGAGAACGGAAAGACAGGATGTACATATATGGGCATAACCACGTAACACATGAAATAGGTCATCAATCACTTTTTGACTCGTGCCGTCTACTGTATTTCTTCTGATGTGATCCACATTGTTTTTCCACATATACACTTTCTTTTTACAGGTCCACTCAAAAGCATGTGGGATGAAAAGACAATTGTCATCTCACAGCTTCTTTCGACTTCTGTCACGTTCTGACCTTTATTTCCTTTGTTTTGTATTTATTTAGTATGGTCAGGGCGTGAGTTGGGTGGGCAGTCTATGTTTGTTTTTCTATGTTTTGGGGTATTTCTATGTTTCGGCCTAGTATGGTTCTCAATCAGAGGCAGGTGTCATTAGTTGTCTCTGATTGAGAATCATACTTAGGAACTTCCGGCGCCGACTGAGATGGCCGCCTCGCTTCGCGTTCCTAGGAAACTATGCAGTTTTTTGTTTTTTTACGTGTTATTTCTTACATTAGTACCCCAGGTCATCTTAGGTTTCATTACATACAGTCGAGAAGAACTACTGAATATAAGATCAGCGCCAACTCACCATCAGTACGACCAAGAATATGTTTTCCGCGACGCGGATCCGGTGTTCTGCCTTACAAACAGGACAACGGAATGGATCGCATGCAGCGACCCAAGGAAACGACTCCGAAAAAGAGGGAAACGAGGCGGTGTTCTGGTCAGACTCCGAAAAAGGGCACATCGCACACCACTCCCCAGCATTCTTCTTGCCAATGTCCAGTCTCTTGACAACAAGGTTGACGAAATCCGAGCAAGGGTAGCATTCCAGAGGGACATCAGAGACTGCAACGTTCTCTGCTTCACAGAAACATGGCTTACTGGGAAGACGCTATCCGATGCGGTGCAGCCAACGGGTTTCTCCACGCATCGCACGGACAGAAACAAACATCTTTCTGGTAAGAAGAGTGGCGGGGGCGTATGCTTCATGACTAACGAGACATGGTGTGATGAAGGAAACATACATGAACTCAAATCCTTCTGTTCACCTGATTTAGAATTCCTCACAATCAAATGTAGACCGCATTATCTTCCAAGAGAATTCTCCTCGATTATAATCACAGCCGTATATATCCCCCCCAAGCAGACACATCGATGGCTCTGAACGAACTTTATTTAACTCTTTGCAAACTGGAAACCATTTATCCGGAGGCTGCATTCATTGTAGCTGGGGATTTTAACAAAGCTAATCTGAAAACAAGACTCCCTAAATTTTACCAGCATATCGATTGCGCAACCAGGGGTGGTAAAACCTTGGATCATTGTTACTCTAACTTCCGCGACGCATACAAGGCCCTGCCCCGCCCCCTTTCGGAAAAGCTGACCACGACTCCATTTTGCTGATCCCTGCCTACAGGCAGAAACTAAAACAAGAGGCTCCCACGCTGAGGTCTGTCCAACGCTGGTCAGACCAAGCTGACTCCACACTCCAAGACTGCTTCCATCACGTGGACTGGGACATGTTTCGTATTGCGTCAGATGGAAATATTGACGAATACGCTGATTCGGTGTGCGAGTTCATTAGAACGTGCGTCGAAGATGTCGTTCCCATAGCAACGATAAAAACATTCCCAAACCAGAAACCGTGGATTGATGGCAGCATTCGCGTGAAACTGAAAGCGCGAACCACTGCTTTTAATCAGGGCAAGGTGTCTGGTAATATGTCCGAATATAAACAATGCAGCTATTCCCTCCGCAAGGCTATTAAACAAGCTAAGCGTCAGTACAGAGACAAAGTGGAATCTCAGTTCAATGGCTCAGACACAAGAGGCATGTGGCAGGGTCTACAGTCAATCACGGACTACAAGAAGAAACCCAGCCCAGTCACGGACCAGGATGTCTTGCTCCCAGGCAGACTAAATAACTTTTTGCCCGCTTTGAGGACAATACAGTGCCACTGACACGGCCTGCAACGAAAACATGCGGTCTCTCCTTCACTGCAGCCGAGGTGAGTAAGACATTTAAACATGTTAACCCTCGCAAGGCTGCAGGCCCAGACGGCATCCCCAGCCGCGCCCTCAGAGCATGCGCAGACCAGCTGGCCGGTGTGTTTACAGACATATTCAATCAATCCCTATACCAGTCTGCTGTTCCCACATGCTTCAAGAGGGCCACCATTGTTCCTGTTCCCAAGAAAGCTAAGGTAACTGAGCTAAACGACTACCGCCCCGTAGCACTCACTTCCGTCATCATGAAGTGCTTTGAGAGACTAGTCAAGGACCATATCACCTCCACCCTACCTGACACCCTAGACCCACTCCAATTTGCTTACCGCCCAAATAGGTCCACAGACGATGCAATCTCAACCACACTGCACACTGCCCTAACCCACCTGGACAAGAGGAATACCTATGTGAGAATGCTGTTCATCGACTACAGCTCGGCATTCAACACCATAGTACCCTCCAAGCTCGTCATCAAGCTCGAAACCCTGGGTCTCGACCCCGCCCTGTGCAACTGGGTACTGGACTTCCTGACGGGCCGCCCCCAGGTGGTGAGGGTAGGCAACAACATCTCCTCCCCGCTGATCCTCAACACGGGGCCCCACAAGGGTGCGTTCTGAGCCCTCTCCTGTACTCCCTGTTCACCCACGACTGCGTGGCCACGCACGCCTCCAACTCAATCATCAAGTTTGCGGACGACACAACAGTGGTAGGCTTGATTACCAACAACGACGAGACGGCCTACAGGGAGGAGGTGAGGGCCCTCGGAGTGTGGTGTCAGGAAAATAACCTCACACTCAACGTCAACAAAACTAAGGAGATGATTGTGGACTTCAGGAAACAGCAGAGGGAACACCCCCCTATCCACATCGATGGATCAGTAGTGGAGAGGGTAGCAAGTTTTAAGTTCCTCGGCATACACATCACAGACAAACTGAATTGGTCCACTCACACTGACAGCGTCGTGAAGAAGGCGCAGCAGCGCCTCTTCAACCTCAGGAGGCTGAAGAAATTCGGCTTGTCACCAAAAGCACTCACAAACTTCTACAGATGCACAATCGAGAGCATCCTGGCGGGCTGTATCACCGCCTGGTACGGCAACTGCTCCGCTTTCAACCGCCCTAAGGCTCTCCAGAGGGTAGTGAGGTCTGCACAACGCATCACCGGGGGCAAACTACCTGCCCTCCAGGACACCTACACCACCCGATGTTACAGGAAGGCCATAAAGATCATCAAGGACATCAACCACCCGAACCACTGCCTGTTCACCCCGCTATCATCCAGAAGGCGAGGTCAGTACAGGTGCATCAAAGCTGGGACCGAGAGACTGAAAAACAGCTTCTATCTCAAGGCCATCAGACTGTTAAACAGCCACCACTAACATTGAGTGGCTGCTGCCAACACACTGTCATTGACACTGACCCAACTCCAGCCACTTTAATAATGGGAATTGATGGGAAATGATGTAAATATATCACTAGCCACTTTAAACAATGCTACCTTATATAATGTTACTTACCCTACATTATTCACCTCATATGCATATGTATATACTGTACTCTAGATCATCGACTGCATCCTTATGTCACTAGCCACTTTAACTATGCCACTTTGTTTACTTTGTCTACATACTCATCTCATATGTATATACTGTACTCGATACCATCTACTGTATGCTGCTCTGTACCATCACTCATTCATATATCCTTATGTACATATTCCTTATCCCCTTACACTGTGTATAAGACAGTAGTTTTGGAATTGTTAGTTAGATTACTTGTTGGTTATCACTGCATTGTCGGAACTAGAAGCACAAGCATTTCGCTACACTCGCATTAACATCTGCTAACCATGTGTATGTGACAAATACAATTTGATTTGATTTGATAGGTAGCCTGGGTTGCACTGTTTGTTTGTGGGTGATTGTCTATGTTGATGGCTTGTTTCAGCGCAGCTCGCATTAGCTGCACGGTTGTTATTTTGTTTACTGTTTTTGTATAGTGTGTCAGTGTTCAGTTCTTTCTTTATTAAACATTCAACATGAACACATATCACGCTGCATTTTGGTCCTCCGATCCTTCTTGCCTCTCCTCTTCAGATGAAGAGGACGACCGCGACAACTTCATTGCTTTTCTCAGGTAGCTAGTTATCATATTCCATCATCTCACCATGTGTACATTTGTATAATAACATTTAGTAAAGCATTATTTAGAATATTGGTTTAACAACAACCGTCACCAAGAAGCACACAAGTATCACACTATCTTTGGTGATGTAATACAAGAGAATTTAAGTTTCTCCCTTATCGATGGCTGTGTTGTTTGTCTCCTTCCTTAGTCATTATTGAGGTTCAGTTCCCTATTTCACCTATGGGAGTGACAGCTCTGGACAGTGACATCACCCTTAGATGATCTTTCCCTCCGTATGAAAACCTGAACCTCAACAACGTGATTGTCAACTGGCAGCGTGGAGAGTCAGAGGTGGTCCACAGCTATTACCATGGGAGAGATCAGCTGGAAAGACAGTGTTGTTTACAAGGGATGAACTCATCTTTTGAAGACCAGCTCACTGTGGGAAATGCGTCACTTAGACTGAGTGGTGTGCAGCTGAGTGACCAGGGCCCATACACCTGTGATGTGACAGATGAACAGGGAAGCACCAAGGAAAACTTTTAGTGGCAGGTTAGAGACTATTTATTTTTGTCCATTCAGAATTTAAAAAAAATCTTGCATCTATGAGGGATTAAGAGACTTACAAGTATTAAGCTATCTGCACAAAATCAGCTTATTGTCATCTACTTGCCTAAAGCCCTCTGCAGTCAGAATTCTAATTTGTTAAGAGCTGAATAAGAGTATTGTTGTTGTTGTTGTTTTTGTTTACCCCTAACCCCCTTCAAGGAGCCCCAGCTCTCTATACAATCATCCTGTGACAGCTTCATCATCGCCCTCCACTCCTCTCAGGGTTTCTCCCAGCCTGATGTGTGGTGGACGGACTCCATTGGAGGAGACATCTCCAATCAGAGCCACAGCCGTATCGGCCTGGACAGCAGGGGGGCGCTATGATGTCCACAGCTCCATGGAGGTCAGTCCAAACAGTACTCACCATCATTGTTGAAATGAGACTAGAGGTTCTCAATCAAACCTTCACCCGCTCACTCACCCTCCACCCACTTCCAGTTAAAGGTGCGACCTACTAACAGGTTTAGGGGTAGAGCAATGTGACCAAGTATGGATCACTGATTTAGTGATTAAATATTAAACCATTGCATAATCACTAATGGCTAAACCCTGACAGTGTTACTCCTACACACATTCCACAATGTATGAATTTAGACAAAATTTCTAGTCAAAAACCCCCATCCTAAATAAGGATTTGACATTTCACTTCATGAGGGAAAATGAGTCATGAGCATTTTGTATAGATGTACTGCATGCAAGAATAACACCATTGCAGAGTGAAACTTCCCATGAGAGGAACTGTTTACAATGACCTCAATGAAAGGTTCAGTGACCAGGCAGTACTACTAGAGGAACAAGCCTTTGGGAGGGGATGCTGAAAGCCTGTCTTCCTCTCATCTCTTCCTCTTCTACAGAATGCTGTGAGGTACCTCTTGCAACCAGTGGCAGACCGGCTTTGGTGTTATTAGGGATAGTTCTCTTAGCAGCATTAGCAATGCCACTCATTTTGTACTTCAGACACAAGCCTGAAGCATACCGACACCAGAAGGTCCCACATGACGATACAACAGGACAAGACGAGGTTCATGAAACAGAAATTTGATAAAATTCTAAGCTTACAGGACTGTTTCAATGTCACAAATATAGGTGTGTGTGCTGTTGCCTTCTGAAATATTTCCAATCCCTCTTGGTAAAGTATTATAGAGTACTGCTGGAAGGAGACTTTGCTACTCTCTGCAACCCTACGTAATCCAGCCTACTTAGATATTTTTGGGATGCAAAGCTGTCAAGGCAAAGGGTGGCTACTTTGAAGAATCTAAAATATATAAATATATTTTGATTTCTTTAACACTTTTTTTGTGGTTCTACATGATTCCATATGTGTTATTTCATAGTTTTGATGTCTTCACTATTATTCTACAATGTAGAAAATAGTAAAAATAAAGAACCCCTGAATGAGTAAGTGTGTCCAAACTTTTGACTGGTACTGTACATTTTGTCCAATGTTATTGTCAAAGGTGGCCTGGTAACAACAACTGTGGGAAAAGTACTATCCACCTTATAGTTGGACTGGTTGAAAAGTTGATCCTACACTACGAGGTGGATGTAACGTCTGGGACATGAGTCACTCTGTGAGACAGTTCAGTACATTAACTATTTACCGTTGCTGCAATACAAACATTTTGAAAACAAGAATGTCACTTAGATAAAGAATGACATACAACCCTAGTGATAGCAGTTCAAAAAGCTGCCCTCTGACACCATCACCCTCAGAGCTAGAATGTGAAACTCTACTTATATTGATGACAGGGATGAGGCCAGCCTGTGCCCATCCATTCAAAGTGTCAAAGAAACTAAGCAAGAGGAGTGTTTTGTCTGTGAGCTGCAATGCCATGTTGGCCTACTGTTGGTTATAAAACCGATAAATCCACAATAATCGAGACCTTCAAGAAGCATTCCTCTACGGCTGGCCATGCTTTCCTTCTGGCTACCCCAACACCGGCCAACAGCTCGGCACCCCCCGCACCCCCCACAGCTACTTGCCCAAGCCTCCCCAGCTTCTCCTTCACCCAAATCCAGATAGCAGATGTTCTGAAAGAGCTGCAAAACCTGGAACCGTACAAATCAGCTGGGCTAGACAATCTGGACCCTCTCTTTCTAAAATTATCCGCCTCCATGGCTGCAACCCCGATTACCAGTCTGTTCAACTTCTCTTTAATATCGTCCGAGATTCCTAAAGATTGGAAAGCTGCCGCGGTCATCCCCCTCTTCATCCCCCTCTTCAAAGGGGGTGACACACTAGACCCAAACTGATACAGACCTTTATACATCCTGCCCTGCCTTTGTAAAGTCTTCGAAAGCCAAGTTAACAAACAGATCAACGACCATTTTGAATCCCACCGTACCTTCTCCGCTGTGCAATCCGGTTTCCTAGCTGGTCACGGGTGCACCTCAGCCACGCTCAAGGTACTAAACAATATCATAACCGTCATTGATAAAAGACAGTACTGTGCAGCCGTCTTCATCGACCTGGCCAAGGCTTTCGACTCTGTCAATCACCGTATTCTTATCGGCATACTCAACAGCCTTCGTTTCTCAAATGACTGCCTCACCTGGTTCACCAGCTACATCTTAGAGGGCCTGTTGTCTACATCTTAGAGGGCCACAGGGTTTATTCTCGGGCCGATTCTTTTCTTGGTATATATCAACGATGTCGCTCTTGCTGCGTGTGATTCTTTGATCCACCTCTATGCAGACGACACCATTCTGTATACATCTAGCCCTTCTTTCGACACTGTGTTAACAAACCTCCAAACAAGATTAATGCCACACAACACCCCTTCCGTGGCCTCCAACTGCTCTGAAGCACTAGTAAAACTAAATGCATGCTCTTCAACCGATCGCTGGATTAGCATCACTACTCTGGATGGTCCTGATTTAGAATATATGGACAACTACAAATACCTAGGTGTCTGGCTAGACTGTAAACTCTCCTTCCAGACTTATATTAAACATCTCCAATCCAAAATAAAATCTAGAATCGGCTTCCTATTTCGCAACAAAGCCTCCTTCACTCACGGGAGCCAAACATACCCTCGTAAAACTGACTATCCTACCAATCCTTGAGTTCAGCGATGTCATTTACAAAATAGCCTCCAACACTCTTCTCAGCAAACTGGATGCAGTCTATCACAGTGCCATTAGTTTCGTCACCAAAGCCCCATATACCACCCACCACTGCGACCTGTAGGCTCTCGTCGGCTGGCCCTCGCTACAAAGTCGTCGCCAGACCCACTGGCTCCAGGTCATCTATATGTCTCTGCTAGGTAAAGTTCCGCCTTATCTCAGCTCAGGTCACCATAACAACACCAACCCGTAGCACGTGCTCCAACAGGTATATCTGACTGGTCATCCCCAAAGCCAACACCTCCTTTAGCCACATTTCCTTACAGTTATCTGCTGCCAATGACTGGAACGAATTGCAAAAATCAGTGAAGTTGGAGACTTATTAGAGTTATATCTCCCTCACTACCTTTAAGCATTAGCTATCTGAGCAGCTTACCGATCACTGCAGCTGTACAAAGCCCATCTGTAAATAGCCCATCCAAGTACCTACCTCATCCCCGTTTTTATTTACTTGATTTGCTCTTTTGCACATCAATATCTCTACTTGCACATCATCATCTGCACATCTATCACTCCAGTGTAAATTGTTAAGTTGTAATTACTTCACTACTATGGCTTATTTATTGCCTTACCTCCTTATGCAATTTGCACACACTGTATATAGACTTTTTATATTGTGTTATTGACTGTACGTTTGTTTATTCCATGTGTAACTATGTGTTGTTGTTTGTGTCGCACTGCTTTGCTTTATCTTGGCCAGGTCGCAGTTGTAAATGAGAACTTGTTCTCAACTAACCTACCTGGTTAAATTAAGGTGAAAAAAAAGAGAGTACATTTTAAAGTTAGGGTTTAATAAATGTTAGTAGCGCTGTAATGCATTTCAGATACTCATTATATCATGTGTATTTAAGAAATCCTCACCTCACCCCTCTCGTCACACCCCCAAAATCCTCATGGTTCTATAGTCAATTCTTGTTCAGACCTCTGTCACCCTATTCTTGATCGAGCTGCCAGTAAATAAAGATGTGGCTCTCATATCCTGTTTCAATAACAATGTAATGGTTTCCATGGTTGGTTTTATTTGTGTAAGTTTTCCTCGCCCGTCTCCTATTGACATTCACATAAGCCATGTTCTGTTGACATACACTTAAAACATCCATATGTAAGTAATGAGCACTTCTTCTAATCCATGTTTAAATATTGCCTTAAAACAATAAATTAAAAGCACATGATAATTTAAATAATTTGAAAGTACATTGTTATTTTATATTATAAATAAATCCATGAATATGTTTTATTTTATATATATTGAGGTAGATTGAGGTAACATTTTATGAAACAGATGTTTGTTTCCAAATTCTTTTAAAAGTATTGTTTATGAGGAATAATACAATGTTTAAATTTTTATTTTTTTATTTCACCTTTATTTAACCAGGTAAGCTAGTATTTGCAACTGCGACCTGGCCAATATAAAGGATAGCAGTTCGACACATACAACACAGAGTTACACATGGAATGAACAAAACATACAGTCAATAACACAGTCTATATACAGTGAGTGAAAATAAGGTCAAATAAGGGAGTTAAGGCAATAAATAGTCCATGGTGGCGAAGTAATTACAATATGGCAATTAAACACTGGAATGGTAGATGTGCGAAAGATGGATGTGCAAATAGAGATACTGTGGTGCAAAAGGAGCAAAATAAATAATTACAGTATGGGAATGAGGTAGATGTATGCATGCCTAATGTAAATATTTTGGTTAGATGGAAACTTCAGACACGCAGTTGTCAATATATGCATTACAGTCATGCATATGCTATGTTGACTTAATAAGTACGGTAATTCAATATTTTGTCAAGGATGTGTTATTTTTTACCCATCCTCTTCACAATATAAGACACCCTCTCATCCCTCCCTGTCTGTTATATCCTTCATGGTCCCACCAACAGGTAAAGTACGGACATCAAGTCAGTCTTTTGGATTAGAAACAATGGTGAATAGAATCAGTTGAAGACCAAATTATTACAGAGCTGAAAGGGAATTGAAATAAACTATTTCTTATCTTTGTAAATACATGTACAATGTATTAATGCAAACTGATTTATATTTACAAAATATTTGTCATTTTTTGATGGATATAAATGAATGAAAGTAAATGCATTTAAAATGAATTATATTTGTTTTCTCTCCTGTCATTAGCTTTTCTATAATATAATCTAAAACAAAACTAATTTAGTTTTTACATCCATTTTCCATTTTTTCCCATGTCATTTGTTGACTGTGCATTTTAGTTTCCAGCCATGGGGCCAACGTTCCTGCTTTGTGTGGCTGTCAGCCTATTCAGAGGTAAGAATCACAGTTTACCTTTCAATATTACATGTTATGTAATTACTACCAGAATTGAGCAAGTTGATTATTTGATAATATCTAACATTATGGTGAAACATAAATACAGTAGCTTGGCTAATGAAATCTTTCTTGCCTCCTCTAATTAGATAGTACATTTATGTTGTTTGTTCTGCAGGGAACACTATATTATAGACATGTAATACTGGTTATAAAGCTATGCAGGGGGAAGCGACAGCATCTGTACTGTTATGTACACAAACATTTGTATACAATCATGTCATTCAAGCAAAAACTAATTATTTTGTGCCTTACTAAATTGACACTTGACAGTCAGTGAATTCAACAAGAGCAGTCGGAGCAAGACAATTGTCCTGTATTTAAGCTATAGTAAACTATTCATTATTAAACTGATATTACATTAGTCAAATGGTTGCAAAAAGAATGCAGGTGCTCATCTGTAAAATTGTCTTTCTTCCTTTATGTTTAGTGGTCAGTGGATCATGCCCAGTGGGGCGGGAGTTCATTACTGCCTTTATGCCTAACTATTTGCTGAGCTTCCAAGATGATCAGAGTCTTCAACTGGCCATAACCACACAGGATTATCCAGCCATTGTTCAAATTCAGGTCAATGCAATCGGTTTCTCCACCTCAGTGAAAATAGAGAAACAGAACACCAAATGGATCGCCATACCTGGTAACGCTGAAATAGGGGGTCCAGGAGCTTCCACCAAAACAGTGCAGGTCACCTCCAACTCTGACATCTCAGTGGTGGCCTTCAACTACAAGTTCTCAACTGGAGACAGCAGTGTGGTCTATCCAACTGACCAGCTGGGTACTGACTATGTGGTCTTCACCCCCGATGAGGGTCCAAGCAACATGCACAAGCTTATGTCTATTATCAACGGCAAAGAGCCCAACAAGATCACGATCATCCCTGTCTCCAACATTAATCTCAGTGGCGTGGATTCCTGGAAGCAAAGACAGGCGCTGATTGTTACCATGGACCCATACCAGGTCTACCTCTACCAAAGCTACACCACATTCACTGGGACCAGGGTCAAAGCCAAGTTCCCTGTGGCGGTCCTGGGGGGACACGAGTGCGTTGCAGATGGAGGCCGCTGCAATCACGTCTACGAACAACTGCTACCAGTACAGAGCCTCTCCACCAATTACCTGGTTCCTTCCATGCACATGTCCAATTCAACTGACTTTGTAAACATTGTGGCCTCAGAGGACAACACTCTAGTGAAGATCTTTGAGGGAAAGGTATCCACTGCTAAAGAGCTGAAAGAGGGGCAGGCGTATGTGGTTTCTGTCCAACCCAAATATCCGCTGATCATCAAAAGTGATAAGAAGGTCATGGTGATGTACTTCAGCAACAACAAGCCCTACGATCCGTTCCTCACCAACATCCTCCCAACGTCTGATCTGGCCAACGAGTGGTCGGTGGACACGCAGAGCAAATTCGAGAGCACATTGGTCATTGTCTCCGAGAGGGAAGGGATCAAAACCGTTAAAGTCTGTGAGAAAAATAATTGTGTGAAATCTCCCCAATGGACATTATTCAACTCAGACCCTAAGTACATGTGGGTAAATATTCCATTGGGAGAGCAGCAACAGCATTACTCCATCAAAGGCGACTCCCTCATGGCTGTTTACGTTTATGGTGGCATGCCAAGGGACGGCTATGCTACAACAGGAGTATGTTCCAAAGGTACGCTATTTAATTGACACATCCACTTAACTGGCCTATTGACTGCCCCTCAACACCTCCCTCATTAAATAGGACAACTACTAAACAACACAATGCAACGCAACGCAAAAAACAAAACGCAACACAACACAACAAATGCACTGCATGAAAACTAGAATTAGTCTTGAACGTTGCTTCTGTACTCCCTCAGGCACTGCCCCACCCACTCTACCACCAGACCCCTGTGAGAAAGTCAAATGCAGAGAAAAAGAAGAATGTACAAAGGGGGTTTGTGTCCACATCTCCAAAGCAACATGTAGGGCTGTGGGGGACCCCCACTACCTCACCTTTGATGGGGAGCGGTTTGACTTCCAGGGCACCTGCTCTTACGTCATGGCCACGGTTGTTAAATCTGAACCTGGTCTCATCCCGTTCACTGTCCTGACCAAGAACAACCACAGAGGGAACAAGAGGGTGTCTTTCGTGAGGAAAGTCTCAGTCACGGTCTATGGGCTGACTGTTGTGATCAGCACGCATAAAGGGAAGGTTGAGGTGAGTAAACAAGAGACCAGAGGAAAATGATCAGAGTTGGGCTCGGTTCCATGGTAAATTTGGTCAACCCAGGAGGTGAACTGAGTGGTTTTTCCATATGCTTATTGATCTTTTCTTAGGTGAATGGTGAGAATGTCTACCTGCCTGTGACCCTGGCCGGAGGAAACCTAATGGTGGTGTATAGTGGCAGCTATGCTGTTCTGAAGACAAACTTTGGCCTGAAGGTTATGTACGACTGGAACATGAAGTTCTACATCACTGTCCCCAGCAGCTACTTCCGCACCCTGGGTGGGCTCTGTGGGAACTACAACGGGGATAACAACGACGAGTTCACTAACCCCAAAGGTAACAAGGAACCCACAGTGGTGAAATTTGCCCAGAGCTGGAGAACTGAAGATGGCGACTTGTTCTGCCATGATGACTGCCAAGGGGAATGTCCTATCTGCACTCCGGCTCTCCAACAGAAATACAAGGGAGAGAAGTTATGTGGTCTCTTGGCCAAAAAAGATGGCTCATTCGCAAGCTGCCACAAGGTCCTGGACCCAGGCGTGTTCATGGACAACTGTGTCTATGACGTCTGCATCAATAAAGGCATCTATCAGTTCCTCTGTGAGAACATGAAAAGCTACAATGATGCCTGCTTGGCTGAGGGGGTAAAAATTAGCCCTGAGTGGAGGACAATCACTGCATGCCGTGAGTTTCTTTCTTTCCAGACATTTCATAAAGATTTTTAGATTGCACTTTTCACTATTATTTACATATATTTTCTAATTTCACATTTGCAGCACTGGAATGTCCATCAAACAGCTACTACGAGGCGTGTGGCACAGCTTGCCCTGCATCTTGTTCAGATCTAGATGCCGAAGCAAAGTGCAAGGAACCCTGTGTGGAGACTTGTCAATGCAACAAGGGCTTTGTCCTCAGTGGAGACAAATGCATCTCCAAGGAGAGCTGTGGCTGCTCTTATGAAGGACGATACTACCCGTCTGGAATGAAGTTCTGGGAAGATGACAAATGCACAAAGCAGTGTGAATGCAATCCAGCAACAGCCAAGGTTGAATGCAAAGCAACAACATGCAAGAAGTCAGAGATGTGTGGCCTGCAGAGTGGTAAGAGAGATTGTTACCCAACATCTTATGCCACCTGCCAAGGTTCAGGCGACCCCCACTACCGCACGTTTGATGGCAAGAGGTTCAACTTCCAGGGAACGTGTACTTACGTTCTCTCCAAATTGGTCAGCAAAGATGACAAGTCTCTGGTGCCTTTTGAGGTGCTTGTAAAGAATCAGAATAGGGGGAGGAACACGGCAGTGTCTTACACAAAGACAGTCACCATCACTGTCTTCAGAAACGTCATCATCATGAGTAGGGACAACCCTGGCAAAGTATTGGTAAGCTACCTTAAAATGTTATCCATTCCTAATGAATGACATAATTGCCTTCTGGGTCTATTTTGTCAATGAGCTTTTATGATTATACTACTTAATGTAAGAAGAAATATCAGGACATTATCATCCTTCATGTTCCATTCAAGTTTCGTTCTCTCTTCCCAGGTCAACAACCAGTATGTGAACTTGCCATTTGATGTAGAAGACGGCCAACTGTCCATCTTCCGCAGTGGGTATTTCGGGGTGGTGAAGACCAAATTTGGCCTGAAACTGAAGTTCAACTGGAACAGCCACGTCTCCCTAACCCTCCCCAGCTCCTACTCAGACCTCATCGGAGGGCTGTGCGGAAACTGGAATGGCCAACGGAACGACAATCTCCTCAAACCAGACAGGAGCCCTGCTAACACCCCAACAGTATTCGGGGACAGCTGGAAAGTGGGGAACGACCCTGGCTGCTCCAGCGACTGTGACGGCAAGAAGTGCCCCACCTGTGACCACAGCCTGATGCTTGATTACCAAACAGGGAAATATTGTGGCAGGATCACAGACAAAAACGGTCCGTTCAAGTACTGCCACGCCAAGGTGGACCCCAGAGAGTACTATGAGGACTGTGTGTTTGATTTGTGTATGTACCGTGGCCATGCCTCTGCCCTCTGTAACGCCCTCAGCACCTACACCACCGCCTGCCAGGATGCCACTGCCAAGGTGGAACAGTGGAGATCGGACAGCTTCTGTCGTAAGTAGTGCACAGACACACATCAGATGTATATTTCAAAACAACTACTGTAACAATTTTGATCATTACTATAAGTCAGAAGTGATTTGTCTAGCTAACAGCTTCTGGTTCCAACATTAAATTCTATCATGTTTGACCTAATGTGTTGTAGCGTCTTCCTGTAAGACCAACAGCCACTATGAGGTGTGTGCCTCAGGCTGCCCCCAGACCTGCAGCGGCCTCGATGAGCCTGAGAGCTGTGGGAACTCCCTGTGCACTGAGGGATGTGTCTGTGACGAAGGGTTCATACTGAGCGACAGCGAGTGTGTGCTGCTGGCTGAATGTGGCTGCGTTCACCAAGGCCAGTACTACCAGATGGGCCAGGTGTTCTTCCCCAACGGCCAGTGCAAAGAGCGCTGTGTGTGTAACAAGGATGGAGACGTGGAGTGTAATGTAAAGTTTGCCTGCGGTCCCAGTGAGAAGTGCCAGGTCCAAGACGGGGTGCAGGCCTGTGTTCCCATGAGCGCAGGCACCTGCCATGTGAGCGGGGCCAGGAGATTCCACTCGTTCGATGGCAGCTGCTTCGGCCTACACGGGGACTGTGTGTACAAAATGTCAGAGGTTGTGGAGAAAGACGGATCGATGGCTCCATTTGTTGTATCAGTGCAGCAGTTGACCAAGATGGATGATGCAATGGTCACCAGGAGGGTTGACATACAGGCCTACAAATACAAGATATCTATGTCTCCCAGAGTTATATGGGAAATAATGGTAGTTTTCTGTCTTGATCTACTCATTTCAGTATTAAAAAGCAACACTTCGTTAGAAAAACGGATGTTTTCAATCTTTTCTCCTTTCACAGGTGGATGAAGTTGCAGCAAATCTCCCACTGTCACTCGGAGATGGAAAGGTCAGGGCCTACCAGAACGGCATTAACATCGTCGTGGTAACAGACTTTGGCTTGATGGTGACCTACGACACCGTTGCTGGCGCCATCATACAGCTTCCATCCACTTACAAAGGTGTTACCGGTGGTCTCTGTGGCAACTATAATGGCAAGAAGGAGGATGACTTCCTGCTGCCCAGTGGGCTGCAGGAGCCGTCTGTGGAGAAGTTTGCAGCGGGGTGGTTGGTGGTTCAGGAAGGGGTCAAATGTCAGACAGGATGTGACGGTGGCTTGAAGTGTCCTCCCACCAGTGGACCCCCACCGGCTTGTAGCGTCATGAAGTCAACCAAGGGTCCATTTGCCCAATGCCATGCTGTTGTGCCACCACAAGAGCACTTTGAGGAGTGCATGAAGGAGGGAGAGGGTGGGGATGCCCTGTGCCGCCACTTACAGACATATGTGACTTTCTGTCAGGTATCCGGTGGCCTTGTCAGCAGCTGGAGATCTGACCAGTTTTGTCGTGAGTGAATTTTGATATTTAAAGTTAATTTACCTTATCCTGGTTTATCTTAGTGTGCAATATTTCTCTGACCTAATGCTCTGTTGAAAAACAATTGAAGTTGAAGCTGATTTAAGTTTTTTGATAACATGCATCTCCTCCCATTTCCATCTGTCCTCCAGCTCTGACGTGTCCAGCTAACAGTCACTATGAGTTGTGTGCCGACACCTGTTCTTCTACCTGTTACTCTCTCAGCGAGTCTCCAAAATGCCCACTATGCCAGGAGGGCTGCCAGTGTGACGACGGCTTTGTGTTTGATGGTGGCAAGTGTGTCCTACTGGAGAACTGTGGCTGTGTGGTTGATGGACACTATTACAAGGTGATCACTGGTTTATTGTGTATCGACAAATAAACTGCCATATTAACAAATCTATGTTATCCTAAAGTGATTATTACAAATATAGGCCTATATCTGTTCTACGCTAAATGCAAATATAAAGTGGAAATAATATAATCAATCACTATCCTTGGTAAATATATGTATTGTTTACAATCATCCTATGGTTACCACCATAGTATAAACACTCAATGATATCATTGACATGTTTTGCTGGTTTTCAGTCTGGCCAGTCTGTGATCCTGGGAAACTGTTCTGAGACCTGCAGCTGTGCCGCAGGAGTGTTCACCTGCAAGAACTCCCAGTGCAAAGAGGGTCAGAAATGTGGGATGAAGAATGGAGTCATGGACTGCTACAGCATAGGTAAAAAATACATCAATAATAATAAAACCAAACAGATATGGCTTTGTGTTAGTACATTTGGATGTAGAATTATGGACTTTATTGATGTTCTATTTTGATATTACTATGAGCAAGATATGTCAGCATCTCTAATGCACATTTTGTCAGACCCCTGTGAGGACACTGAGTGCCGTGAGAGAGAAAACTGTGTGGTGATGAACAATAAGGCGATATGTGTGGCCCAGTCCAAGGCCACCTGCAGGGCTGTGGGGGACCCCCACTACCTCACCTTTGATGGGGAGCGGTTTGACTTCCAGGGCACCTGCTCTTACGTCATGGCCACGGTTGTTAAATCTGAACCTGGTCTCATCCCGTTCACTGTCCTGACCAAGAACAACCACAGAGGGAACAAGAGGGTGTCTTTCGTGAGGAAAGTCTCAGTCACGGTCTATGGGCTGACTGTTGTGATCAGCACGCATAAAGGGAAGGTTGAGGTGAGTAAACAAGAGACCAGAGGGAAATGATCAGAGTTGGGCTCGGTTCCATGGTAAATTTGGTCAACCCAGGAGGTGAACTGAGTGGTTTTTCCATATGCTTATTGATCTTTTCTTAGGTGAATGGTGAGAATGTCTACCTGCCTGTGACCCTGGCCGGAGGAAACCTAACGGTGGTGTATAGTGGCAGCTATGCTGTTCTGAAGACAAACTTTGGCCTGAAGGTTATGTACGACTGGAACATGAAGTTCTACATCACTGTCCCCAGCAGCTACTTCCGCACCCTGGGTGGGCTCTGTGGGAACTACAACGGGGATAACAACGACGAGTTCACTAACCCCAAAGGTAACAAGGAACCCACAGTGGTGAAATTTGCCCAGAGCTGGAGAACTGAAGATGGCGACTTGTTCTGTCATGATGACTGCCAAGGGGAATGTCCTATCTGCACTCCGGCTCTCCAACAGAAATACAAGGGAGAGAAGTTATGTGGTCTCTTGGCCAAAAAAGATGGCCCATTCGCAAGCTGCCACAAGGTCCTGGACCCAGGCGTGTTCATGGACAACTGTGTCTATGACGTCTGCATCAATAAAGGCATCTATCAGTTCCTCTGTGAGAACATGAAAAGCTACAATGATGCCTGCTTGGCTGAGGGGGTCAAAATTAGCCCTGAGTGGAGGACAATCACTGCATGCCGTGAGTTTCTTTCTTTCCAGACATTTCATAAAGATTTTTAGATTGCACTTTTCACTATTATTTACATATATTTTCTAATTTCACATTTGCAGCACTGGAATGTCCATCAAACAGCTACTACGAGGCGTGTGGCACAGCTTGCCCTGCATCTTGTTCAGATCTAGATGCCGAAGCAAAGTGCAAGGAACCCTGTGTGGAGACCTGTCAATGCAACAAGGGCTTTGTCCTCAGTGGAGACAAATGCATCTCCAAGGAGAGCTGTGGCTGCTCTTATGAAGGACGATACTACCCGTCTGGAATGAAGTTCTGGGAAGATGACAAATGCACAAAGCAGTGTGAATGCAATCCAGCAACAGCCAAGGTTGAATGCAAAGCAACAGCATGCAAGAAATCAGAGGTGTGTGACCTGCAGAGTGGTAAGAGAGATTGCTACCCAACATCTTATGCCACCTGCCAAGGTTCAGGCGACCCCCACTACCGCACGTTTGATGGCAAGAGGTTCAACTTCCAGGGAACGTGTACTTACGTTCTCTCCAAATTGGTCAGCAAAGACGACAAGTCTCTGGCGCCTTTTGAGGTGCTTGTAAAGAATCAGAATAGGGGAGGAACACGGCAGTGTCTTACACAAAGACAGTCACCATCACTGTCTTCAGAAACGTCATCATCATGAGTAGGGACAACCCTGGCAAAGTATTGGTAAGCTACCTTAAAATGTTATCCATTCCTAATGAATGACATAATTGCCTTCTGGGTCTATTTTGTCAATGAGCTTTTATGATTATACTACTTAATGTAAGAAGAAATATCAGGACATTATCATCCTTCATGTTCCATTCAAGTTTCGTTCTCTCTTCCCAGGTCAACAACCAGTATGTGAACTTGCCATTTGATGTAGAAGACGGCCAACTGTCCATCTTCCGCAGTGGGTATTTCGGGGTGGTGAAGACCAAATTTGGCCTGACACTGAAGTTCAACTGGAACAGCCACGTCTCCCTAACCCTCCCCAGCTCCTACTCAGACCTCATCGGAGGGCTGTGCGGAAACTGGAATGGCCAACGGAACGACAATCTCCTCAAACCAGACAGGAGCCCTGCTAACACCCCAACAGTATTCGGGGACAGCTGGAAAGTGGGGAACGACCCTGGCTGCTCCAGCGACTGTGACGGCAAGAAGTGCCCCACCTGTGACCACAGCCTGATGCTTGATTACCAAACAGGGAAATATTGTGGCAGGATCACAGACAAAAACGGTCCGTTCAAGTACTGCCACGCCAAGGTGGACCCCAGAGAGTACTATGAGGACTGTGTGTTTGATTTGTGTATGTACCGTGGCCATGCCTCTGCCCTCTGTAACGTCCTCAGCACCTACACCACCGCCTGCCAGGATGCCACTGCCAAGGTGGAACAGTGGAGGTCGGACAGCTTCTGTCGTAAGTAGTGCACAGACACACATCAGATGTATATTTCAAAACAACTACTGTAACAATTTTGATCATTACTATAAGTCAGAAGTGATTTGTCTAGCTAACAGCTTCTGGTTCCAACATTAAATTCTATCATGTTTGACCTAATGTGTTGTAGCGTCTTCCTGTAAGACCAACAGCCACTATGAGGTGTGTGCCTCAGGCTGCCCCCAGACCTGCAGCAGCCTCGATGAGCCTGAGAGCTGTGGGAACTCCCTGTGCACTGAGGGATGTGTCTGTGACGAAGGGTTCATACTGAGCGACAGCGAGTGTGTGCTGCTGGCTGAATGTGGCTGCGTTCACCAAGGCCAGTACTACCAGATGGGCCAGGTGTTCTTCCCCAACGGCCAGTGCAAAGAGCGCTGTGTGTGTAACAAGGATGGAGACGTGGAGTGTAATGTAAAGTTTGCCTGCGGTCCCAGTGAGAAGTGCCAGGTCCAAGACGGGGTGCAGGCCTGTGTTCCCATGAGCGCAGGCACCTGCCATGTGAGCGGGGCCAGGAGATTCCACTCGTTCGATGGCAGCTGCTTCGGCCTACACGGGGACTGTGTGTACAAAATGTCAGAGGTTGTGGAGAAAGACGGATCGATGGCTCCATTTGTTGTATCAGTGCAGCAGTTGACCAAGATGGATGATGCAATGGTCACCAGGAGGGTTGACATACAGGCCTACAAATACAAGATATCTATGTCTCCCAGAGTTATATGGGAAATAATGGTAGTTTTCTGTCTTGATCTACTCATTTCAGTATTAAAAGCAACACTTCGTTAGAAAAACGGATGTTTTCAATCTTTTCTCCTTTCACAGGTGGATGAAGTTGCAGCAAATCTCCCACTGTCACTCGGAGATGGAAAGGTCAGGGCCTACCAGAACGGCATTAACATCGTCGTGGTAACAGACTTTGGCTTGATGGTGACCTACGACACCGTTGCTGGCGCCATCATACAGCTTCCATCCACTTACAAAGGTGTTACCGGTGGTCTCTGTGGCAACTATAATGGCAAGAAGGAGGATGACTTCCTGCTGCCCAGTGGGCTGCAGGAGCCGTCTGTGGAGAAGTTTGCAGCGGGGTGGTTGGTGGTTCAGGAAGGGGTCAAATGTCAGACAGGATGTGACGGTGGCTTGAAGTGTCCTCCCACCAGTGGACCCCCACCGGCTTGTAGCGTCATGAAGTCAACCAAGGGTCCATTTGCCCAATGCCATGCTGTTGTGCCACCACAAGAGCACTTTGAGGAGTGCATGAAGGAGGGAGAGGGTGGGGATGCCCTGTGCCGCCACTTACAGACATATGTGACTTTCTGTCAGGTATCCGGTGGCCTTGTCAGCAGCTGGAGATCTGACCAGTTTTGTCGTGAGTGAATTTTGATATTTGAAGTTAATTTACCTTATCCTGGTTTATCTTAGTGTGTAATATTTCTCTGACCTAATGCTCTGCTGAAAAACAATTGAAACTGAAGCTGATTTAAGTTTTTTGATAACATGCATCTCCTCCCATTTCCATCTGTCCTCCAGCTCTGACGTGTCCAGCTAACAGTCACTATGAGTTGTGTGCCGACACCTGTTCTTCTACCTGTTACTCTCTCAGCGAGTCTCCAAAATGCCCACTATGCCAGGAGGGCTGCCAGTGTGACGACGGCTTTGTGTTTGATGGTGGCAAGTGTGTCCTACTGGAGAACTGTGGCTGTGTGGTTGATGGACACTATTACAAGGTGATCACTGGTTTATTGTGTATCGACAAATAAACTGCCATATCATATATTAACAAATCTATGTTATCCTAAAGTGATTATTACAAATATATGCCTATATCTGTTCTACGCTAAATGCAAATATAAAGTGGAAATAATATAATCAATCACTATCCTTGGTAAATATATGTATTGTTTACAATCATCCTATGGTTACCACCATAGTATAAACACTCAATGATATCATTGACATGTTTTGCTGGTTTTCAGTCTGGCCAGTCTGTGATCCTGGGAAACTGTTCTGAGACCTGCAGCTGTGCCGCAGGAGTGTTCACCTGCAAGAACTCCCAGTGCAAAGAGGGTCAGAAATGTGGGATGAAGAATGGAGTCATGGACTGCTACAGCATAGGTAAAAAATACATCAATAATAATAAAACCAAACAGATATGGCTTTGTGTTAGTACATTTGGATGTAGAATTATGGACTTTATTGATGTTCTATTTTGATATTACTATGAGCAAGATATGTCAGCATCTCTAATGCACATTTTGTCAGACCCCTGTGAGGACACTGAGTGCCGTGAGAGAGAAAACTGTGTGGTGATGAACAATAAGGCGATATGTGTGGCCCAGTCCAAGGCCACCTGCAGGGCTGTGGGGGACCCCCACTACCTCACCTTTGATGGGGAGCGGTTTGACTTCCAGGGCACCTGCTCTTACGTCATGGCCACGGTTGTTAAATCTGAACCTGGTCTCATCCCGTTCACTGTCCTGACCAAGAACAACCACAGAGGGAACAAGAGGGTGTCTTTCGTGAGGAAAGTCTCAGTCACGGTCTATGGGCTGACTGTTGTGATCAGCACGCATAAAGGGAAGGTTGAGGTGAGTAAACAAGAGACCAGAGGGAAATGATCAGAGTTGGGCTCGGTTCCATGGTAAATTTGGTCAACCCAGGAGGTGAACTGAGTGGTTTTTCCATATGCTTATTGATCTTTTCTTAGGTGAATGGTGAGAATGTCTACCTGCCTGTGACCCTGGCCGGAGGAAACCTAACGGTGGTGTATAGTGGCAGCTATGCTGTTCTGAAGACAAACTTTGGCCTGAAGGTTATGTACGACTGGAACATGAAGTTCTACATCACTGTCCCCAGCAGCTACTTCCGCACCCTGGGTGGGCTCTGTGGGAACTACAACGGGGATAACAACGACGAGTTCACTAACCCCAAAGGTAACAAGGAACCCACAGTGGTGAAATTTGCCCAGAGCTGGAGAACTGAAGATGGCGACTTGTTCTGTCATGATGACTGCCAAGGGGAATGTCCTATCTGCACTCCGGCTCTCCAACAGAAATACAAGGGAGAGAAGTTATGTGGTCTCTTGGCCAAAAAAGATGGCCCATTCGCAAGCTGCCACAAGGTCCTGGACCCAGGCGTGTTCATGGACAACTGTGTCTATGACGTCTGCATCAATAAAGGCATCTATCAGTTCCTCTGTGAGAACATGAAAAGCTACAATGATGCCTGCTTGGCTGAGGGGGTCAAAATTAGCCCTGAGTGGAGGACAATCACTGCATGCCGTGAGTTTCTTTCTTTCCAGACATTTCATAAAGATTTTTAGATTGCACTTTTCACTATTATTTACATATATTTTCTAATTTCACATTTGCAGCACTGGAATGTCCATCAAACAGCTACTACGAGGCGTGTGGCACAGCTTGCCCTGCATCTTGTTCAGATCTAGATGCCGAAGCAAAGTGCAAGGAACCCTGTGTGGAGACCTGTCAATGCAACAAGGGCTTTGTCCTCAGTGGAGACAAATGCATCTCCAAGGAGAGCTGTGGCTGCTCTTATGAAGGACGATACTACCCGTCTGGAATGAAGTTCTGGGAAGATGACAAATGCACAAAGCAGTGTGAATGCAATCCAGCAACAGCCAAGGTTGAATGCAAAGCAACAGCATGCAAGAAATCAGAGGTGTGTGACCTGCAGAGTGGTAAGAGAGATTGCTACCCAACATCTTATGCCACCTGCCAAGGTTCAGGCGACCCCCACTACCGCACGTTTGATGGCAAGAGGTTCAACTTCCAGGGAACGTGTACTTACGTTCTCTCCAAATTGGTCAGCAAAGACGACAAGTCTCTGGCGCCTTTTGAGGTGCTTGTAAAGAATCAGAATAGGGGGAGGAACACGGCAGTGTCTTACACAAAGACAGTCACCATCACTGTCTTCAGAAACGTCATCATCATGAGTAGGGACAACCCTGGCAAAGTATTGGTAAGCTACCTTAAAATGTTATCCATTCCTAATGAATGACATAATTGCCTTCTGGGTCTATTTTGTCAATGAGCTTTTATGATTATACTACTTAATGTAAGAAGAAATATCAGGACATTATCATCCTTCATGTTCCATTCAAGTTTCGTTCTCTCTTCCCAGGTCAACAACCAGTATGTGAACTTGCCATTTGATGTAGAAGACGGCCAACTGTCCATCTTCCGCAGTGGGTATTTCGGGGTGGTGAAGACCAAATTTGGCCTGACACTGAAGTTCAACTGGAACAGCCACGTCTCCCTAACCCTCCCCAGCTCCTACTCAGACCTCATCGGAGGGCTGTGCGGAAACTGGAATGGCCAACGGAACGACAATCTCCTCAAACCAGACAGGAGCCCTGCTAACACCCCAACAGTATTCGGGGACAGCTGGAAAGTGGGGAACGACCCTGGCTGCTCCAGCGACTGTGACGGCAAGAAGTGCCCCACCTGTGACCACAGCCTGATGCTTGATTACCAAACAGGGAAATATTGTGGCAGGATCACAGACAAAAACGGTCCGTTCAAGTACTGCCACGCCAAGGTGGACCCCAGAGAGTACTATGAGGACTGTGTGTTTGATTTGTGTATGTACCGTGGCCATGCCTCTGCCCTCTGTAACGCCCTCAGCACCTACACCACCGCCTGCCAGGATGCCACTGCCAAGGTGGAACAGTGGAGGTCGGACAGCTTCTGTCGTAAGTAGTGCACAGACACACATCAGATGTATATTTCAAAACAACTACTGTAACAATTTTGATCATTACTATAAGTCAGAAGTGATTTGTCTAGCTAACAGCTTCTGGTTCCAACATTAAATTCTATCATGTTTGACCTAATGTGTTGTAGCGTCTTCCTGTAAGACCAACAGCCACTATGAGGTGTGTGCCTCAGGCTGCCCCCAGACCTGCAGCGGCCTCAATGAGCCTGAGAGCTGTGGGAACTCCCTGTGCACTGAGGGATGTGTCTGTGACGAAGGGTTCATACTGAGCGACAGCGAGTGTGTGCTGCTGGCTGAATGTGGCTGCGTTCACCAAGGCCAGTACTACCAGATGGGCCAGGTGTTCTTCCCCAACGGCCAGTGCAAAGAGCGCTGTGTGTGTAACAAGGATGGAGACGTGGAGTGTAATGTAAAGTTTGCCTGCGGTCCCAGTGAGAAGTGCCAGGTCCAAGACGGGGTGCAGGCCTGTGTTCCCATGAGCGCAGGCACCTGCCATGTGAGCGGGGCCAGGAGATTCCACTCGTTCGATGGCAGCTGCTTCGGCCTACACGGGGACTGTGTGTACAAAATGTCAGAGGTTGTGGAGAAAGACGGATCGATGGCTCCATTTGTTGTATCAGTGCAGCAGTTGACCAAGATGGATGATGCAATGGTCACCAGGAGGGTTGACATACAGGCCTACAAATACAAGATATCTATGTCTCCCAGAGTTATATGGGAAATAATGGTAGTTTTCTGTCTTGATCTACTCATTTCAGTATTAAAAAGCAACACTTCGTTAGAAAACGGATGTTTTCAATCTTTTCTCCTTTCACAGGTGGATGAAGTTGCAGCAAATCTCCCACTGTCACTCGGAGATGGAAAGGTCAGGGCCTACCAGAACGGCATTAACATCGTCGTGGTAACAGACTTTGGCTTGATGGTGACCTACGACACCGTTGCTGGCGCCATCATACAGCTTCCATCCACTTACAAAGGTGTTACCGGTGGTCTTTGTGGCAACTATAATGGCAAGAAGGAGGATGACTTCCTGCTGCCCAGTGGGCTGCAGGAGCCGTCTGTGGAGAAGTTTGCAGCGGGGTGGTTGGTGGTTCAGGAAGGGGTCAAATGTCAGACAGGATGTGACAGTGGCTTGAAGTGTCCTCCCACCAGTGGACCCCCACCGGCTTGTAGCGTCATGAAGTCAACCAAGGGTCCATTTGCCCAATGCCATGCTGTTGTGCCACCACAAGAGCACTTTGAGGAGTGCATGAAGGAGGGAGAGGGTGGGGATGCCCTGTGCCGCCACTTACAGACATATGTGACTTTCTGTCAGGTATCCGGTGGCCTTGTCAGCAGCTGGAGATCTGACCAGTTTTGTCGTGAGTGAATTTTGATATTTGAAGTTAATTGACCTTATCCTGGTTTATCTTAGTGTGCAATATTTTTCTGACCTAATGCTCTGTTGAAAAACAATTGAAGCTGAAGCTGATTTAAGTTTTTTGATAACATGCATCTCCTCCCATTTCCATCTGTCCTCCAGCTCTGACGTGTCCAGCTAACAGTCACTATGAGTTGTGTGCCGACACCTGTTCTTCTACCTGTTACTCTCTCAGCGAGTCTCCAAAATGCCCACTATGCCAGGAGGGCTGCCAGTGTGACGACGGCTTTGTGTTTGATGGTGGCAAATGTGTCCTACTGGAGAACTGTGGCTGTGTAGTTGATGGACACTATTACAAGGTGATCACTGGTTTATTGTGTATCGACAAATAAACTGCCATATCATATATTAACAAATCTATGTTATCCTAAAGTGATTATTACAAATATATGCCTATATCTGTTCTACGCTAAATGCAAATATAAAGTGGAAATAATATAATCAATCACTATCCTTGGTAAATATATGTATTGTTTACAATCATCCTATGGTTACCACCATAGTATAAACACTCAATGATATCATTGACATGTTTTGCTGGTTTTCAGTCTGGCCAGTCTGTGATCCTGGCAAACTGTTCTGAGACCTGCAGCTGTGCCGCAGGAGTGTACACCTGCAAGAACTCACAGTGCAAAGAGGGTCAGAAATGTGGGATGAAGAATGGAGTCATGGACTGCTACAGCATAGGTAAAAAAATACATCAATAATAATAAAACCAAACAGATATGGCTTTGTGTTAGTACATTTGGATGTAGATTTATGGACTTTATTGATGTTCTATTTTGATATTACTATGAGCAAGATATGTCAGCATCTCTAATGCACATTTTGCAGACCCCTGTGAGGACACTGAGTGCCGTGAGAAAGAAAACTGTGTGGTGATGAACAATAAGGCAATATGTGTGGCCCAGTCCAAGGCCTACTGCTGGTTGTTCGGTGACCCTCACTACAGCACGTTCGATGGCCAGCCCTTCTCCTTCATGGGTACCTGCTCCTACATTCTGGTGAATACGACGGGCAAAGATCCCTCCCTGCCTCAGTTCAGCATCCAGACTAAGAACGAGCCGCGCGTCAACTCCAAAGGCTCCTTCCTCAAGTCAGCCAACATAGACCTGAGTGGTCACAGGATCACCATTCTCAGTGGCCAAAGAGGGACAGTGGAGGTGGGTGGCTTCCAGTTATACTTGATACAGATTTTCCATGTTGAAGTTGAATGTAAGAATCCTCTATGCTCTCCATCCACTTTAAGTCCTCTTTAATTCCTCTTCTCTCTCTCTTGTCTCAGATTGATGGCATTAGGTCTGACCTCCCTGTGAGTTTGGAGTCTGGCAACATCAGAATCACGGAGTCTGGTATCCAAGGGACCATCCAGACAGATGTTGGCCTGAAGATCACTTTTGACTGGACCGCCTTCTTCATGGTGACCATCAGCAGCAGTTACTACGACAACCTCGGTGGCATTTGTGGCAACTACAATGGTAACAAAACAGATGACTTCACCACTCCCACAGGTGTGCTTTCGGCAAATACCACGGCGTGGGTGGCATCCTGGAGTGTTGCTGACGATGATCCATTCTGCCGGCATGTCTGTGATGGCAACTGCCCCACGTGCTCAGAACCAGACCGGGCACTTTATACTGGACCAAAGTACTGTGGTTTGATGACAGACGGAGGGGGCCCATTTCACCAGTGTCATAAGAAAGTGCCAGTGAAGGAGTTTGCCTCAGACTGCCTCTATGATGTGTGTCTGAATGAGGGTCGACAGGAAGTGTTGTGTGAGACCTTGGCTAACTACGTGGCCGAATGTCAGCAGGCTGGGGCTGTAGTCTCACCGCTGTGGAGAAAGGCCTCCAACTGCCGTAAGTTCTCAGCTAAAACAGACATTCTGAAATGTGTATAATGAATTTGCAGAATGTATTAGGACTAGATTTGATTTTTGTTTTTTCTCAACTCGAACAGCCCTGGCTTGCCCATACCACAGCCACTATGAGCTATGTGGCACTGCCTGCCCTGCTACCTGTGCCATTCCCAATGTCCCCAAGATCTGTTCCAAAGTCTGTGTGGAAGGCTGCCAGTGCGACATGGGTTACGTACTCGGTGGTGAACACTGTGTCATCAAGGAGACAGGGTGTGGCTGTACACACAATGACCATTACTACCTGCCTGAAGAAACCTTTTGGGAGGGCAACACATGTCACAGTAAGTGTGTGTGCGACGGAGCCACACAGAAGTTGGTGTGTATGCCTAGGAAGTGCAAGGCTAGTGAGCACTGTGAAGTGCTCAACGGGGTTCAGGACTGCTACCCTTTCAGCTTCAAGACCTGCTCAGCACAGGGGGACCCCCACTTCCGCACCTTTGATGGGAAGCGCTTTGACTTCCAGGGAAACTGTATCTACAAGCTGGCGGGGGTCTGCTCCAAAGATCCCGATCTGGAGAGCTTTGAGGTGACTCTGGAGAACAACAACAGGGGCAGCACCAGAGTCTCCTACGCCAAGGTGGTGACTGTCATTGTGTTGGGAAGTAGTTACACCGTCACAGGTGATTATCACGGCAAAGTTCTGGTGAGTAATAAAGGTCCTATCTATTTTGTATAATATCCTGTTTTGAAGGGGGGGAAAAACAGTCTTACGGAATAGTATCCATTCCACTCTCTATTTTTACTGGACTGTATTTAGGTGGACGATGTCCTGACATCTCTGCCATACTACTCCAACAACACTGAGGTTCAGATCTACAGAAACAGACGTTTTGCTGTACTGGAGACTCATTTCGGTCTCACGGTCTCCTTCGACTGGTCCAGCGAGGTGAGGGTGAAGGTCCCGAGCACCTACCACAACGCCATCTGTGGTCTCTGTGGCAACTTCAATGACAACCCTGATGACGACCTGCTTCTGCCCAACGGGAAAAAGCCCATGAGTCCCAAGGAGTTTGGAAACAGTTACTGGGTAGCTGACGTACCGGGCTGCTCCCACGAGTGCAAAGATTGTGCCGTTGTAGACATCCCCCTTATAAAGCCCAAATATGTCAGCGCCTGTGATGTCATTGTGGATAAGAGTGGTCCCCTCAGAGACTGCATTGGTAGAGTGGACTCTGATGAGTACAAAGAAGACTGCATCTATGACATGATCCTCAACAACGGCCTACTGACGGCAGCCTGTGACATCATCACCAACTATGTAGAAGAGTGTCAGGAGAAGGGAGGGAAAATTGAGGTCTGGAGGAGTAAAGACTTCTGCTGTAAGTTCTCTGGTTTTGTATCACTACTCTTCAGGTTTATGATGAGTCGCAATTCATAAATTCTTTAAACAGGAATCTGACAGTAAAATTAGACTGAAAATTCGAAACCCTACATTTTAAATGAAATCCTGAAACTGTAAAATTGTAACTGATTCCACAGACCTTTCTTTCTCCCTGTGTGTTTTCAGACCTCCCCTGTCCAGAGAACAGTGTCTACAGCCTCTTGGCCTCCGGGTGCCCGGCCACATGCTATTCCATGTCCTCCGCCCCAGGATGCACCACTCCTCCAGGGGAGGGCTGTCAATGCAAACCTGGTTTCCTGCTGAGCGATGACAAGTGTGTCCACATGAAGAACTGTGGCTGTCACCACAAGGGTCGCTACTTTGTGTCCGGCGAGGTCTTCTACAAGGAGAACTGCCACCACCGCTGCAGCTGTACCTCCGGCGAGATGGCCTGTGAGGTGGCGCCCTGCGGTCCGAAGACCACGTGTGCGGTGGTGAAGGGGGTCAGGGGCTGTTACATTATCAGCAGCAAAGATTCAAACAACCAGTCATGGATTGAAAAACTCCTTAACAAATATGGAAAACCTGTACATATCAAGTTTGGAGGCTAGAACATTTTAATTTTCAAATAAGATCTCATGGATCTAAAATATCCTTTAAAAACTTCCCTTTCATGTCCAGGTTGTAGGCATTTCAACATAAAATAGTAAAATTACCTTCAAATGACCTTCTGTATGTGATAACATATTCTGAACTATATAATGTTGTGAGGGATTATGAGTATTCATGCATGGAATTGTTATTTAACTCTGTATTTGTTATAATCCAAATATAATCCCATAATTGTGATCAGATTATCTCTGTATGCATGTATCTCTGTCTATCCTTTAGTCAAGAGAATTTTCAATCCCAATGATAATAACTGACAATCAATAGCTCTGACCAATCCCCGAGATCTGTAATAATAATAATAATTAGTCAAAGGCTCAGTTTAGGCAAAAAGATAGTACAGTTTATTCAGAGAATATTCTTAAATCCATTATACAAAGACATCCACTTTATAGCTGCGCACATACTTCCACACAAACAGTAGGTATCCTACGCACATACTTCCACACAAAGAAGTACTCCCTGTGCCCTCATAGGTTCCTCAGAAGCCTAGCCAGCTCGGCCCAAACAGTTTAACACAGTTTTTTCTTCTTCGGTACACACATACAAGTTCAAATCCTAAACTACGCCTTGCTCAGACAGTCTGTGTTTTTCCACTACACAGATACATTGTTTAACCCAATTCTGACTAAAACTACACACATCATCAGATTATAATTTTATGATTCTAATCAATTTCATACAGTTATGAGGTTTCAGAGTGGAATAATTGTATCATTATCTTTCAACATATACATTATTTTATCACCTTCACAACTTTCAAAAGCCTAGTGATAAACATATTGCAGCAAAATGAGTCCGTGTCATCTGTTTATCCAGCATTTAGTAGTAATGGTGGAATTACTACAGTTTTGGTTTAATCAGATAACTCAAAACCTCTCAATTCATTCAAACAAAACGGTTGAGTATATTAATCTTGTATATGCCATGCCATATTATATACTGCCTCTGCCCACTGGGCACAGATGTCAGTTCAACGTCTAGTTTTGAATGATTACTTGTGAGGTATTGAGTTGTCAACGTGAAATCAGCAACACTTGTCACCATGTCATTGGATTTTCGGTTAAAAGTTTGGTGAAAAAAAGACAATGACCTTATATTGATGACTTTTCTGCAAATCCAATCAGTTTTTCACATTAATTCAATGTCATAATATAGATTTTTGGGGGTTGAAATTACTTCGGAAACAACGTTGATTCAACCAGTTTTTGCCGAGTGGGTGTTATTGCAAAATAACACAAATCAGTTTGGTGGTTTGGTTATGGTATTGTTGTGGCTATTGGAATTTCTTTCTCTCCAAACAGCATACGTTTGACAGTAATTTCAGCGAAATAGATGTTTTATGATGACATCAGTACTTCTCCACAACCACCCAGTCTTCAATAAGAAGAATTTGCCCGGCCACTGCTGGTCAGATAACACACAGCTGTTGGTACTACGTTCTTGGATCAAAGATTGTATTGATGATATATTTTCTGGAATACAACTCTCTTTCCTACAGGGCTAAAGCCACTATGCACTGTCAATACATTCTACAGTTATCTCTGTTAACTCTACTCTCCCTGCCAGGTACGTTTTATCTTTGTTTCAGTTAATTATACATGTTAGGGTTAGGGTTTTCTCATCACAAGGACAATGATGTTTCAATCGCTGTTTTCAGGCACACTGGCACACACCTGGTCTGTCTGGTACCGTGACAGGGACACGATTACCGTTATCTGTGCATCAAAAGGCTCATCAGTGGTATTTGACTGTATATACAGCTACCCAGCTACCCAGATAGTTAGAGGAAAGATATGGTTCACTCCGAGAGGCGATACAAAACTAGACGGCTCACAGCAAGGAGATGGAGTGTTTAACACATCTGGACTGACTAATAAATCAAGATACAGTGGAAGAACAGAGTTTTATGACCAAGACAATAACTGCACACTGAAATTCTGAAGATGACTGTGGCAGATTTCTCTCCAGATTTGAGTCAAATACAAGTAATCACGCCCCTCAGGGATTTACAGGGTCATTGGGTGTCAGGTAAATCTAGATTTTATGTACATGTCATCATACCAAACAATTAAGGTATTACCTAATGCCAGTTATTAACCCTTCAACAAGTCCTATAATTTGTTATACATGTTTCTTCTTACATTTACATTTAAGTCATTTAGCAGACGCTCTTATCCAGAGCGACTTACAAATTGGTGCTTTCTTCATGTCAGTCTTATCCCTAAAGTTAAATGAAAATGGCTCTGTTAAAGAGAGAGACAACGTCACCCTGGCCTGTACCCCATCCACCTGTAAACCTCCTCAAACGGAGTTCCTCTGGTTTAAAACAGGGATGAAAACTGCCGAGGGCCCAAGAAGGTGACACTTTTTTTTTGCACTGATACATGCAAAACTCCCTGCTAGGGGGAAATGCAGGTTTTAACTAATTAAACAACAAAGAATATGATCTGCATGACCCGTTTCCGTGTGTAAAATAAAAAGTGAATAATGTGAACATAACTCACAGCTAAAAAATGTAAAGAAAGCAATCCAATCTTATTTGTTGCCTAGACTTTACTGCAAATGACACTCAAGCCTTGAGAAGAAAAAAAACAATACACTAATATTGCAGTTAACCCTGATAGCCTTTATAATAGAATGCTTGTAACCACACACATAAATATTGCACTTGGGAAATGCTGCATTCTGTTGTTATGTAAACGATTGACTGAGCCTTGGATACAGCCAGTATTGCTCCAAATGTGCATCACTCGTTTGCTTACAGCCAGTAGTGATCCAACCCCCCCAAAACTTTACTCATCGAATCTACACAAATCACATAGGTCACCTATTTTGGATTCAAAACGGCAAATTTCGCCAAAAGGTGACTAGTTTGCATCCCTGGTTTGAAGATGGCCACCCACTCCCTGGTGGGCAGTATCGCCTAGGTCCACTTTCCTCTAATGACACTGGGTGCAACTCCTGTGGTCTGGGACAAGGCACGTCTACACGAATACTGCTGGATGTGAGATGTAAGTCAGCAAGATTTTTTCAGTAGTCAGCTATCTTCAAGTTGTTGTTTTCTCTTCTCAGTGGCCAATGTAAATTTCAGTTGGCCTGGTTGATTCATTGTCTGTATTAATGTATAAATGCAGTACTACTAACATACAATCAAATTAATACACACAGACCAATGTTGTTTTCTGTACGTCTGCTTCCAGATGCTCCAACGGACGTTTCTGTTAAGGTCAGCCCGAGCCACGAGGTAGTGAAAGGCAGTCGTCTGACTCTGACCTGCAGCAATAACGCCAACCCTGCAGCAGAGACCTACACCTGGTTTCAGAGGACAGGAACGCTAACTTCACTAAGATTAGGGATGGGGAAAGAACACACCTTCCACGAAATAGATTCTGATGACAGTGGACTGTACTTCTGAATGGCCCAGAATGCCGTTGGATCACAGAACTCTACAGAACAGGAGGTGAAAGTTAAAGGTACTGCAACACTTCTGCACTTCTTGTATGCCACGCTGTTGGGATGTCTGCCCTGTGTATCTCAACAAAACAAAGGCAGACAGGGATATGAAGTTACAGTATATGATGTTGCATGTCATCTGTGGAATATTTTGGAGTAAATATTTTATATTCAAAACAATGGTCTGATCAGTTTTAATTGTGTATTTTCTCTTGTGTTCCAGAATCAGCCCATTTAATGGTGGTCCTGGCAGCATTGGAGGCTCTCTTCCTTGTCACAGCAGTGATTGTGGTGCCCCACATTTACATAAAAAGGTGAGTGGTTTGAAAATGTCTTATAAAGTACTAAACATATATTATAGTGCACCGAAGGGCCCTCTCTCCCCTATCTCTTCTTTAGAAATGTATAGAATTATATTCGCCCCATTCCCCTCCCTCTTCAGCTGTGTACACAAATGAAAATACATTGTCTACAGGCTTGATGTCGTAATCATGTCACAACTGAGACTTTCATAACTTCTTTATTTCCAATGTTCTTTCGAAAAGATTTACCATACTGGCATCGACAACCACCAACTGTTGGTTTGGTTGGCCCACAGTGGAAAGCTACTAAAAAGCATAACAGGCTATTTAGTTGGCCTTTATGGCTGAATTCTCACTTTGTTGTATCATCCACAGACGGAAGTTGAATACGGCCGAGAAGAAGCTTCCAACCAAACCAGTCCCCCAGGTAGGTGATCAGAGGAATGTAAAGTACGAACAGTGGCCTTACTGTGGTTGTCATTGCAAATGTGGTTGTCATTGCGAATGGGCTATGTTGTCATTGCGAAAACAAACCTTACACATGGAATTTATTGTTCTGTTTTTCTTAAATAAAAAACAGCTTGTATGAAAGTTGAATGGTAAATGTGGAAATCAATCCCATTGAACTTTGAGTTAATTAAAATATGCCAATGAGTAGAAAGAGAGTCATTCTATGCCTGGGGCCAGTGCTCAGTATTTTGACTGTATTCTGACTGTTAGTTACAGAAAGCAACCTTGTCTAGACCAGAGGACATCTATGAAAACATGAAATGGTCAGCCAAGCCGATCACTGATCCTGATGACATGAACTACGCAGAGCTCAATATCAGGCCTGCTCCTTCACCCAGGTAAATAAACACAGAGTGAGTGAGACACTCAAAGTAAATTGCACAAGGAAAATAATGTGTATCAAAACCATTGCATAATAACTTGCAAAAAACGTGTCCCCAACAATGCAACAACAGGCTTACATTACGTAGTATCTGTAATATAGTAATAACTACTAGGTAAATACAAATATAGATCTGCACTAAAAACCTGTTCCCTTTAAAAGGATGCAGTGGAATAACAAGGAAGAGGATGACGATGCAGTTATCTACAGACAACTGCAAACACACTGAGGTGGTCAGAGAACTTTGATATCTAGACCTCAAGGCCTACAATATGGTAAACTCAAGAAAAGTGAATGAAAAAAATTATGTTTAAGTCACGTTTTTTAAATAGCAAAATACAAGCTGTTATACTGTATGTGTATGTACAAACAATGTACAGTGTACAATATACAAAATAAACAGTAAAAATAATTATACAAATATAAAATGATTACATGCCTCCCCCAAATATGGAGGAGGCAGGTGGCAGAGGGAGGAGGTAGGGAACTGGTCTGTCTGCCCAATATAAAGGATCAAAACTGGCAGAGGAATAAAAATAGCATGAATAGGAAAGTATACCAATTTCAATTGAGGACCAGGATGTTGACAACTGTGCCATACAGATTGCAAAATAGTTGGGAAGAGATTTTTGATGTACCGATTCCATGGTACAAGCTGTATGAGTTGATATATAAAACAATGCAAGATTCAAGACTTCGTGCTTTTCAGCTAAAATGATTGTATAGAATTCTTGCCACCAACAAAATGTTGAATATTTGGGGCATAAAATCATCGAAGCTCTGCAGATTTTGATGTGAGGATACAGAATCAATAGACCATTTATTTTGGTATTGCTCTCAGGTAGCCTGTTTCTGGTCTCAGGTTCAGGAATGGCTGAAAATGCATAGCATTGATCTAAAATTGACTCTAGAAATAGTACTGTTAGGAGATTTAAAATACTAATACTCTTAGTAAAAGTATTTACCTTCAACTCGCAATCTGTGGATTCTATTCGATTAGATAAAATGTTGTTTGCTGTTTTCTTCTTTCTTCTGTCTTTTCCTTTTTTCTCTTTTGTTCATTCTCTTGGTTGTTGGTGCATTGGGGGTTCTTGGGGGTGGGGAATGGAATTAATTGTATTTTTAACTTTTATTCCTGAGGGGGACTGTGGGAGGGTCTCGAATGGTTGATGCACAGCTATTTGGGAACTGTGGGGGGATCTTGGAGGGTTCGGGTTCACGTTTTTGGCCTGGTGGTAGATCGGTCAACATGCCCTTGAGCAGGGCATTGACCCTGGATGCTTCTATGTGTCTCTCTGAATGGGAATCAGTTGGATGACTGGTATGATGTAGTTGTTGAGCAGCTTCACTGCAAATACATTGTATGTTTTGAATGTTCAATAAATGAGAAAAAAAAAAGTTTCTAATCAATAACCTATACCCGTGTGTGTGTGTGTATCCCATGTTATCATTTAGTTTGTTAGTAAATAAATAATCAAATCAATGTGTGGTATGGAATGATCAGTAAGACTCGGGTTTGTGCAGATCGAAGAAGTATGCAACGTTCAGAATGAGACTGATATGAGGTAATGATTAATAGGTGACTCTTATCGATATATAACATATCTTTAGAGTTTAATCCGGGAGATGGTAACTTTATAAACAACTTATTCCATCCGTGGTGCCCCAAATTCCTAATGACTTAATTGTTACATGATTCATTTAATCGGGTGACAATTAAACATAGTTAGCTGATTCGATAAATAACAGTCAGCACATGAATAAAAGTCATGTCACGACAATATATATAGTACCATTCAAAATCTGTACACACTTACTCATTCCAGGGTTTTTCTTTATTTTTACTATTTTCTACATTGTAGAATAATAGTGAAGACATCAAAACGATGAAATAACACATGGAATCATGTAGTAACCAAAGTAGCCATCCTTTGCCTCGGTGACAGCTTTGCACACTCTTTGTATTCTCTCAACCACCTTCATGAGGTAGTCACCTGGAATGCATGTCAATTAACAGGTGTGCCTTGTTCAAAGTTATTTTGTGGAATTTCGTTCCTTCTTAATGAATTTGAGCCAGTCATTTGTGTTGTGACAAGGTAGGTGTGGTATACAGAAGATAGCCCTATTTGGTAAAATACCAAGTCCATATTATGGCAAGAACAGCTCAAATAAGCAAAGATAAATGACAGTCCATCATTACCTTAAGACATGAAGGTCAGTCAAGCTGGAAAATATCAATAACTTTTAAAGTTTCTTCAAGTGCGGTCACAAAAACGATCAAGCGCTATGATGAAACTGGCTCTCATGAGGACCGCCACAGGAAAGGAAGACCCAGAGTTACCTCTACTGCAGAGGATAAGTTCATTATGGCTACGAGCCTAATGAGACTATGCAGAGATACGCCATCCCATCTGCTTTGCGCTTAGTGGGACTATCATTTGTTTTTCATCAGGACAATGATCCAAAACACACCTCCAGGCTGTGTAAGGGCTATTTTACCAAGAAGGAGAGTGATGGAGTGTTGCATCAGATGACCTGGCCTCCACAATCACCCGACCTCAACCCAATTGAGATGGTTTGGGATGAGTTGGACCGCAGGAACTCCTTCAATATTCAATTGGCATTTCTTTAAAAGCACAGAACAATTTGGACATTTTTGAACTATAAAAACGGTTTTAAGTCAAACTCCTCCTTAAGGCCAAGAGGAGACTGTGGGTTGAACCTGTGTATCCAGAAAGATTCCCTTTGAAGAAGTTTCCTCTCAGTGTTCCCTCTCCTTTGTGACATCTTGACCATTTCTATTCCAAGGCATCTTAGATAATTAATAGGATGTCCAGCTTGTACAAAATGAACAGAGACCGTGTTTTTTTTGTCTCACCTGTCCATATATTTATGCGGTGCTCACTGATCCGGATCTCAGGGCTTCTACAGGTTTTCCCTATGTAAGACAGACCGCAGGGACATTTCAACATGTTAAAAAACGTTGGTGGACATGCAGGTAATCAGGCCGTTGATCCTAAATATTTGTCCTGTGCAGGGGTGTGTAAATTAGTCATTTGAATGTTGATATTGTGAACCTATGCTATATATTTTTACCTCATTGTTGTGTTCAGTAATATGGTGTCGTAGCTCAGTTGAGTACTGAATACTGTTGCTTTAAGAATGTATCAGTCAGGTTGTGCGTAAACCGAGGTGTGAGGGTTGGATGAGTGATTTTCTTTACGAGTTGTTAACATGTTGATCTGAAGTAAAACGTTCAGTTTAATTGCACAACAAGCCTCCATGCATGTGGAACATTTGGCGACGAGGATGGCCGAGTTTAGCTTACCTCCACCATCTCAATTTCTTCCAGTCCCTGGAGAGCCACATGTTCCATGGAATCGCTGGTTTCAATCCTTTCAGTTGTATATGGTAGCTATCAATCTGCATGGAGCTGCCGATGCACGAAAACTGGAGATTCTGCACCACTGTCTCAGCGCTGAGGGACAATGTGTCTTCTCCACTCTACAGCCAGTGGATAACAAGTTTACATCAGCGGTCCAAGCTCTCGAGGAACAATATGATTCATGATGTCAGATTCAACTGGTGCACATGTGCATCACTTGCCTACATGCGGAAATGGTTTGTCAAGATCAGTGTGGAAGAACTTGACTGGCCTGCATAGAGCCCTGACCTCAACCCCATCGAACACCTGCGAGCCAGGCCTAAGTGCCCGACCTCACTAATGCTCTTGTGGCTGAATGGAAGCAAGTCCCCACAGCAATGTTCCAACATCTATGGGAAAGATTTCCAGAAGAGTGTTGGCTGTTATAGCAGCAAAGGGGGGCCCAACTCCATATTAGGAGGATGTATTATCTTGGAAAAGAAGAAATGCTCACTAACATGGATGTAAACAAATGTGTGCACAACATTTTAGAGAAATAAGCTTTTTGTGGGTATGTAAAATGTCTGAGATCTTTTATTTCAGCTCATGAAACATTGGACCAACACTTTACATGTTGCATTTTTATTTGTGTTCAGTGTAGTTGCTGTAGTTTACTTTAGAGAACACAAACTCTTGCATCTTTTACAGCGAAGAAAGTGCAAAGTAGCAAAGGAAAGAGAGAGATGGGAGGGGCACAGCCAGGCAGAGGTCAGTATTTCGGCTACCAGGCAGACAGTCAGAACCGTGCATCAGTAATCAAAAGATGTTGGTAGGCTATAAGTTATCTCAATGCTGTATTCATAAGTTATCTCAATGCTGTATTTAAAGTCGCATGGCCAGGAATCAGATTTGTATCTGACTTCAAATCATATAAGACGGGGGTTTGAAATGTGGCTTGAAATATCCGATTCCATGTGCTTTTTGGCAGTTCAGACTGCAGGAAAAATAACCGTTTGGAATCGGATATGGAAAAAAATAGGATTTGAGTCACTTCAAACTGCCAATATGAAAAAGGATTTAGTTAGCCAACCTCTTGATACTTTTCATCCACATATAACTGATAAAGTTGAACTAGGCCTACTTCATTAGTTATCATGACTCTTGGTACGTCTGACTGAGACAACTATAGACATGCATGTTGTAACTCAAGGCATATAGTATTTCAATATATGGATGTGATCCACATTGTTTTATACATTTTCTTTTTACAGGTCCACTCAAAAGCATGTGGGATGAAAAGACAATTGTCATCTCACAGCTTCTTTCGACTTCATTGCTTTTCTCAGGTAGCTAGTTATCATATTCCATCATCTCATCATGTGTACATTTGTATAATAACATTTAGTAAAGCATTATTTAGAATATTGGTTTCACAACAACCGTCACCAAGAAGCACACAAGTGGTGTGCAGCCGAGTGACCAGGGCCCATACACCTGTGATGTGACAGATGAACAGGGAAGCACCAAGGAAAGCTACAACTTTTAGTGGCAGGTTAGAGACTATTTATTTTTGTCCATTCAGATTTTTTTTTTAAATCTTGCATCTATGAGGGATTAAGAGACTTACAAGTATTAAGCTATCTGCACAAAATCAGCTTATTGTCATCTACTTGCCTAAAGCCCTCTGCAGTCAGAATTCTAATTTGTTAAGAGCTGAATAAGAGTATTGTTGTTGTTGTTGTTTTTGTTTACCCCTAACCCCCTTCAAGGAGCCCCAGCTCTCTGTACAGTCATCCTGTGACAGCTTCATCATCGCCCTCCACTCCTCTCAGGGTTTCTCCCAGCCTGATGTGTGGTGGACGGACTCCATTGGAGGAGACATCTCCAATCAGAGCCACAGCTGTATCGGCCTGGACAGCAGGGGGCGCTATGAGGTCCACAGCTCCATGGAAGTCAGGCCAAACAGCACACTCTTTGTTGAAATGAGACTGGAGGTTCTCAATCAAAGCTTCACCCACTCACTGATGATGAAGCTGCCACAGGATGACTGTACAGAGAGCTGGAGATCCTTGAAGGGGGCTAGGGGTAAACAAAAAGCCTGTCTCTTTCTCTCTTCTCTTCCTCTTTTACAGAATGCTGTGAGGTGCCTCTTGCAACCAGGGGCAGACCGGCTTTGGTGTTATTAGGGATAGTTCTCTTAGCAGCATTAGCAATGCCACTCATTTTGTACTTCAGACACAAGCCTGAAGCACACCGACACCAGATGGTCCCACATGACGATACAATAGGACAAGATGAGGCTCATGAAACAGACTTGAAAAAATAACTAGTTTGATAAGTCAAATCTTAAGCTTTTACAGCACTGTGTTTCAATGTCACGAATCTAGATGTATATGTTAATGCCTTCTGAAATATTTCCATTCCCTCTTGATAAAGTATTATAGAGTACTGCTAGCAGTAGACTTTGCAACTCTCTCTGCAAGCCTATGTAATCCTGCCTACTTAGTTTTTTTTACATAACTACATCTTGTTAGTCAGATATTGAAAACAGGGAAAAGATGAATATTCACCCCCTTTGGATTTCTTCTAATTGTATTGTGTTACAAAGTCTGATTAAAATAGATTTAATTATAATTTCTTTGTCAACGATCTACACAAAACACTCTAATGTCAAAGTGGAAGAAATGTAAAAAATGTTTTTTAGATTAATGAAAAATAAAACACAAACAGACCCCCCTGAGTCAATACATGTAAGAAACACCTTTGGCAGTGATTACAGCAGTGAGTCTTCTTGGGTGAATCTCTAAGAGTTTTGCACACATGGATTCTGCAATATTTCCCCATTATTCTTTTCAGAATTCTTCAAGCTCTGTCAAGATGTTGGGGATCATGGCTAGACAGCAATTTTCAAGTCTTGCCATAGATTTTCAAGCAGATTTAAGTCAACTAACTTGGCCACTCAGGAACATTCACTGTCTTCATGGTAGGCTGGAGTAGGCTATTCCAGTGTAGATTTGTCCTTGTGTTATAGGTTATTGGTGTAAAGCAGACTGAAACAGGTTTTCTACAGGATTTTGCCTGTGCTTGGCTCCATCCTGTTTCTTTTTATCCTGAAAAACTCCCCAGTCTTTGCTGATATCAAGCATACCCATACCATGATTCAGCCACCGCCATGCTTGAAAATAAGGAGGCAGTTACTCAGTGATGTGTTGTGTTGGATTTGCCCAAAACATAAGACTTTGCATTAAGGCCAAAAAATCTATTTCTTTGTCATGTATTTTTTCTTCAGTATTACTTTAGTGCCTTGTTGCATATAGGATGCATGTTTTGGAATATTTGTATTCTGTATATTTGTATTCTTCCTTTCACTCTTTTAGGTCATTATTGTGGAGTCACTACAATATTGTTGATCCATCTTCAGTTTTCTCCCATGAACTCCAGAGCTGTTTAAAATCACCAATGGCCTCATGGTGACATCCCTGAGCAGTTCCCTTCCTGTCCTTCAGCTCAGTTCAGAAGTAAGACTGTATCTTTGTTGTGTATGGGTGGTTAAATATATCATCCACAGTGTAATTCTTAACTTGACCATGCTTAAAGTGATATTAAGTGTTATTGATTTGTTATTGTTCTCCATCTATCAATCATTGCCCTTCTTTATGAGTCTTTGGAAAAGCTCCCTGGTCTTTGTAGTTTACATTTACATTTACATTTAAGTCATTTAGCAGACGCTCTTATCCAGAGCGACTTACAAATTGGTGCTTTCACCTTATGACATCCAGTGGAACAGCCACTTTACAATAGTGCATCTAGGTCTTTTAAGGGGGGTGAGAAGGATTACTTTATCCTATCCTAGGTATTCCTTAAAGAGGTGGGGTTTCAGGTGTCTCCGGAAGGTGGTGATTGACTCCGCTGTCCTGGCGTCGTGAGGGAGTTTGTTCCACCATTGGGGGCCAGAGCAGCGAACAGTTTTGACTGGGCTGAGCGGGAACTGTACTTCCTCAGTGGTAGGGAGGCGAGCAGGCCAGAGGTGGATGAACGCAGTGCCCTTGTTTGGGTGTAGGGCCTGATCAGAGCCTGGAGGTACTGAGGTGCCGTTCCCTCACAGCTCCGTAGGCAAGCACCATGGTCTTGTAGCGGATGCGAGCTTCAACTGGAAGCCAGTGGAGAGAGCGGAGGAGCGGGTGACGTGAGAGAACTTGGGAAGGTTGAACACCAGACGGGCTGCGGCGTTCTGGATGAGTTGTAGGGGTTTAATGGCACAGGCAGGGAGCCCAGCCAACAGCGAGTTGCAGTAATCCAGACGGGAGATGACAAGTGCCTGGATTAGGACCTGCGCCGCGCTTCCTGTGTGAGGCAGGGTCGTACTCTGCGGATGTTGTAGAGCATGAACCTACAGGAACGGGCCACCGCCTTGATGTTAGTTGAGAACGACAGGGTGTTGTCCAGGATCACGCCAAGGTTCTTAGCGCTCTGGGAGGAGGACACGATGGAGTTGTCAACCGTGATGGCGAGATCATGGAACGGGCAGTCTTTCCCGGGAGGAAGAGCAGCTCCGTCTTGCCGAGGTTCAGCTTGAGGTGGTGATCCGTCATCCACACTGATATGTCTGCCAGACATGCAGAGATGCGATTCGCCACCTGGTCATCAGAAGGGGAAAGGAGAAGATTAATTGTGTGTCGTCTGCATAGCAATGATAGGAGAGACCATGTGAGGTTATGACAGAGCCAAGTGACTTGGTGTATAGCGAGAATAGGAGAGGGCCTAGAACAGAGCCCTGGGGGACACCAGTGGTGAGAGCGCGTGGTGAGGAGACAGATTCTCGCCACGCCACCTGGTAGGAGCGACCTGTCAGGTAGGATGCAATCAAGCGTGGGCCGCGCCGGAGATGCCCAACTCGGAGAGGGTGGAGAGGAGGATCTGATGGTTCACAGTATCGAAGGCAGCCGATAGGTCTAGAAGGATGAGAGCAGAGGAGAGAGAGTTAGCTTTAGCAGTGCGGAGTGCCTCCGTGATACAGAGAAGAGCAGTCTCAGTTGAATGACTAGTCTTGAAACCTGACTGATTTGGATCAAGAAGGTCATTCTGAGAGAGATAGCGGGAGAGCTGGCCAAGGACGGCACGTTCAAGAGTTTTGGAGAGAAAGAAAGAAGGGATACTGGTCTGTAGTTGTTGACATCGGAGGGATCGAGTGTAGGTTTTTTCAGAAGGGGTGCAACTCTCGCTCTCTTGAAGACGGGAGGGACGTAGCCAGCGGTCAGGGATGAGTTGATGAGCGAGGTGAGGTAAGGGAGAAGGTCACCGGAGATGGTCTGGAGAAGAGAGGAGGGGATAGGGTCAAGCGGGCAGGTTGTTGGGCGGCCGGCCGTCACAAGACGCGAGATGTCATCTGGAGAGAGAGGGGAGAAAGAGGTCAGAGCACAGGGTAGGGCAGTGTGAGCAGAACCAGCGGTGTCGTTTGACTTAGCAAACGAGGATCGGATGTCGTCGACCTTCTTTTCAAAATGGTTGACGAAGTCATCTGCAGAGAGGGAGGAGGGGGAGGGGGAGGAGGATTCAAGAGGGAGGAGAAGGTGGCAAAGAGCTTCCTAGGGTTAGAGGCAGATGCTTGGAATTTAGAGTGGTAGAAAGTGGCTTTAGCAGCAGAGACAGAGGAGGAAAATGTAGAGAGGAGGGAGTGAAAGGATGCCAGGTCCGCAGGGAGGCGAGTTTTCCTCCATTTCCGCCGGCTGCCCGGGAGCCCTGTTCTGTGAGCTCGCAATGAGTCGTCGAGCCACGGAGCGGGAGGGAGGACCGAGCCGGCCTGGAGGATAGGGATATAGAGAGTCAAAGGATGCAGAAAGGGAGGAGAGGAGGGTTGAGGAGGCAGAATCAGGAGATAGGTTGGAGAAGGTTTGAGCAGAGGGAAGAGATGATAGGATGGAAGAGGAGAGAGTAGCGGGGGAGAGAGAGCGAAGGTTGGGACGGCGCGATACCATCCGAGTAGGGGCAGTGTGGAAAGTGTTGGATGAGAGCGAGAGGGAAAAGGATACAAGGTAGTGGTCGGAGACTTGGAGGGGAGTTGCAATGAGGTTAGTGGAAGAACAGCATCTAGTAAAGATGAGGTCGAGCGTATTGCCTGCCTTGTGAGTAGGGGGGAAGGTGAGAGGGTGAGGTCAAAAGAGGAGAGGAGTGGAAAGAAGGAGGCAGAGAGAATGAGTCAAAGGTAGACGTGGGGAGGTTAAAGTCGCCCAGAACTGTGAGAGGTGAGCCGTCCTCAGGAAAGGAGCTTATCAAGGCATCAAGCTCATTGATGAACTCTCCGAGGGAACCTGGAGGGCGATAAATGATAAGGATGTTAAGCTTGAAAGGGCTGGTAACTGTGACAGCATGGAATTCAAAGGAGGCGATAGACAGATGGGCAAGGGGAGAAAGAGAGAATGACCACTTGGGAGAGATGAGGATCCCGGTGCCACCACCCCGCTGACCAGAAGCTCTCGGGTGTGCGAGAGCACGTGGGCGGACGAAGAGAGAGCAGTAGGAGTAGCGGTGTTGTCTGTGGTGATCCATGTTTCCGTCAGTGCCAAGAAGTCGAGGGACTGGAGGGAGGCATAGGCTGAGATGAACTCTGCCTTGTTGGCCGCAGATCGGCAGTTCCAGAGGCTACCGGAGACCTGGAACTCCACGTGGGTCGTGCGCGCTGGGACCACCAGATTAGGTGGCCGCGGCCATGCGGTGTGGAGCGTTTGTATGGTCTGTGCAGAGAGGAGAGAACAGGGATAGACAGACACATAGTTGACAGGCTAGAGAAGAGGCTACGCTAATGCAGAGGAGATTGGAATGACAAGTGGACTACACGTCTCGAATGTTCAGAAAGTTAAGCTTACGTATCAAGAATCTAATTGACTAAAATGATTAAAATGATACAGTACTGCTGAGGTAGGCTAGCTGCGTTGTTGACACTACCCTAATCAAGTCGTTCCGTTGAGTGTGAAGTTTCTACAATGCTGCTATTCGGGGGCTAGCTGGCTAGCTAGCAGTGTTGGTTACGTTACGTTGCATTAGGAGAACGACAATAGCTGGCTAGCTAACCTAGAAAATCGCTCTAGACTACACAATTATCTTTGAAACAAAGACAGCTATGTAGCTAGCTACGATCAAACAAATCACACCGTTGGGACTGTAATGAAATGAAATGAAAATGTGATACTACCTGTGGAGCAAAGCGGAATGCGACCGGAATGCGAAAGTTCTATTCAGTAGACGTTGGCTGGCTGTTGGCTAGCTAGGAGTGTCTCCTACGTTAAGGACGACAAAATAGCTGGCTAGCTAACCTCGGTAAATTAAGATAATCACTCTAAGACTACACACTCTAAACTACACAATTATCTTGGATACGAAGACAGCAAAGACAACTATGTAGCTAGCTAATACTACACTAATCAAGTCGTTCAGTTGAGTGTGATAGTTACTACAGTGCTACGGTAGCCGGTGAACGTATGCTAGCTGGCTAGCTGCTAGGCAGATAGGAGGACGACGAAATACGATAATAACGCAATTATCACTCTAAGACTCCACACTCTAAACTACACAATTATCTTGGATACGAAGACAGCAAAGACAACTATGTAGCTAGCTAACACTACACTAATCAAGTCGTTCAGTTGAGTGTGATAGTTACTACAGTGCTACGGTAGACGGTGAACGTGTTGGGCAGATAGGAGGACGACGAAATACGATAATTACGCAATTATCTTTGATACAACGACGGCTATGTAGCTAGCTAAGAAGAAATTGCTAAGATTAGACAAATCAGACCGTTGTACTATAATGAAATGTAATGTAATGTAATGAAAAAGTTATACAACCTGCAGACCGAAGGAGACCGAAGCGCGGATGCGACCGGCTCGCTCCAACCCAAGGAACTTTATATATATTGAGGTAAATTGTATGAAACATGTTTATTACCAGTTTGAAAGGGGGACTGGTGAGTCCATATACTAACTTATTTTTTTAGTTAGTAAGCCAAATGTTACTCCTGAACAATTTTTCCTAAACAAAGGTAGTGAATAGTTATGCAGCAACTATACTGAACAAAAATACAAACACAACATGTAAAGTGTTGGTCCATGTTTCTTGAGCTGTAATAATATAATAATAATAAGGTCCCAGAATTTTTTCCATAAGCACAAAAACCTAATTTATTTACATCCCTGTTAGTGAACATTTCTCCTTTGTCAAGATAATCCTTTCACCTGACAGGTGTGCCCAGGCCTAGTCATGTGAAATCCATAGATTAGGGTTAGGGTTCATTCATTTCAATTGACTGATTTCCTTATATGAACTGTAACTCACTGCAATCGTTGCTGTGGTTGCATGTTGAGTTTAGATTTTTGTTCAGTATGTACTTTTGTTACTTAGGTTTGACTAATTTGTACAAATTTGTTGAATTTTCTTTACTTTGACATTATGCATAATTTTGTGTGGATCAATGAAAAATGTCTAAATTAAATTAAATTTCCATCCCACTTTGTAACACAACAAAAAAATCCAAGGGGGGTGAATACTTACGATACCCACTGAAAGGATTACTTTTCTGATATGATTTGCATGATGGGACAAGGGAATTAGTACCACACCCACACTCTCCCACTATTTTCCACCATAATTTGCAAATAAATTCATTAAAAATCCTACATTGTGATTTTCTGGATTTTTTTTCTAATTTTGTCTGTCATAGTTGAAGTGTACCTATGATGAAAATTACAGGCCTCTCTCATCTTTTAAGTGGGAGAACTTGCACAATTGGTGGCTGACTAAATACTTTTTTGCCCCACTGTACATCCCACTTTTCATGTGTTAAGAATTAAACCCGTGTCTCACTGCCTTTTGTCTCCTCAACCTTACCTTGGATCACTCATTGCAATGGCCATCCGTCTGGATAACCTACATCGGGAGCGCTGGTGCTCTCATCGCGTTTCTCCCTCCCTCGGTGAGCACACGGAATCAGAGCCTGCACCCATGGAGGGAGGGGTCAAACGCCTCCCTGCGGCGGAGCGCTGCAGACGGATACAGCTGGGACTCTGTCTGTACTGTGGACAAAGAGGACACCAGCTCCAGAAGTGTCCTGCATGTCCGAATCTGGGATCCACAAGAGCAGAGGGACAGTCACATGATCTGCCACTCCCTGGGACAGGAGTGAGTATTCCATCTTAATCACTGTCTGCTAGGGTCTTTTTAGTGTCCATCACACTAGCTGACTGTCTCTCGTGTACTGTGTCTACAGCATTAGTGGATTCCGGTGCAGCGGGGAGCTTTATTGACCAGACCTTTGCCTCCTCCCATAACATCATCTCATATCCTCTCTCCTCTCCTTTTCCGGTTCAAGCCCTTGATAGTCAGCCCTTAGGATCCGGAACCATCACCCACATCACTCAACCACTCACCCTCACCGTGGAGTCCACTCATCAGGAGAACATCCCCTTCTTCATTACCAGTCAGCCAGGAGCTGCCAGAGCCGCCAGCCAGCCAGGAGCTGCCAGAGCCGTCAGTCAGCCAGGCGATGCCAGAATCGCCCTTCACTCCGGAGCTGCCGGAGTCTCCCGCCTGTCCGGCGCTGCTGGAGTCTCCCGCCTGTCCGGCGCTGCCGGAGTCTCCCGCCTGTCCAGCGCTGCCGGAATCTCCCGTCCATTTGGGATCCATGGCTAGGCTCCCCAGTCGGAGGTCGGCGGCGAGGGTCGCAGCTCATAAGAGGCCACGGGGGCGGTTGAGGAGGCGGACAAAAACTGTGGTGAAGCGGGGTCCACGTTCCGCGTCAGAGCCGCCACCGCGGACAGACGCCCACCCAGACCCTCCCCTATAGATTTAGGTTTTGCGGCCGGAGTCAGCACCTTTGGGGGGGGGGGAGGGGGTACTGTCACGTTCTGACCTTTTATTTCCTTTGTTTTGTCTTTATTTAGTATGGTCAGGGCGTGAGTTGGGGTGGGCAGTCTATGTTTGTTTTTCTATGTTTGGTTTCTGTTTCGGCCTGGTATGGTTCTCAATCAGAGGCAGGTGTCGTTAGTTGTCTCTGATTGAGAATCATACTTAGGTAGCCTGGGTTTCACTGTTGGTTTGTGGGTGTTTGTTTCCTTGTCAGTGTTTGTCGCCACACGGTACTGTTTCGGTTTCGTTTCTTCATGTTTCTTTTGTTATTTTTGTATTCAATGCTTTCTTTGATTAAAGTTATGGACACTTGCCACGCTGCATCTTGGTCCGATCCTTACTCATCTTCAGACGAAGAGGAGATCTGCCGTTACACCATGTTTCATGTTTTCCATATCATTTGTTAACTGTGCATTTTGGTTTCCAGCCTTGGGTCCAACCTTCGTGATTGTGTGGCTGTCAGTCTATTCATAGGTAGGAATCATAGATTACCTATCAATATTCCATGTCATGTAATCACTACCAGAATTGAACAAGTTCATCATTTATTATTATCTAACATTATGGGGAAACATAAAAACAGTACTGTAGATTGGCAAATTAAATCTTTCTAGCATCCACTAATTAGATAGTACATTCATGTTGTTTGTTCTGCAGGGAACACCATATTATATATATGTAATAGTGGTTATAAAGCATTGCAAGGGGAAGCTACTGCATCTGTACTGTTATGTACACAAACATCTGTATACAATCATGTCATTCAAGCAAAAACTAATTATTTTGTGCCTTACTAAATTGACACTTGACAGTCAGTGAATTCAACAAGAGCAGTCGGAGCAAGACAATTGTCCTGTATTTAAGCTATAGTATATGTTTCCTTATTAAACTGATATTACATTAGTCAAATGGTTGTGAAAAGAATGCAGATGCTCATCTGTAAAATGGTCTTTCTTCCTTTATGTTTAGTGGTCAGTGGATCATGCCCAGTGGGGCGGGAGTTCATTACTGCCTTTATGCCTAACTATTTGCTGAGCTACCATGATGATCCATAACCACACAGGATTATCCAGCCATTGTTCAAATTCAGGTCAAAGCAATCGGTTTCTCCACCTCAGTGAAAATAGAGAAACAGAACACCAAATGGATCGCCGTACCTGGTAACGCTGAAATTGGGGGTCCAGGAGCTTCCACCAAAACAGTGCAGGTCACCTCCAACTCTGACATCTCGGTGGTGGAATTCAACTACAAGTTGTGGTCTTCCAAACTGACCAGCTGGGTACTGACTATGTGGCCTTCACCCCTCTCTGAGAACATGAAAAGCCACAATGATGCCTGCTTGGCACGAGGGGGTCAAAATTAGCCCTGAGTGGAGGACAATCATTGGATGCTATGAGTTTTTTTCTTTCCAGACATTTCATCAAGATATTGCTTTTTTCGGTATTATTTAAATTTATTTTCATTTCACATTTGCAGCACTGGAGTGTCCATCAAACAGCTACTACGAGGCGTGTGGCACAGCTTGCCCTGCCTCTTGTTCAGATCTAGATGCCGAAGCAAAGTGCAAGGAACCCTGTGTGGAGACCTGTCAATGCAACAAGGGCTTTGTCCTCAGTGGAGACAAATGCATCTCCAAGGAGAGCTGTGGCTGCTCTTATGAAGGACGATACTACCCGTCTGGAATGAAGTTCTGGGTAGATGACAAATGCACAAAGCAGTGTGAATGCAATCCAGCAACAGCCAAGGTTGAATGCAAAGCCACTTGCAAAGGTTCAGGTGACCCCCACTACCGCACGTTTGATGGCAAGAGGTTCAACTTCCAGGGAACGTGTACTTACGTTCTCTCCAAATTGGTCAGCAAATTAAACAGATGTCTGGTACCATTTGAGGTGCTTGTAAAGAATCAGAAAGGCGGGAGGGACATGGCAGTGTCTTACACAAAGACAGTCACCATCACTGCCTTCAAAAACACCTGTCACCTTCTGACCTTAGTTCCTTTGTTTTATCTTATGTTTTAGTATGGTCAGGGCGTGAGTTGGGAGGGTTGTCTATGTTAGTTGTCTATGATTTTCTATTTCTGTGTTTGGCCTGGTATGGTTCTCAATCAGAGGCAGCTGTCAATTGTTGTCCCTGATTGAGAACCATATTTAGGTAGCCTATTTTCCATTGTGTTTTGTGGGTGGTAATTTTCTGTTTAGTGTCGTGTTGCACCTTACAGGACTGTTTGTTGGTTGTTTATTGTTTTGTTTTCCGTGTTCATTAAAGTATGAACACCTATCACGCTGCACCTTGGTCCTCCTCTCTATCTCCAGACGTCAACTGTTACAACATCATCATCATGAGTAGGGACAACCCTGGCAAAATATTGGTAAACTACCTTAAAATGTTATCCATTCCTAATGAATGACATAATTGCCTTCTGGGTCTATTTTGTCAATGAGCTTTTATGATTATACTACTTAATGTAAGAAGAAATATCAAGACAGTATTATCCTTCATGTTTCTTTCTCTCTTCCCAGGTCAACAACCAGTATGTGAACTTGCTGTTTGATGTAGAAGATGGCCAACTGTCCATCTTCCGCAGTGGGTATTTCGGGGTGGTGAAGACCAAATTTGGCCTGACACTGAAGTTCAACTGGAACAGCCATGTCTCCCTAACCCTCCCCAGCTCCTACTCAGACCTCATCGGAGGGCTCTGCGGAAACTGGAATGGCCAACGGAACGACAATCTCCTCAAACCAGACAGGAGCCCTGCTAACACCCCAACAGTATTCGGGGACAGCTGGAAAGTGGGGAACGACCCTGGCTGCTCCAGCGACTGTGACGGCAAGAAGTGCCCCACCTGTGACCACAGCCTGATGCTTGTTTACCAAACAGGGAAATATTGTGGCAGGATCACAGACAAAAACGGTCCGTTCAAGTACTGCCACGCCAAGGTGGACCCCAGAGAGTACTATGAGGACTGTGTGTTTGATTTGTGTATGTACCGTGGCCATGCCTCTGCCCTCTGTAACGCCCTCAGCACCTACACCACTGCCTGCCAGGATGCCCCTGCCAAGGTGGAACAGTGGAGGTCGGACAGCTTCTGTCGTTAGTGCACAGACACACATCAGATGTATATTTCAAAACAACTACTGTAACAATTTTGATCATTACTATAAGTCAGAAGTGATTTGTCTAGCTAACAGCTTCTGGTTCCAACATTAAATTCTATCATGTTTGACCTAATGTGTTGTAGCGTCTTCCTGTAAGACCAACAGCCACTATGAGGTGTGTGCCTTAGGCTGCCCTCAGACCTGCAGCGGCCTCGATGAGCCTGAGAGCTGTGGGAACTCCCTGTGCACTGAGGGATGTGTCTGTTACAACGACTTCATGCTGACTGACAGAGAGTGTGTGCTTCTGGCTGAATGTGGCTGCGTTCACCAAGGCCAGTACTACCAGATGGGCCAGGTGTTCTTCCCCAACGGCCAGTGCAAAGAGCGCTGTGTGTGTAACAAGGATGGAGACGTGGAGTGTAATGTAAAGTTTGCCTGCGGTCCCAGTGAGAAGTGCCAAGTCCAAGACTGGGTGCAGGCCTGTGTTCCCATGAGCGCAGGCACCTGCCATGTGAGCGGGGCCAGGAGATTCCACTCGTTCGATGGCAGCTGCTTGGGCCTACACGGGGACTGTGTGTACAAAATGTTGGAGGTTGTGGAGAAAGACTCCATTTGTTGTATCAGCGCAGCGGTTGACCAAGATGGATGAAACAATGGTCACAAGGAGGGTTGACATACAGGCCTACAAATACAAGATATCTATGTCTCCCAGAGTAAACAGTAGTTTTATGTCTTGTTTTGATGTATTCATTTCAGTATTAAAAAGCAACATCTGATTAGAAAAACTGCAGTTTTCATTCTTTTCTCCTTTCACAGGTGGATGACGTTGCAGCAAATCTCCCACTGTCACTCGGAGATGGAAAGGGCAGGGCCTACCAGAACGGCATTAACATCGTCGTGGTAACAGACTTTGGCTTGATGGTGACCTACGACACCGTTGCTGGCGCCATCATACAGCTTCCATCCACTTACAGAGGTGTTACCGGTGGTCTCTGTGGCAACTATAATGACAAGAAGGAGGATGACTTCCTGCTGCCCAGTGGGCTGCAGGAGCCGTCTGTGGAGAAGTTTGCAGCGGGGTGGTTGGTGGTTCAGGAAGGGGTCAAATGTCAGACAGGATGTGACGGTGGCTTGAAGTGTCCTCCCACCAGTGGACCCCCACCGGCTTGTAGCGTCATGAAGTCAACCAAGGGTCCATTTGCCCAATGCCATGCTGTTGTGCCACCACAAGAGCACTTTGAGGAGTGCATGAAGGAGGGAGAGGGTGGGGATGCCCTGTGCCGCCACTTACAGACATATGTGACTTTCTGTCAGGTATCCGGTGGCCTTGTCAGCAGCTGGAGATCTGACCAGTTTTGTTGCGAGTGAATTTTGATATTTAAAGTTAATTTACCTTATCCTGGTTTATCTTAGTGTGCAATATTTTTCTGACCTAATGCTCTGTTGAAAAACAATTGAAGCTGAAGCTGATTTAATTTTTTGATAACATGCATCTCCTCCCATTTCCATCTGTCCTCCAGCTCTGACGTGTCCAGCTAACAGTCACTATGAGTTGTGTGCCGACACCTGTTCTTCCACCTGTTACTCTCTCAGCGAGTCTCCAAAATGCCCACTATGCCAGGAGGGCTGCCAGTGTGACGACGGCTTTGTGTTTGATGGTGGCAAGTGTGTCCTACTGGAGAACTGTGGCTGTGTGGTTGATCGACACTATTACAAGGTGATCACTGGTTTATTGTGTATTGACAAATAAATTGCCATTTCATATCTCAAAAATTCAATGGTATCCTAAAGTAATTATCACAACTATAGGGCTATATCTGTTCTACTGTAAATGCATGTATACTGTGCAATTTATATAATCAAACACAATGCTTGGTTCATATTTATTGTTTACAATCATTTACATGTCTTGCTGGTTTTCAGTCTGGCCGGTCTGTGATGCTGGGAAACTGTTCTGAGACCTGCAGCTGTGCAGCAGGAGTGTTGACCTGCAGGAACTCACAGTGCAAAGAGTTCAAGACATGTGGGATGAAGAATGGAGTCATGGACTCTGCTACAGGTAATAATAAAAAACAAACAGATATGGCAATGTGTTTCGTTAAATTTGGATGTGAAATTAATTACTTTGTTGATGTTCTTATTTTGATATTTCTATGAGCAAGATATTTTAAGATCTCGAAATCACATGTCAGACCCCTGTGAGGGCACCGAGTGCCGTGAGAAAGAGTACTGTGTGGTGATGAACAATATGGGGGTATGTGTGGCCGAGTCCAAGGCCAACTGCTGGTTGTTCGGTGACCCTCACTACAGCACGTTCGATGGCCAGCCCTTCTCCTTCATGGGTACCTGCTCCTACATTCTGGTGAATACGACGGGCAAAGATCCCTCCTTGCCTCAGTTCAGCATCCAGACTAAGAACGAGCCACGAGTCAACTCCAAAGGCTCCTTCCTCAAGTCAGCCAACATAGACCTGAGTGGTCACAGGATCACCATTCTCAGTGGCCAAAGAGGGACAGTGGAGGTGGGTGGCTTCCAGTTATACTTGATACAGATTTTCCATGTTGAAGTTGAATGTAAGAATCCTCTATGCTCTCCATCCGCTTTAAGTCCTCTTTAAATCCTCTTCTCTCTCTCATCTCAGATTGATTAGGACTGACCTCCCTGTGAGTTTGGAGTCTGGCAACACCCGAATCACAGAGTCTGGTATCCAAGGGACCATCCAGACAGATGTTGGCCTGAAGATCACTTTTGACTGGACCGCCTTCTTCATGGTGACCATCAGCAGCAGTTACTACGACAACTTTGTTTCATCTGTGACATCTACAATGGTAACAAAGCAGATGACTTCACCACTCCCACAGGTGTGCTTTCGGCAAATACCACGGCGTGGGTGGCATCCTGGAGTGTTGCTGACGGTGATCCATTCTGCCGGCATGTCTGTAATGGCAACTGCCCCACGTGCTCAGAACCAGACCGGGCACTTTATACTGGACCAAAGTACTGTGGTTTGATGACAGATGGAGGGGGCCCATTTCACCAGTGTCATAGGTGCTTCTACACCTGCATTGCTTGCTGTTTGGGGTTTTAGGCTGGGTTTCTGTACAGCACTTTGAGATATCAGCTGATGTACGAAGGGCTATATAAATACATTTGATTTGATTCATAAGAAAGTTCCGGTGAAGGAGTTTGCCTCAAACTGCCTCTATGATGTGTGTCTGAATGAGGGTCGACAGGAAGTGTTGTGTGAGACCTTGGCTAACTACGTGGCCAAATGTCATCAGGTTGGGGCTGTAGTCTCACGGCTGTGGAGAAAGGCCTCCAACTGCCCTTACTACTCAGCTATAACAAAACATCACATTTATGAACTCAGACATTCTGAAATGTGTAAAATGAATTTGCAGAATGTATTAGGACTACATTTGATGTTTTTTTTTTCTCAACTCGAACAGCCCTGGCTTGCCCATACCACAGCCACTATGAGCTATGTGGCACTGCCTGCCCTGCTACCTGTGCCATTCCCAATGTCCTCGAGATCTGTTCCAAAGTCTGTGTGGAGGGCTGCCAGTGCAACAAGGGTTACGTAACTCAGTGGTGAACAATGTGTCATCAAGGAATCAGGGTGTGGTTGAATGAAAAACTCAACAAATATGGAAAACCTGTACATACCAAGTTTGGAGGCAAGAGCATTTTACTTTTCAAATAAACTCTCATGGCTCCAAAATATCATTTAAAAACATTCATTTCATGTCCAGGTTGTAGGCTAGAGCATTTCGACATAAAATCGTACCTTAAAATGACCTTCTGTATGTGATAACATATTCTGAACTATATAATGTTGTGAGGGATTATGAGTATTCATGCATGGAATGGCTATTGAACTCTGTATTCATTATAATCCCAGAATTGTGTATTACTAAAACTCAGATCATCTCTGTATGTGTGTATATCTCTGTCTAGCCTTTACAACTTTCAAAAGTTTTGATTTAATCAGATAACTCAACCTCTCAAGTAATTAATTCAAACAAAACTGTTGAGTGTTTTAATCTTGAAGTATATGCCATATTACAGGGGGCAAAAAAGTATTTAGTCAGCCACAAGTTCTCCCACTTAAAGATGAGAGAGGCCTGTAATTTTCATCATAGGTACACTTCAACTACGACAGACAAAATGAGAAGAAAAAAAATCCAGAAAATCACATTGTAGGATTTTTAATGAATTTATTTGCAAATTATGGTGGAAAATAAGTATTTGGTCACCTACAAACAAGCAAGATATCTGTGTCTCACAGACCTGTAACTTCTTCTTTAAGAGGCTCCTCTGTCCTCCACTCGTTACCTGTATTAATGGCACCTGTTTGAACTTGTTATCAGTATAAAAGACACCTGTCCACAACCTCAAACAGTCACACTCCACTCCACTATTGGATTGCAAATCCAATCAGTTTTTCACGTTGATTCAATGTCATAACATAGATTTTGGGGGGGTTGAAATGACATGGAACAATGTTGATTCAATCAGTTTTTGCCCAGTGGGTGTTATTGCAAAATGGTATCGTGGTATTGTTGTGACTTTTTTTTCTCTCTAAAAAGCAGAAGTATGTGACAGTAATTTCAGCGAAATAGATGTTTTATGATGACATCACTACTTCTCCACAACCACCCAGTCTTCAATAAGAAGATTTTGCCCGGCCACTGCTGGTCAGATAACACACAGCTGTTGGTACTACGTTCTTGGATCAAAGATTGTATTGATGATATATTTTCTGGAATACAACTCTCTTTCCTACAGGGCTAAAGCCACTATGCACTGTCAATACATTCTACAGTTATCTCTGTTAACTCTACTCTCCCTGCCAGGTACGTTTCATCTTTGTTTCAGTTAATTATATCCATCAGTGGAAAATGAATAAATCAATGTATTGATTTTTCAATCGCTGTTTTCAGGCACACTGGCACACACCTGGTCTGTCTGGTACCGTGACAGGGACACGATTACCGTTATCTGTGCATTAAAAGGCTCATCAGTGGTATTTGACTGTATTTACAGCTACCCAGCTACCCAGAAAGTTGGAAGAAAGATATGGTTCACTCCGAGAGGCAATACAAAACTAGACGGCTTACAGCAAGGAGATGGAGTGTTTAACACATCTGGACTGATTAAGACAAGATACAGTGGAAGAACAGAGTTTTATGACCAAGACAATAACTGCACACTGAAACTCAACAATGTGACTGAAGATGACAGTGGCAGATTCTTCTTCAGATTTGAGGCAAATGGACGTAATCAGCGCCCTCAGGCATTTACAGGATCGTTGGATGTGGACCTGACAATACCAGGTAAATCTAGATTTGTGTACATGTCATCACACTAAACAATTAAGGTATTACAAAACCTAGGATGGTCAGTTATTAACCCTTCAACATGTCCTATATTTGTTATACATGTATCGTCTTTGTCAGTCTTATCCCTAAAGTTAAATGAAAATGGCCCCATTAAGGAGCGAGACCACGTCACCTTGGCCTGCACCTCCACCTGTAACCCTCCTCAAATGGAGTTCCTCTGGTTTAAAGATGGCCGCCCACTTCCTGGTGTCTCTGGTGTCCATGGTGGGCAGTATCTCCTAGGTCCACTTTCCCCTAATGACACTGGGAGCTACTCCTGTGGTCTGGGGCAAGGCACATCTACACCAATACTGCTGGATGTGAGATGTAAGTCAGCAATAAATGTTGGTTTGATGCGATTTATGATGTAGTCAGTTATCTTCAGTGGGTTGTTTTCTCTTCACAGTGGCCAATGTACATTTTAGATGGCTTTGTTCATTGTCTGTATTAATGTATAAATGCAGTACTACAAACATACAGTGGCTTGCGAAAGTATTCACCCCGATTGGCATTTTTCCAATTTTGTTGCCTTACAATTTGGAATAAAAATTGATTTTTGGGGGGTTTCTATCATTTGATTTACACTTTGAAGATGAAAAATATTCTTTATTGTGAAACAAACAAGAAAAAAGACACAAAAAAACAGAACTTGAGCGTGCATAACTATTCACTCCCCCAAAGTCAATACTTTGTAGAGTCACCTTTTGCAGCAATTACAGCTGCAAGTCTCTTGGGGTATGTCTCTATAAGCTTGGCAAATCTAGCCACTAGGATTTTTGCCCCGTTCTTCAAGGCAAAACTGCTCCAGCTCCTTCAAGTTGGATGGGTTCCGCTGGTGTACAGCAATCTTTAAGTCATACCACAGATTCTCAATTGGATTGAGGTCTGGGCTTTGACTAGGCCATTCCAAGACATTTAAATGTTTCCCCTTAAATCACTTGAGTGTTACTTTAGCAGTATGCTTAGTGTCATTGTCCTGCTGGAAGGTGAACCTCCGTCCCAGTCTCAAATCTCTGGAAGACTGAAACAGGTCTCAAGTATTTAGCGCCATTCATCACATTCCCAGTGGGTCAGAAGTTTACATACTCTCAATTAATATTTGTTAGCATTGCCTTTAACTTGTTTAACTTGGTTGAAACGTTTCGGGTAGCCTTCCACAAGCTTCCCACAATAAGTTGGGTGAATTTTGGCCCATTCCTCCTGACAGAGCTGGTATAACTGAGTCTGATTTGTAGGTCTCCTTGCTTGCACACAGTTTTTAAGTTCTGCCCACACATTTTCGATAGGATTGAGGTCGGGGCTTTGTGATGACCACTCCAATACCTTGACTTTGTTGTCCTTAAAGCCATTTTGCCACAACTTTGGAAGTATTCTTGAGGTCATTGTCCATTTGGAAGACCCATTTGCGACCAAACTTTAACTTCCTGACTGATGTCTTGAGATGTTGCTTCAATAAATTCCCATAATTTTCCTTTCTCATGACGCCATCTATTTTGTGGAGTGCACCAGTCCCTCCTGCAGCAAAAGACCCCTACAACATGATGCTGCCACCCCCGTGCTTTACAGTTGGGATGTTGTTCTTCAGCTTCTTCCTCCAAACAGTTCTATTTTTGTTTCATCAGACCAGAGGACATTTCTCCAGAAAGTACAATCTCTGTCCCCATGTACAGTTGCAAACCATAGTCTGGCTTTTTTATGGCGGTTTTGGAGCAGTGGCTTCTTCCTTCCTTCCAGGGTATGTCAATATAGGACTTGTTTTCCTGTGGATATAGATACTTTTGTACCAAGTTTCCTACGCAATCTTCACAAGGGCCTTTGCTGTTGTTCTGGGATTGATTTGCACTTTTCGCACCAAAGTACGTTCATCTCTAGGAGACAGAACGCATCTCCTTCCTGAGCGGTATGATGGCTGTGTGGTCCCATGGAGTTTATACTTGTGTACTATTGTTTGTACGGATGAAAGTGGTACCTTCAGGCGTTTGGAAATTGCTCCCAAGGATGAACCAGACTTGTGGAGGTCTACAATTGTTTTCTGAGGTCTTGGCTGATTTTTTTTCATTTTCCCATGATGTCAAGCAGAGAGACACTGAGTTTGAAGGTAGTACTTGAAATTCATCTTCAGGTACACCTCCAATTGACTCAAATTATGTAAATTAGCCTATCAGAATCTTCTAATGCCATGACATAATTTTCTAGAATTTCCCAAACTGTTTAAAGGCACAGTCAACTTAGTGTATGTAAACTTCTGACCCACTGGAATTATGATACAGTGAATTATAAGTGAAATAATCTGTCTGTAAACAATTGTTGGAAAAATTACTTGTGCCATGCACAAAGTAGATGTCCTGACCGACTTGCTAAAACTATAGTTTGTTAACAAGAAATTTGTGGGGTGGTTGAAAAACAAGTTTTAATGACTCCAACCTAAGTGTATGTAAACTTCCGACTTCAACTGTATACTGAGATCATGTGACAGATCATGTGACACTTAGATTGCACACAGGTGGACTTTATTTAACTAATTATGTGACTTCTGAAGGTAATTGGTTGCACCAGATCTTATTTGGGGGCTTTATAGCAAAGTGGGTGAATACATATGCACACACCACTTTTCTGTTTTTCATTCTTTTGAATTTTTTAAAACAAGTTATTTTTTCATTTCACTTCACCAATTTGGACTATTTTGTGCATGTCCATTACGTGAAATCCAAATAAAAATCCATTTAAATTACAGGTTGCAATGCAACAAAATAGGAGAAACGCCAAGGGGGGTGACTTTACAGTCAAATGAATACACACAATACAATGTTGTTTTCTGTACGTCTGCTTCCAGATGCTCCAAGGAACGTTTCTGTTAAGGTCAGCCCGAGCCCCGAGGTAGTGAAAGGCAGTCGTCTGACTCTGACCTGCAGCAATAACGCCAACCCTGCAGCAGAGACCTACACCTGGTTTCAGAGGACAGGAACGCTAACTTCACTAAGATTAGGGATGGGGAAAGAACACACCTTCCTCGAAATAGATTCTGATGACAGTGGACTGTACTTCTGTATGGCCCAGAATGCCGTTGGATCACAGAACTCTACAGAACAGGAGGTGAAAGTTAAAGGTACTGCAACACTTCTGCACTTCTTGTATGCCACGCTGTTGGGATGTCTGCCCTGTGTATCTCAACAAAACAAAGGCAGACAGGGATATGAAGTTACAGTATATGATGTCTGCCCTGTGTATCTCAACAAAACAAAGGCAGACAGGGATATGAAGTTACAGTATATGATGTCTGCCCTGTGTATCTCAACAAAACAAAGGCAGACAGGGATATGAAGTTACAGTATATGATGTCTGCCCTGTGTATCTCAACAAAACAAAGGCAGACAGGGATATGAAGTTACAGCATATGATGTCTGCCCTGTGTATCTCAACAAAACAAAGGCAGACGGGATATGAAGTTACAGTATATGATGTCTGCCCTGTGTATCTCAACAAAACAAAGGCATACAGGGATATGAAGTTACAGCATATGATGTCTGCCCTGTGTATCTCAACAAAACAAAGGCAGACAGGGATATGAAGTTACAGTATATGATGTCTGCCCTGTGTATCTCAACAAAACAAAGGCAGACAGGGATATGAAGTTACAGCATATGATGTCTGCCCTGTGTATCTCAACAAAACAAAGGCAGACAGGGATATGAAGTTACAGTATATGATGTCTGCCCTGTGTATCTCAACAAAACAAAGGCAGACAGGGATATGAAGTTACAGCATATGATGTCTGCCCTGTGTATCTCAACAAAACAAAGGCAGACAGGGATATGAAGTTACAGTATATGATGTCTGCCCTGTGTATCTCAACAAAACAAAGGCAGACAGGGATATGAAGTTACAGTATATGATGTCTGCCCTGTGTATCTCAACAAAACAAAGGCAGACAGGGATATGAAGTTACAGTATATGATGTCTGCCCTGTGTATCTCAACAAAACAAAGGCAGACGGGATATGAAGTTACAGTATATGATGTCTGCCCTGTGTATCTCAACAAAACAAAGGCAGACAGGGATATGAAGTTACAGTATATGATGTCTGCCCTGTGTATCTCAACAAAACAAAGGCAGACAGGGATATGAAGTTACAGTATATGATGTCTGCCCTGTGTATCTCAACAAAACAAAGGCAGACGGGATATGAAGTTACAGCATATGATGTCTGCCCTGTGTATCTCAACAAAACAAAGGCAGACGGGATATGAAGTTACAGTATATGATGTCTGCCCTGTGTATCTCAACAAAACAAAGGCAGACGGGATATGAAGTTACAGTATATGATGTCTGCCCTGTGTATCTCAACAAAACAAAGGCAGACGGGATATGAAGTTACAGTATATGATGTCTGCCCTGTGTATCTCAACAAAACAAAGGCAGACGGGATATGAAGTTACAGTATATGATGTCTGCCCTGTGTATCTCAACAAAACAAAGGCAGACAGGGATATGAAGTTACAGCATATGATGTCTGCCCTGTGTATCTCAACAAAACAAAGGCAGACGGGATATGAAGTTACAGTATATGATGTCTGCCCTGTGTATCTCAACAAAACAAAGGCAGACGGGATATGAAGTTACAGTATATGATGTCTGCCCTGTGTATCTCAACAAAACAAAGGCAGACGGGATATGAAGTTACAGTATATGATGTCTGCCCTGTGTATCTCAACAAAACAAAGGCAGACGGGATATGAAGTTACAGTATATGATGTCTGCCCTGTGTATCTCAACAAAACAAAGGCAGACAGGGATATGAAGTTACAGTATATGATGTCTGCCCTGTGTATCTCAACAAAACAAAGGAAGACGGGATATGAAGTTACAGTATATGATGTCTGCCCTGTGTATCTCAACAAAACAAAGGCAGACAGGGTTATGAAGTTACAGTATATGATGTCTGCCCTGTGTATCTCAACAAAACAAAGGCAGACGGGATATGAAGTTACAGTATATGATGTCTGCCCTGTGTATCTCAACAAAACAAAGGCAGACGGGATATGAAGTTACAGTATATGATGTCTGCCCTGTGTATCTCAACAAAACAAAGGCAGACGGGATATGAAGTTACAGTATATGATGTCTGCCCTGTGTATCTCAACAAAACAAAGGCAGACAGGGATATGAAGTTACAGCATATGATGTCTGCCCTGTGTATCTCAACAAAACAAAGGCAGACGGGATATGAAGTTACAGTATATGATGTCTGCCCTGTGTATCTCAACAAAACAAAGGCAGACGGGATATGAAGTTACAGTATATGATGTCTGCCCTGTGTATCTCAACAAAACAAAGGCAGACGGGATATGAAGTTACAGTATATGATGTCTGCCCTGTGTATCTCAACAAAACAAAGGCAGACAGGGATATGAAGTTACAGCATATGATGTCTGCCCTGTGTATCTCAACAAAACAAAGGCAGACAGGGATATGAAGTTACAGTATATGATGTCTGCCCTGTGTATCTCAACAAAACAAAGGCAGACGGGATATGAAGTTACAGTATATGATGTCTGCCCTGTGTATCTCAACAAAACAAAGGCAGACAGGGATATGAAGTTACAGTATATGATGTCTGCCCTGTGTATCTCAACAAAACAAAGGCAGACAGGGATATGAAGTTACAGTATATGATGTCTGCCCTGTGTATCTCAACAAAACAAAGGCAGACAGGGATATGAAGTTACAGTATATGATGTCTGCCCTGTGTATCTCAACAAAACAAAGGCAGACGGGATATGAAGTTACAGTATATGATGTCTGCCCTGTGTATCTCAACAAAACAAAGGCAGACAGGGATATGAAGTTACAGTATATGATGTCTGCCCTGTGTATCTCAACAAAACAAAGGCAGACAGGGATATGAAGTTACAGTATATGATGTCTGCCCTGTGTATCTCAACAAAACAAAGGCAGACGGGATATGAAGTTACAGTATATGATGTCTGCCCTGTGTATCTCAACAAAACAAAGGCAGACGGGATATGAAGTTACAGCATATGATCTGATCAGGTTTAATAGTGTCTTTTCTCTTGTGTTCCAGAATCAGCCCATTTAATGATGGTCCTGGCAGCATTTGGGGCTCTCTTCCTTGTCACAGCAGTGATTGTGGTGCTCTTCATTTACATAAAAAGGTGTCTCATAAAGTACTAAACATATATTATAGTGCACCGAAGGGCCCTCTCTCCCCTATCTCTTCTTTAGAAATGTATAGAATTATATTCGCCCCATTCCCCTCCCTCTTCAGCTGTGTACACAAATGAAAATACACTGTCTACAGGCTTGATGTCGTAATCATGTCACAACTGAGACTTTCACAACTTCTTTATTTCCAATGTTCTTTCGAAAAGATTTACCATACTGGCATCGACAACCACCAACTGTTGGTTTGGTTGGCCCACAGTGGAAAGTTACTAAAAAGCATAACAGGCTATTTAGTTGGCCTTTATGGCTGAATTCTCACTTTGTTGTATCATCCACAGACGGAAGTTGAATACGGCCGAGAAGAAGCTTCCAACCAAACCAGTCCCCCAGGTAGGTGATCAGAGGAAAGTAAAGTACGAACAGTGGCCTTACTGTGGTTGTCATTGCGAATGGGCTATGTTGTCATTGCGAAAACAAACCTTACACATGGAATTTATTGTTCTGTTTTTCTTAAATAAAAAACAGCTTGTATGAAAGTTGAATGGTAAATGTGGAAATCAATCCCATTGAACTTTGAGTTAATTAAAATATGCCAATGAGTAGAAAGAGAGTCATTCTATGCCTGGGGCCAGTGCTCAGTATTTTGACTGTATTCTGACTGTTAGTTACAGAAAGCAACCTTGTCTAGACCAGAGGACATCTATGAAAACATGAAATGGTCAGCCAAGCCGATCACTGATCCTGATGACATGAACTACGCAGAGCTCAATATCAGGCCTGCTCCTTCACCCAGGTAAATAAACACAGAGTGAGTGAGACACTCAAAGTAAATTGCACAAGGAAAATAATGTGTATCAAAACCATTGCATAATAACTTGCAAAAAACGTGTCCCCAACAATGCAACAACAGGCTTACATTACATAGTATCTGTAATATAGTAATAACTACTAGGTAAATACAAATATAGATCTGCACTAAAAACCTGTTCCCTTTAAAAGGATGCAGTGGAATAACAAGGAAGAGGATGACGATGCAGTTATCTACAGACAACTGCAAACACACTGAGGTGGTCAGAGAACTTTGATATCTAGACCTCAAGGCCTACAATATGGTAAACTCAAGAAAAGTGAATGAAAAAAATTATGTTTAAGTCACGTTTTTTAAATAGCAAAATACAAGCTGTTATACTGTATGTGTATGTACAAACAATGTACAGGGTACAATATACAAAATAAACAGTAAAAAAAGTGGATAATTATACAAATACAAAATAAAATTATTACATGAGCACACAGGGTATTCCATTTAACAACAGATATTAAAAAATAAGCATATCATATTGCTCTGTAATATATGAGCTCTGTATATTTCTCATGATTACAACACTTGAAGAGATGTAATTTTGACACGTTGTTATTTCTTAATGAGATTATGCTGTATATTCAATGTGGAAACATGTTAATATGTTAGGATAAACTGTCCTTATCAAATAATGGTATGTCACTTACAGATTGTTTGCAGATTAAAGTGAATATAAACTTCAATAAATAATGAGTTATGATTCAATGAATGAACTACGAAGGTCTCCCTGACAAATTACAGCCGCCTTAATGTACTGAAATATAACAAGAAGGTACTGAAATATAAAGGAAATGTAACACTTAACACACAGGGCTGGATGAAATTACAACCATCTGTTGATGTTAGACTTTACAATTCACAGATAACTTTCCGAATCCTTATCCTTTCTCAACTTGGACTGTCCTGGAAACTCTCCAAAAACATTTAACTAAGTCCCCCTACTCACAATACTTCCTCCTTTCTACTTTGGCATTTACAGGTTCCATTCTTAAGATACTAGGATGTCAAGTCATGAAAGACTCTAGCAGTGGCAAGTGGGTGGTGGCTACCTAACAATTAAAATGGGTATCAAAACTTTGCACATGGGTATATTAGTTATAATTGAATTAGTCCGTGATCAAACACACCTGCTGACTTATAAGTGTGGAGGTGCCTCTTTTTGAAATTTTTTATGGATCACAGCCCGTTTAGGGGAGGGTGTGCTGTGTCCACCCCTCTGACATCGTCATCGGCCACCTACTCTAATTTAGTGAGGGGTGCTTTGTCGCACGTGACCTCCACCTGCAACCCATTATTTGCCCCATTTTGTGTCTGCAGTTTTGGGATGCTATCCCTCGGTGTTCCTAGCCTATTCAACTTCAAGTCTCTGCATTGAAGGACACACATAAGCTGAGGCTCAGGAGGGTTCATATAGAGAAACACACATAACCACACTACAACCCTCTGAATATGTTACATTGAGGAACAGGCAGACAGTAGGCTAGAGAACAGTGTTACCCATTACAGGTGCCGTCACCCTCCTCCACAGTCTTCATCCCAGGGACCTTCTGCCCAAACAGCTTGACAGCCAGGAACATCAGCATGCCGCAGCGGTTGGTATAGCAACAGGTGGCGTCCACAGCAATCAGTAGCACCAAAAAGATGAGCATGACAATGCCTGCCACGGCCCCTTTCCCCATCCCACCCTTATTCATCTTGGCTACTGAAGGGGAAGAAGGGAGGGGATGAAAGGGAGGGAGAGAGAGAGAGAGGAAGAGAATCATATTTAAACTTAGTAAAACAATTTATCCTGCTCTGGCTGCTCTGTTCTGTAACTGTTTTATTTCAGAGATATTTTCCTCTCTATTGGGCAATAGTCCGTTTTCCAGAATGTGACCGTGGTAAAGCTGTGAAACAGCTCATAAGGAATGACATCACCAAATAATGAACTAATTGCTGGCACCTGTGCCTGTTTTCCAGCTCTGCCCGGGACTCTGGAAAAACTATTATAAAGTGAGAGCGCAGAAAGGGTGCACACGCTCAGACCCCACGGGAGTGTCTCGTCAGCTAGACAAGCTAAATGTTTTTAAATGTTTTGAATGTTTAGTGTCAAGTCCGTGTCCTATTCTGTGTGCAGAGTCCTGGTAAATGTGTTTAGTTGTTAGGAGTATCTTTTTAAATTACAGGGTGGGTTATGAAGGGAGGACAGAACAGCTATTGTAGTGCTGGGTCCTCTTTGTGCCTTCATCACTATCATGTGGGTCTTTTGACTGTTTGTATTGGTCCAAGCACCTGTCTGCAGTGAAGTCGCATGCTTTAAGAGTATTTGATGTCCAGTTTGTCGTGTAACTGCATGTTTCCACCTTTGTATGCAGTGTCACCTCCTAGTGTGTAATTAAGCTCATAGCCTATGTGTATTCCTTACACCACAGTTTTCTTCTTCCTACTCAGGCTCAGTTGCATAGACCGCAGAAATATAGTAGGGCATCTCTCTGAGATAATCCACGCTGTTTTACGAATTGAAATGTTTTATAAAATATATAATCGTTTGCTATATTGTTGTTGAGTTCTGGTGTTTCCTTCACTCAGACAAACCGGTTAATCAAAAGGTGGTGGCAGCACTACCCTACTCTGCTCAATCCAGTATTTGTCCCTCCTCTCAGAAGGTTTCAAGCTTTATTTCACTACTACAGTATGTTATAGCAGCTTACCAGGTTGTGGGACATTGAAGTTCAGCTTGGCTGGGCTGGAGGAGCCGTAGGAGTTGACGGCTAGCACCTCCATGTGGTAGTCTGATTTACACTGCAGGTCATGGAGGTTGATCACTGTCATGTTGGACGGCAGGTCCTTCACCCTCCAGTCCTCGTCCATCTTATTCTAAGAGAAAGACAGAGGGGGGGTGTAAGGTCTTGCACACTCTGCAATGTCTTGATCTTTTGTCGCATGCATACTCACCACTCTGTAACGGACAATGTAGTGGATAATGGGGGAGCCTCCGCTGTCCAACTGTGTTAAAGGGATTGAGAACATATTGCCCTCAAACTTCCCCTCGCTGGCCACCAGGACCGGGCTGTCTGGTTCCCCTGAGGAGGCAGGCAGGTAGAGGCAGTGTGTTGGTACAGTAGGTACAGAGGTCAGGGGTGTTCATGCATCAGCCAGCTTATAACTACACAGTGTGTGAAACTGTTGTAGTAAAATCTACTGTCATGTCAGGGAGGTTGGTTATCCGTGAAAAACGGACTTTTCAGTTTCACAACACGTGTCAGTACTTTACCTCCTGCGGGGCCGAATGCCGATGGAATGGGATGATGTCATCAGGAGCGGGGAAATAATGGAGCATGAATGGCCGTCAGCGAGCAGGTGAGGATGTCATGTGGATGATCATGTGACAGTGGAATGAGTGAATGATGGCAGATGAACATTTCTTCCAGCCAGTATAGACAGACACTCAAAACAGTAGGCAATATGGATATAGCTTGTTAACACAAGTAATGCAGTTTGAACAATGATAGTTGGTGACATTTAATAATAACTATACTGCATTTGCCTAGATATGATGCGGTTGGGAGTGAGGAGAGAGAGAGGAGGAAGAGGAGGGTGACACTCACGTATGCCCTGTGTGCGGACTGTGAGCTCGTCTGAGAAGCCACCCTGACCCAGGTGGTTCCGAGGGGCAAACCGGACAGAGTAGGAGGTGAAGGGAATCAGATCTGTGATAACCAGGGGGTCTGCACACACACAACAGAGTGCATGAACACACACATATCACTTTTATGTATTTATATATATATATATATATATATATATATATATATATATACACTCAAACTAATAAAACTACTCATAACTAGTCATATCACTAAAATGGTCATCAGAGGCCTCCCCTGGTTTTAGGGAAATCATTGTTCAGATACGACTTCTAGTCCTCAGTGTATTCATTGGCTTCATCCTAACTGTCTCAAACATCATCTACAGTATGAAATAGAATGGTCACTGAGAGCCAGGTTTTTACCTGTGGACTGGATGACTCTCTCCTGCCAATTGTTCTCACGTCCTGTCTTCCACTGGAGGGTGAAGTGGGTGATGGGAGAGCCCCCGTCCACCAGGGAAGCCCCCAGGGTGAAGTGGACCGATGTGGGCCCTGGGGTGCCACTTACCTGGGATGCTTTGCCTGGCCAGGCTGGGGGAGGAGAGATGAGAGAAAGATGGAGAATGGGAGGGAGGAAGGAGAGGGAAACAGGGAGAAAGGACGGAGATGAAGAGCATTTCAAAGACAGAGAGGTGAAGAGGGAATGAGCAGAGATGAAAGAATAAGAACATTGTCGTTGGAAACAAAAAACGGTGAACACTGCAAATGTAAATCGAGTACCTACAATGTTTTCAGTTGTTTTATAATTTTATAGTGGTTTGTGGCTGCTTGTCCGTTTATAGAAAGGTAAAAACTGATTGAATCAACATTGTTTCCATGTTATTTAAACCCAAAAAATGTATGCGATGACATTGAATCATCGTAGGAAAACTGATTGGATTTGAAAAAATGTATCAACGTAAGTGAATTTCAGATTTTTTTCACCCGACTTTTAACCTAAATCCAATAACTTGATGACATTTTTGATTATTTCACGTTGAATTAACGTTGAGCTGACATCTGTGTCCAGTGGAATGTTGTGTTAGCGCTAAGTACTATCATAACAGAATAGGAAGGTCAAGGGTGGCCTTACTCTGCAGGCTGAAGTCTGTGGAGGCGTTGCCAGCAGGACTGATAGCCATGCAGCTGTACAGCCCTCCATCTGAGGGAGTCACATTGTCAACGACCAGGACATAGCCATCCTCCATTCTCACTCGACCTCCACCAGTGTCCTGTATCCACACAAACACAACCAGACAGGAACTCCGAGGAGAGAGATATAACAATACAATTCTCTGCCTGATTCTCCCCCAATATTTGTAGTAATTAATGCCACTGTGTGAATGTATCGTCTGTCTTACCACTGTTAGCAGGTGGTCATTGTTGGTCTTCCTGACCCACTGCAGCGCGGGCATAGGGTGTCCTGAGACGTTACAGGACACTGAGAGAGTCTGGCCTGGCTCCAGCTCCATCTTCTCCTGGCTCAGCACTGCTACAGGATGCTCTGTAAACACGTACAGAACCTGAGACAGGACAAACTGAGTGCTTTGCGTAACAATAAACAAATTATAATAGATAAAAATATGTGTAAATTATTAACAATATATGTGCCTCTTCTGTTAAATAGGAAAAATGATTGTGAGTTGTGTGTTCAGATGGCTTCGAAGACCAGCAAGATATTGGTATTATGTATGGTTAAGCCAGCAAGATATTGGTATTTTTTTGTGGGGGGGGGGGGGGGTGGGGGGGGGTTGTTGTCTTCACCCCCTCCAGGTGTCGCTTATTTTCCCAGGGTATTTATTCCTGTGTTTCCTGTCTTTCTGTGCCAGTTCGTCTTGTATGTTTAGTCAAGTCAACAGCGTGTTTTTCCCGTACTCCTTTTGCTATTCCCCTTTTTCTAGTCTTCCCGGTTTTGACCCTTGCCTGTTTCTGGACTTTGTACCCACCTGCCTGACCATTCTGCCTGCCTTGACCACGAGTCTGTCTGCCACTCTGTACCTCCTGGACTCTGATCTGGTTCTTTTCAGTCTCCTGGGGGAGAAAAGGTTTTGTCGTGCCCTCTTCACGACTGTCTTGGAATGTTCTACCTAAACCCTCCCTGAACGCTTGAAAAAAGTGACCCTCCCCTTTAACCAAAATAATAATTACAACATAAAGTGGATAGCAGAGAAAATGTCTAACATTTGCCCTGACTTCTTGGACAAACCAGAGCCTTAGATATGAAGTTTTAGAAACTGTTATTTGTCCTGTAAGCCATACATGGCAGCACATGAATTTTGATCGCGCACAGGGCTGCGGCCCGGGCCAAAAGTTTGTGGGTTCGCAGACCACCGTGGACAAGAGTAAAGGTGGAAAGATTTCCTTTATAGTAAAAGCATTACATAAATCTATAATCATATTTGCAGGTACGAGAAAAAATATCCTTCTATAAACCTTTCATGCAATTCTAAGTAATTTTACATATTAGTAGAATATTTTTTAATAACACACAAACTACCAAATTTACAGGCTAAGAATGGACAGAGAGTTGTTCCTATGTGTTCATCTTATCATATTTCTCTAATGCCAAATCAGTGTGTCTTGTTTTAAATGAAACTGTCCCTGTTTGTAAATAATTAAATCTTCTACATCATGAGGAATCTTGAAGTTAGGCCTACTTTTCCGCCCCAGACAGAATAGGCCTACCGACACAGACAAATGTATGCTTTAACTGCCGGTTACTCTTCTTCAATGGCTTAACCCAATGAGAGAAGGTCACAAGTGTTTCCCTAAAAGCTGTCCGGGTTTAACCATCTTCTATGGCACAAAACGTGAATAGATTAATCAATTGATAGTGATAGAAGTATGTAAACAAAAATATAATCGCAACATGCAACAATTTTACTGAGTTACAGTTCATAGAAGGAAATCAGTCAATTGAAATAAATAAATTAGGCCCTAATCTATGGATTTCATATGACTTTGCAGGGGAGCAGCCATGGGTTGGCCTGGGAGGGAATAGGCCCACCCACTTGGGAGCCAGGTCCACCCACTTGGGAGCCAGGTCCACCCACTGGGGAGCTAGGCCCACTAAATCAGAATTTGTTTTTCCCCACAAAATGCCATTATTAAAGACAGAAATACTCCTCAGCACCAACCCTTCCCCTCCTTAGACTATCTCGCAGGTGAAGAAGCCGGATGTGGAGGTCCTGGGCTGGCGTGGTTACACATGGTGTGTGGTTATGAGGCCGGTTGGATGTTCTGCCAAATTCTCTAAAATGACATTCGAGGCGGCTTATGGTAGAGAAATTAACTTTCAATTCTCTAGCAACAGCTCTGTTGGACATTCATACAGTCAGCATGCCAATTGTACACTCCCTCAAAACTTGAAACATCTGTGGCATTGTGTTGTGTGACAAAACTGCACATTTTAGAGTTGTCTTTATTGTCCCCAGCACAAGTTGCACCTGTTTAATGATCATGCTGTTTAATCAGCTTCTTGATATGCCACACCTGTCAGGTGGATGGAATATTTTGGCAAAGGAGAAATGCTCATTAACAGGGATGCAAACCAATTTGTGCACAACATTTAAGAGAAATAAGCTTTCTGTGTGAATGGAACATTTCTGGGATCTTCTATTTCAGCTCATGAAATACACTTTACATGTTGCGTTTAGATGACTTCCCAAGCAAAGTCAGGTTTTTGTCCTTGGCTATAGAAGGTTGTAGCTGAGCATCTGAATGTAGAAGAAACTAAACAATGATATCCCCATATGCATCCACGTCTTTCCCAGTTATTTCAAAGCTTGTTTCTAGCATAAAGCATCTCGGACCATTGCATTGTTATAACGCTTTCCTAATACTGAGTTGCACCACCTTTTGCACCACGCCCTCAATTTGTCAGGGCATGGACTACAAGGTGTCGAACTCCAATGCTTCCCACAGTTGTGTCAAGTTGGCTGGATGTCATTTGGTTGGTGGACCATTCTCTATACACATGGGAAACGATTGAGCTTGAAAAACCCAACAGCATTGTAGTTCTAGACAGACTTATACCGGTGCACCTGGCATCTACTACAATACCCTGTTCAAAGGCACTTAAATCTTTTGTCTTTCCCATTAAAGTTCAGAATGGCACACATACTACATGTCTCAATTGTCTCAAGGCTTAAAAATCCTTCTTTAACCTGTATTCTCCCCTTCATCTACACTGATTGAATAACAGGTGACATCAATAAGGGATCATAGTGTTCACCTGGATTAACCTGGTCAGTCTATGTCATCAAAAGAGGAGGTGTTTTGTACATTTAGTGTAGATCCCTTTACATAATAGGATCTGTTTTATTTTCTTCAAAATCTTAAGCTAACAAGGGGTAGGCCTGTGATTTTTGCCATTTTCTTTAATAAAAGGTAGGCTAAGGGCATACTCTCTCATACCCCTTCAATTTGAATCTTAGTTTTAACTTAACAGCCCTTCACTGACATGGAGGTAGGCTGTTTAAAGAGTACATGGTGGGTGGAGGAATTGACTGACACATATATGGATATAGCAGCCTATTCTGTCTGTCAAACAGGTAGGCCTACCTCTTATTTCTTAAATAGGAAGAAATATGCTCCAACACAAAGCCCTCTTGTTGTTAGTAAAGTCTAATTAAAATGAAGACTGTGCCTACTCCCAGCACCATAAGCTGTCCATTTCCAATTGTACCGCAGCTCCTGCTTCAAGTTTTAGCACCACAATGTAAGTTACTCAAATATGGCTTATTTTGACCTAGTCTATAGGCTGGACTGCACGCAAGGCCTACTCAACAACATTGACTCTCCCCCTGAACTGACACCTTAGGCCTACACAGCACAGCCATTGGTTAGGCGGGACACGAAAAAGGTTTTGATCAGCAAGAGCAGAGCAGGCCAGAGCTCAGGGTTGGAATATCCATTACAGTGTGTAATGCAGTCTAGTTTTATTTATACCATCCCAGCAGCTATCTTAGAAATATAACTTTGCTCTGTGCAAAGCCTGCATTTCATAGCCTATAGCCTATAGCCTATATAGGCTATGGATCATTTGATTGAGACCACACTAAATAGCCTATAGGCACACCTGATATTGTGTGACCAGTGGAGAATCAGAGATGAGGGGTGGCATCAGGCACACATCGATATATAGCCTTCTAAGCAACTAATTTTAAAACACAAAGAAATATTGGAATTTCATCAATTACAAATTACATGGCCCCCAGAACTAGATTTGAATTTTTTTTTACTAAACCTTCAACTTGGCTGAAATTGAAAAAGCATGAACCTTCCCCATTTTCCTCAAAGGTACCCATTCTGTTCATGAATCTTTCTGAAAACACCTGAAGATTACATTTTTTTAATTCTCTGATGGGAGACACAAACTGCTACTTTTACCTGGTTGAAAATGTTACACGGGTAATGGGTTTGAATGGGATCAAATGGTTTGTTTTCTGAAACAGCTTCTGTTGGCTCAGGCTCACTAGGCTGTCTGACAGAAAATGGTTGCTTACACTGAATCAAATTCTCCATGATATCTCTGTATATCAGGAACATAAACATCTGGAAGGAAGTATTCAAATACTGTTGTTTTGGAGAAAGCTTGGTCTTACGAAGCTACAGCTGTTTGTTTCCAGGAGGAGTGTGTTCCCTGATGTTCTCTAACAAACCACACCTGAGACATCCAGCATGATCATGGCACTGCTCTCTGCGATCTTATTTTTGGCCGTGCAGATGTACTCTCCGTAGTCGCTCCTGACAACAGACGAGATAATGAGCTCGCTCTTGTCCGAGTTGTACTTGTAGCGGGACTCATCTGAAGAGTCTGGGCTGAGGAGGGAAGCGCCAACAGACAGACAGACAGAAGTGAGGCCTGGTGCTACAGAACATTAGCACGCTGCTGATAAGGAAGCAGACAGGAAGAGAGACACACAGTCAACCACACCGACAGGATGGCACGCCATATTAGCGGTGCACTGAGACATAAATTACCACATAAATATAGACACACTGGAGGCCTTCACCCAAACATTCACTATCCAATACACACTCGTTTTTTTTCTCTCGCTATCTCTTGCTCTCTCTCGCTCTACATTCCCCAGTTTCTGTGTTTTGGGTTGGTATGTGTTTGTAATGTGTGTATTTCAGGAAATTGCTTCCTGGATTCTAAGCAGCTGATCGGTCGGCCCCATCGATGATTGGAGCTCTGAACCCTCCCTCTCTGAACCCTCCCTCTCGACAGGGGAAACAGGGGGGGGGGGGCACCTTGGGAGTGCTTTTGTTGTCTTCGTTGTTCGCTGCTTCGTTGTCTTGCTCAATTTCTCCCACTGCATCACATCACCAGGCAGGTTCCAATCCTAAACCCATGCAGCTCGGCAGGAGAGGCAGCGGTGTATCAGTACTAGGAGCTGTCTGTATTGGGGTCAGGTTGGCCACCTGGTCTCCACTTGTACCCGGTGTCCAGCAAAAGAGAGGGCTCAGCAGTAGTGGGGGATATACTGTTGAGCCAAATTGCCTGCCCATCATCTCCCAGACCCCTGCTTGAGGCCAACCTTGTGTGGCAGAGTCAGGCTTTTCCTCTGCCTGCTCTCATTGATTCAGGCACCGACGAGAGTTTTCTGGACCAAGGGGTTGTTAAACAGTTGGGTTTGGATACTGTTTTGCTCGATTCACCTCTGGAAGCCACAGCTCTCAATGGAAAACTACTCTTCCATGTTTTGGAGAAAACTGTCCCTGTTATCCTGCGTCTTTCTGGTAATCACCAGGAAAAGGTCAGTTTCCATATTATCGACTGTGCTCACTCACCTCTGGTTCTGGGCCATCCATGGTTAAAGCTACACAACCCACAGATTGATTGGTCTACCAGAAGGGTTACTACTTGGAGTACATTTTGCCATTCTAATTGTCTACATTCTGCCCTTTCTCCTGACTTGTCTGCACCCCAGTCCATTCCAGAACCCCCAGATCTGTCTTCTGTACCTCCAGAATATCACGGTCTAGCACCTGTACTCAGCAAGCAAACCCCTCCCTCCCTGCCACCTCATCGGCCTTACGATTGTACTATCGAGCTTCAGCCTGGAGCTCCTCTTCCTAGTAGCAGGTTGTATAACCTGTCTCGCCTCGAGCAAGAAGCCATGGAGGAATACATCCAGGACTCCCTGGCTGTCGGACATGTCAGGCCTTCTTCCTCTCCGGTGGGAGCTGGATTTTTCTTCGTCAAGAAGAAGGACGGATCACTGAGGCCATGCATAGACTTCCGTGGGTTGAATAGCATCACCATCAGGAATAAGTATCCATTGCCACTCATCAGTTCTGCTTTTGTCCCCTCCATGGTGCCACAGTATTTACTAAACTGGACCTCCGGAATGCCTACCACCTTGTCTGCATCAGAGAGGGAGACGAGTGGAAATCGGCTTTCAACACACCACTTGGACATTTTGAGTATCTTGTTATGCCTTTTAGTCTCACTAACACCCCGGCTGTTTTTCAGGGCCTGGTGAATGATGTCCTGAGGGATGTCATTGGGTGTTTTTTTTTATCTATGTGGATGACATTCTTATTTTTTCTAAGGACATGGAGGCTCACAAGCAACACGTCCACCAAGTTCTCCAAAGGCTATTGGAGAATAAGCTATTTTTCAAGGCTGAGAAATGTGAGTTTCATGTTTCCTCAGTGTCCTTCTTAGGTTACATTATTGCTCAAGGTGAGCTACGAATGAACCCTGCCAAGGTTAGGGCAGTCACGGCGTGGCCTGTGCCCATGAATCTGAAGCAGTTATAGCGTTTTCTGGGGTTTGACAATTTTTATAGACGATTAATCCGTGACTACAGTCGTTTGGCAGCTCCTCTCACCGCTCTCACCTCAACCTCCACTACATTCCACTGGTTCCCTGAGGCAGAGGCAGCTTTCCAGAAACTCAAGTACCGCTTCACTTCTGCTCCAATCCTGACCCAGCCAGACCCAGAACTCCAGTTTGTCCAACACTGGGGTAGGTGCACTTCTGTCACAACGTTCTCCAGTGGATCAGAAACTCCATCCTTGTGCCTTCTTTTCCCGCAAGCTCTCACCTGCAGATAGAAATTTTGACGTTGGCAACCGGGAACTCTTGGCTGTTAAGCTGGCTCTTGAGGAGTGGCATCACTGGTTAGCGGGTTCAGTTCTTCCCTTCATTGTGTGGACGGATCATAAAAATCCAGACCGCCAAACGTCTCAACTCTCGGCAGGTCAGATGGGCATTCTTTTTTGGAAGTTTCAACTTCAAACTCACTTATCGCCCTGGATCTAAGAATATTAAGCCCGATGCTCTCTCTCATCAGTTCTCCGCAGACAACAAAAGTTCCGAGCCTGAGACCATCATGCCATCCTCCTGCTTCGTTGCTGCAGTCCCTGGGAGATTGAGTCCCATGTTCGTCAGGCTCAGCTAAACCAGTCTGATCCTAGAAACAGCCCTTGTACGGATCTGTTTGTGCCATTCTACTCACCTCACCTGTCACCCTGGCATGAACCGAACAATCGCCTTCCTGCGTCAGCGATTTTGGTGGCCCACCATGGAGAGAGACACTCGGGAATTCATATCAGCCTGTTCAGTCTGTGCCCGGAATAAAACCTCCACCAAACCTACATCTGGTCTTCTTCGTCCCATACCTTCGTCCCATACCTAGTCGACCCTGGTCACACATAGCGTTGGACTTCATCACTGGGCTTCCCCCATCTAATGGTAACTCAGTCATCCTCACTATTATTGACCGATTTTCTAAAGCAGCTCACTTCATTCCCCTCTCCAATCTTCCGTCCTCCAGGGAGACTGCGGATCTGCTGGTATCCCATATTTTACGACTGCATGGCATCCCTAGCGACATTGTTTCTGACAGAGGTCCCCAGTTCACTTCCCAGGTTTGGAGAGCCTTCTGCACAGCTCTGGGCATTAAGGTCAGCCTTTCATCTGGTTATCACCCCCAGACCAACGGTCAGACTGAGCAGGCCAACCAGGAGTTGGAAACTGCTATACGCTGTGTTACGTCAACTAACACTTCCTCCTGGAGTGCCCAGCTACCCTGGGTGGAATATGCCCACAACACCCTCATCAACGCCTCATCAGGTATGTCTCCGTTTGAGTGTGCTCTGGGTTACCAACCTCCCTTGTTCCCTGATCAGGAGGTTGAAGTAGCGATGCCCTCAGTCCAGGACCACATGCACCGCTGTCATCGCACTTGGAGGAGGGCCCGGGCTGCCCTTCTTCGTGACTCCACCAGGAACCAATCTAAGGCTAACCGTCATCGTGCTGCGGCTCCAGTCTACACTCCAGGCCAAAGGGTATGGCTTTCTTCGAAGGACTTGCCTCTTAAAGTGGTGTCGAAGAAACTAGCTCCCCGATTCATTGGTCCCTACGAGATTGATCATGTCATAAACCCCTCTGCTGTCCATCTTAAACTCCCTGACTCTCTCAAGATTCACCCTACCTTCCATGTGTCACTAATCAACCAGTCTGCTCCAGTCCTTTGTTCCCTCCTGCAGCTGCTCCTCCACCCCCTCGTCTGATCGACAACCATCCTGCCGATACGGTCCGGCGGCTGTTGGATGTGCGCCGTCAGGGCCATGGGTGGCAGTATTTGGTGGACTGGGAGGGATACGGGCCAGAGGAGCGTAGCTGGGTGCCCCGTCGTCAAATTTTGGACCCCCCCCCTCTTAAAGGATTTTTACACCTCAAGCCGGGTCGTGCGCCAGGTGGCGTCCGGGGGTACTGTCATATCTGCTCCCACTACACCCTCTGGTGTCCATCTGGTGGTGTCATAACCTTCAGTTCTCCCCCTGTCTCTCTCTCTCTTGTGTGATTGTGTGGTTGGAGACAGGTGTGCTGGAGTCAGAGCAAATCCCCACCAGCTGCATATCGTCCCATAATCAAGACATCTACTTAAACTAATTTATGCCATCTCCACGCTTCCAGGTCATAATCTCTGATCATACTGCTCTGTCTCCGGCTCCTGTCTCCTGTTCTACATTTCACCACCAACCACCTGCTCTGGATATTACTCACCACCATCACCTTGGATTCCCCTCAGGACTTGTTCCCCTGTTCCTTGCTGCCAACTACAACCTCACTCTACACTCCTGGTTATTGCCACTCATCTGAGCATTCCCGGTTCTGCACTCCCCGTTGGCTGTGTTCAATAAACATTTTGTACATTCATCCCGGTTTCCTCTGCTGAGTCCGCTCTTGGGTTCCCCCCTTCGCTTATCGTAACATAAGCAGTGGGTAGGCAGGTAAGGTAGGAGAGGGGACTCTTTAACTTTAACTTTCTTAGCTTTGGTTCCATCCAGACCCTTTTCCCCACATTACCGTGTTAAGGAAATAAATTCCATGTAAACGGTAATATTCTCTCCTTCTGTCATCCTTACCCGCATCTACAATTACATGCCTCTTTCACTCCACTGGGAGTGGAGTGTAGCAGGGTGTTGCGTTCCCTCCTCCAAGAGGCGTACGTAACACTCTCTGTGTTACTGCATAAGGTTTCAAGCAGGAAACTCTGGCTTTACACACATGCACATCAGTGCAAGGAAGCACACACACACACACGCCCACACACACACACACACACACACACACACACACACACACACACACACACACACACACACACACACACACACACACGCACACACGCACACACACACACACACACACACACTCACTCACTCACTCACTCACACTCACACTCACTCACATTGTCCAGATTATGTTCGGTTGGGGGACTCCCTCGACCAGGCAGCTGAGGGAGACATTGGTCTCTGGTCCGGCCATGACTTTCTTCACCTCCTCATGGATCTTCACTGTGGGAGGAACTACAGCAGGAGGGTCAGAGGAGACATTATTTATTATAGTCAACAACAACACACACCTAATCCTCTGGTCTATACAGAGTTTGTACGAAATAAAGATCCTAAAATATCCCTTATTCCCTCCTTTACTTTGAGTAACCCCACCATTGACGAAGATGGAGATGACGTGCTTTTTGAAAATGGGCCGGTCCTTGATTTTAGCCTCGCAGGTATATGATCCGCGATCCTTCCTGCTGATGTTGTTGATCTGTAGGGAGTTGTCTTTCAATCTTGTGATCCGACCTGCTGGGAGCAAAAGACAGCAACAGGGAAAAGAAAGATCAGCGTCAGGAACACGTTCTGTCTGCTTAATCATCAATATATCCAAGCTTCAAAAAGCAATCACGCTCTCTAAGGTTGTCAATGGTGACGTGCACATGAAACAGGGTCAGGGATTGTATGATGGTTATTTTCAGTGTGTTTTGTCCCTCTGGAAAAAGAAGACAGATTGAATCAGATGTTTCCCGGGGGAAGAGTCTGGAAAACATCCCTCGATTTGATGGCAAATTGGATTAGCCTATGAGCTACGTAACCCCTTCTGCCCCTCAACCGCGTGTTCACCACCGCCACCTCTCCATCGGTCACAGGCAGGCAGGCAGCAGTTAGTGCGAGGAGCTAGGAAGCTAAGAGACCCCCATACCACATGAACAATCAGAAGCGAGGGTACCCCTCCTACCGTCAGAGTGCAGTTTCTGATGGTCCCTCTCCCAGTTGACTTCCACTGCCGGCTTGCCAGTGACCACACAGGTGATGACCACATCTTGACCCTCCAGGAACTCATGGTTGGTCGGTGTTTGCCCAAAGGATGGCGGCTCTGGGTGAGTTGAGAGAGGGATGGAGAGTGTGAAAGGGTCATTGTGTGTGTGTGTTTGGTTTTCCTATCTTCAAGGAAAATTTCACCGGTCCCCACAAGGAAAAATGGGTTACGGGTTATGGGTTGGGGGTTTGAGGTTTGGGGTTAAAGTTAGGATTAAGGAACATTTCACCGTTCCCCACAAGGAAAAAGGCTATTTTAGGCTTAGGGGTTAGGTTTCGGGTTAGGAATTGAGTTGGGGGTTTGGGGTTAAGGTTAGGGTTAAGGGTTAGGGTTAGGGGTCAGGGCAAACAAGGATAGTTAAACAAATGTGTGTGTGGGTGTGTGTGTGACAGGGATGTGAGCTATGTGGTGTCTTTGATCTTGCAAGACAACACTAATTAGCTCAATACTCAAACAATACGAGAAATACCCTTCAACACTGACTCTTGGTCATATTATCCAGGTGAAAAGTTTTACTTGAAACATCTTACCGTAGACAAAGATGGCATAAGATACATAATCTCTGTGGCCTGTGTCAAATTCACAGAGGCATGTGTACCGTCCTGCATCCTCTATCTTGGCATTCCTGATGAACAGTTTTGACGATGTTTCATCCACTTTCTCAACCTGGTCATCTTCAGCATCCTCTCCATCTTTCTGCCAGGTGATGTCTCCTTCCCCACCAGCTAAGAGGGTTTACGTGTAATTGTGTGTATCATATATTAATATTTTGTTAAGGATATATAAATTCATAAACTGCATATGCCAGTGTACTTCAATATGCAGAAGACACTCTACCCTTTACATTTTCTGCATTATATTGTATTTGTTCAACCATGGTAAGATGTTGCTCTTATGGAAATGCCAGAACATTGTACCAACCTTTGCAGAGGAGCATGGCATTCTCACCCAGCAACACATCTGGTTTACTGGTGATGATTTCCATTTTGGCCTCTGACACAGTGAGGAAGAAGAGCATTATTAGAACAACCTTTTAGACACCTAACAGTAACACCACTTGAAACTTCTATATTCTGGAATAACTATTGAAATGGAGAACCTAGAGCCAAACATTTGGGCCTGCCTATCGAATTGACTAAGAATACATTAGTGTGATTAATCAAATACCACCAAATCACACCTGTCGTGTATGTTCTACACTGTATCTCTGCTAGACTGTGACGATGCACTCATCAACACTATACATTTACAAGAGAGATCAGTTGATTGATTTGACCTGGGACACCTGCAGAAGGGGAGAGGTCTCAATTGCTCCTGTCAACGCTGAAGCCCTGCAGACTGCCATCAGCCATCAGACAGAGCATGTGTGTGCCATATTGTCCTACTGTTTTACTGGAGATAGTAAGTTAGGCCTATAAATAGGCTCCTAGGAACTAATTGCAGCACGCTGACAGGCGACCAGGAAAAGACCAGCAGGGAACTTGGCAGTGGTGGGCTTCCTGAGCAGCACACTATTCCTTTCTGTACTGAGGCAGAGACAGGCTGCATGGCTGTGGCTGAGAATGGCTCTATGGCTGTGGATGAGACAGGCTCTATGTCTGCGCCCCAATTCTCTTATATGGCCACATCTCCTTCCCCTCATAACTTACTTTCTTTCTGTGCTTTGTCTGTTGGCCACTGAAAAGTGAAATGGTTGGATAGATTTCCAACCATTTGCTTTCCTTTCCCCTATCATCAATTTGGGTGGAAAACAAGGTCGGGGGGCTCTTGGAGCCAAAACTAAATTACAGCAGAGGGAAGATATAGCCTTAACAATCACAGCTGGGTTAATTAGGATGACTTTAGATGTCGTGGAATTATAATAAAAGTAGTTAGTTGGCATCTCTTTTTCAGCATTTTAAAGAGCACTGCCAAATTATGGGCTGGGATGGATTCAGAAAGCATTTATCTGCTATTACAATTCAGCCTCAGGAACAGATGAGCTTGGACATTGCTCTGGGTACACCTCACACTGATGAAACTCAGTAGAGATATATTTTTATTCTCTTTCTTTATTCTATTTTTTTAACATATGAGATGACCAAACTCAGTATTCTCTCCTATGTCCTAGCATTCGGAATGCTGTATAGTTGTAGTACCACATTCATATACATGAGGAATGTGTTGAAAAAGCTATATATTGTACATGTAGGGAAAATTGGCAAGGAAAATGTTCACTTTAGTTAGCTCTGAATCTTAGATAAGATAAGATTAAAAAACATGTCAATGACAAGTAAAACAAACAAGTTCAGTGCATCTCATGACAGAACACAAACTGTGAACCATGTTCCCTATGAGGAGAACCATACAGGTGTAGGATCTTAATTTGAGCCAGTTTGCTACAGCAGGAAAATAATCCTGCAGCAACAGGAAATTTGCATTATTATGTGGATTATAATGAATTTACATTTTTGTAGGGGTTGATAAATGTATCTTAAGGGAAATCAAGTCTGAAATTTCAAAGTGGAAATTACAAACTTCAGAAGCCTTTTTAAACACACACCAAGTTTTAAATGTCCTACATCACAGGAAAGTTCTCCTGCATCAGGTTGATCAAATTAAGATCCTACATTTGTAGCAGTGATAGATCATCAGATATAAGCTATACCAGCTCTGATATACTAATTTTTTATATATATATATTAATATATTGGATATGGATAAATTAAATTGCTGCCAAGGGTTTTAATGAAGAAAGTCATTACACTGAAGCATAAATACCACATATTCAAAGAAATGAACTCCAACAGTGATTTTTTTTGTCTATATACGTCTACATTATTTAAACTGTAGGCAAATCCATATAGACAACTAATGAACAAATAAACAAATAAATAATCGAATAAATACAATTAAAAACAAAAAATAGTCCCACTCCCAACAAATATAAAAGTAGGCCTAATTAATATGATTATTTATATAAATATTCAAGCCTTGAAGAAGTGTTTAGGATTTTGTATTCTTACCTGAAAAACCAAGGACCAATATTATGGAACACATTCTCAAGATGAGCATCGATTCAGCCATTTCTACCTCAACGTTGTCACTATCCTCAATGAATGGATCGATGTAGTCCTTGACACCTGCTGCATGCAATTGCGCGCGAAATACAACAGTGGTGGAAACATGTGTTTCATGCTTTTATAGGCAAGAGGTGAGAACCAGGGAGACAGACAGGGACCCCACAATCTCTTAAATCTCTGCACGCCCACCTCCCCTGCTGCCTATCCACACCCCTTAACATTTTTGATTCAGATCATCCACCGGGGAAAACGAATGCTCGAAAGTAGCCTTCCCTACCCTATCAGGCGCCACCGCAGCCCGCTGCCTCCCCTCCAAAACACCGTATAAAAGGAACTCCGCACTCCCCCAGGGACCAGATGGAAGAAGATATTTTTATCACTCGACTCCATCAGTTTTAGTTAAGGAGCAAGTTCATCTGAATTCCAAATGGGATGAAATTAAGCTATGCAAATAAAACATGTATTCTTGATTTAGTAAATCTTTTTCGTTTCTTGACTACATTTTTCTGTTCCCATAATTGCTGTTTGTAGAAAATGTCACACTTTTTGTCCGATTTCTCTGGAAAGCTCATGCAAAATGTTGATAATTTATGTTCTCAGCATAAATAACACTAGGTAAAAAAGAGAAAACAATAAAATCAAAGTAGCCGAAATTACAGTGTGCCATGAATGGAAAAATAATGTCTCAGAATAAAAAATATTCCAGATGCAGAGATTGTACATAGTTGCGTTTATTTTATGGAGAGCACTTATTTAATTATCCAACTCCAAAATAAACTGTTACTTGTGCGCTGCACAAGGTATAGATTCGTTTCACACTACAGTAATTCTGACATAGCTGAGAGGTGCAGTATGAGACGTGATAAATTGATCATAGGCCTTATTTATTTTTAATTTTTTTAGGGAGCGCAACAATAAGATTTCTCCGGGGACATGAAAAATGAAAGGAGAGCCGCACACTCTATGAGCTCAGATGTAATAATTTAATAACCTAATATTCAACGTTTCGACAGACAGACAACCTGTCTTCATCAGGATATATTCTCCGGGGGCATACCCAGCCAATGAGATATTGTGCTTCGTTAACCAGGTCCTCTGCCAGAACAGCTGAGTTAAACAATTGATGGAATGTCAAACAACTGATAGTGGCGTATAATCTATGGACGCCCATCCTTAAATACAGAAAAATTACAAGAATATATATATTTTTTTTTACTCATGATGAAGTAAAAAAATGAAAACATGTTTTTAATTTGTTTAAAAACCGACTAAATTTCCAAATAAAAAGCCATCAATGTGAGGGCATTTAATATTTTTTTCATCTAACTTTGAACTTAAATCCAATGACATGGTGACATTTTTTGTTTCAAGTTGAATTCACATTAGTTGACAAATCAACTAAATGTAAATTAAAACTAGACTTTGAACTGACTTCTGTGCCCAGTAGCATCATTCACTTCAAATGTAGAGTTAAAAGGAGATTGTGTACACACATTTCCAGTATAAATCTTGCACCGCATCTTCCCCTTTGATTGTGAACATCCTGGAAACTAGGGCATGGTGTTTATCGTAAAATGAGCATGAAGGTCATTTGGGACGCAAATTAAGTATTTTTCCACAAAATCCTATGAAAACACAGTTCAGTTTCAAGCCAAGCAGGACACCTACGTGCTCTTCGTCTTGGTACAAGACTTGTCTATATAAGGTGCACACTCACATACTCATATAGGTTAAAGCATGGGCCTGTCACTCTGGCATGACAGCTATCTAACAAATCTGTGGTAGGTGATATAATCACAGTTTAGCAACCAATATCTGAGCTTCACACACACACACACACACACACACACACACACACACACACACACACACACACACACACACACACACACACACTCCAACAGCATCGTCACCCTCCTTTTATCTGGCCCGCCACCCAGTAGGAGCTCAGTATCACTCCAGTGTTCTCAACCAGGCCGCCACACCTCTGAAGCCATATCATCATATCAGCCATGGGGCCCCAGTGCCAGCCAGCCCTTCCCAGCACCTCGATGCTGATAGTGAATCAATCGCAGGCTCCGGACCGTGGTCCACTCAGCCATTGGAGACCCAGCCCTTCCATCAGGGCCAACTATCACAGCGATTATCAACAGCCTCTCATTTTCTCTCATTATAGGGGAGCGTGCTCTTTATGAAAGTTGGCACACAACGGGGTAAAAGTGGCGGTCCCAGCTGTGATTATCTTTATTCCCTCCTCCCCTCTCTTCTTTTCTCACTCCTCCTTCTTGTCATGTTCATCCCTTGATTCAGAGAAGCACAGGGACGTTTGACAATGCAGCTAGCTACCAAAACCACTATCCTTTTAGGTGAAAAGGATATGAACTAGCGCTGACTGAGAAGACAAATACATACAAAAATAAATATGTTTAGCTGAATTATCTTGGGTCCAGATCTTAGTTGATGAGTAAGTCAAATACCATTAGTCTCAGGTGACAATGGCTAGTCAAGGCACACTCCTCAAAACAAGGACCCCACACCCTCATGTTTTATGGATGCCACAGTCCCCAAAGTGTAGACCAGTCACGGTTTCCTTCTTTGTCCTCCTCTCCTACTGGTAAACAAACAACGGCCAGATAACCAATGGGATGTTGTTTTGGTGCCAGAATTGCAACGCTGGTTTAGATAATAAAAACACAAATACCACCACTCACATACTGTACACTGCACACACACACAGTCTTAACAGAAACCCCGGATGTGAGGAGACACTGCAGGAAATTGGGACAGATGCCAAAGGGCTCTCGTGACATTTAAGGGCTACACACCAGAGGAGGCTGGTGGGAGGAACTATTGGAGGACGGGCTCATTGTAGTGCTGGAATGGAATACATATAACATTATCTGCTGAGCAAATTGGCCCTTGTATTACGCATATTGTTAATCTCTCTCTTGAACAAGGTACCTTTCCCAGGGACATGAAACAAGCTAAAGTTATACCTCTGTATAAGAAGGGGATAAAGTCTGACCATGGGAATTATAGGCCTGTATCTATCCTCTGTGTAACATCAAAGATCCTGGAGAGAGTTGTACATGAGCAAATGTATGAATATGTTAACAAACAGGGTCTAATTTATGATTTTCAGTTGGGTTTTAGAAAAAACATACTCCACTGATTCATGTCTACTTTACTTGACTGACTTCATCAGGAAAGAGATTGATGAGGGAAATCTGTGTGGAATGGTACTGCTTGACCTACAGAAGGCCTTTGATACAGTTAACCACTGTCTCCTAATCTCCAAACTGGAGGCACTGGGGTTAAGCAGTATCTCTCTCGGCTGGGTAAAGTCCTATTTATCAGGAAGAGAGCACGTAGTAGAGGTTAATGGTTCACTGTCTTAAGCAAAACCAATGAGTTGTGGCGTTCCGCAGGGGAGCGTGATTGGGCCTCTGCTGTTTTTATTGTATATTAACAATATGAAAGATGCTTGTTCTTGCCGTGTTTTTCTTTATGCGGATAACTCTACACTTCTGGTGTCTTATGGGGTGAGGTGCTGACTACTAAATCCTCTGTTAGCTACTTGGGATGTATCCTTGATGGAAGCTTGGGAGGTGTGAGCATGGCCAATAAGGTGCTAGGGAAGGTGCTAGGGACTAAGTTTTTGGCTAGAAAGTCCAAGCTGCATGATAAGGACTCCATGAAAGTGCTAGCTACTGCCCTCATTCAATGCCATTTTGACTATGCTAGTACTTCCTGGTTTGGGGGCTTATCTAAACGTACGAAGGGGAAGCTCCAGATAGCCCAGAATAAGCTGATCAGGTTAGTATTGAAGGTGAGTCCACGTACTCACATAGGCAGGAGCTGCTTTCAGGAACAAAACTGGCTGCCTGTTGAGGCTAGGGTGTCCGAGATTAGACTAGGTTTGGTGTACAGGAGTATTCATGGTCCTGCGCCCAGATATCTAAGTGATTACTTTCCTTGTGTTAGGGATGCACACAATCACAGCACCAGATCAGGTGTTTCTGATGTGTGCTTATACAGGTTCAGGAGTAATGCTGGGAAAGGTTATTTCTTGTATAACAGAGGAACGAGTTGCCTCTGCCTATAAAAACAACGTCCTCTCTGGGCAGCTGTAAAAATAAAGTAAAATATGTTTAATGTCTTCTGTGCACATATGAATAACCCCTATGATGTAACTGGAATGATGAGATAGATGTTCTTCTTCTCTGTTTTTGTTTTATTATTTCACTGCCATACTGTGTTCGATCTTGTCTAGCCATCTTGTCTCAAGAGGACCACAATGGAAATAAGTCCCAGACTTTATTGTGTGTTATCTTAAATTATTTTATTGATGTGCATGTATGGCTTATTCAAATTTTATGTGTGCTTGTTTTTAAAAATGGTCAAATTAATAAACTAAACTAAATCAAACACATAAAATATATGGAAACCACATGTTTGACTCCGCTCCATTGATTCCATTCCAGCCTTTACAATGAGCCTGTCTTCCTATAGCACCTCCAACCAGCCTTTTCTGCCACACACCCTCATGTTGCCTTGTAGATGGCTGGACTGGATTGGGGGTTGGAGGCAGGGGTGGAAGATATCTCCCATGTAGAGTCCTAATTATGCTTATGAACAATTCTGTAACTAGAAAGTTAAGTCAGGGTTAAGGAACTTGGGAGAGTCTGGAGAAACATAACAGCTGGTAGTTCTCATTTTTCCCCCTTGCTGCTTGCTCTCACTTATCTGTCAGCCTGTGAATGCACTCTGAAATGATTTCAATGTCAAATAAGTCTTTGAAAGGATCCAAGGAGTCTATAGGGCGTTGGTTTTGCCCCGTTGGATCCCTTTCGCCCAGATAAAATGATAGAAATGTGTAGCATATCATGCCTTGGCTTGAATTCACAGGGGGGGAAAGGGTGAGCTGAGGGTAGGGTGTACGTTACAGTCCTACGTGGCCATGAAATATATGACGAGTAGGGACAGCTCTAATACTGAGGTTAATGAATGAACCTGTATAAAAGGTTTTCCAGCAGAAAATGATTTTATAGCCCAAGCACCATAACACTAAACTGGATTGAACCCTGAGACCGACAACAGGCTTTGACAACTCCAACCACATTCCTGTTAACAATAGACAAGGTAATTCAATCTTGTTCTGTTGAATTCAAGAAAAACATCATTCCTCTTTATTCTTAGATGCTATTTGTGTGGGTGAGTGTGTTTATATTGTTCCATAGACAAGTGCATACAATATACAGACACAACATACACTATTTGTTTTAAGTCTGTTTACATGCAACAATAACTTTTCTAAATTGTTAGGTTCACATAGCAGCTTGGAGAGAATCCTAGGTAGTGGATGGTTGCCAGCACTGCTCCAAAGACCTTATATCTACACATCATCCGACCAACCGCAATAGAGATCCTGGAAGAAGTCCAGGTTTGACCAAAAAAAACACCTCACCGGTGTTGGAATTAAGTTCATGCCCCCTTGAACTTACATTATATCTATATTATTGATTTGAAGAGATTACAATCCATTCCTAGCCTAAACAAAGGTGGACGTTGCAATGAATTAACTAGAGGGATGTGGCCTTAAGACTATTAACAATGTCAATAGGAGGAAAAGGGGTCCTGTAATCAGTAGCAAACGTGTAAATACAAATCAAGGACTTTAAACGGGTAATGGAGGTCGGCAATTAATAGAAGGACAGACAAAGAGTGTATGGGGGTGCCACAATATGGAGGTGTCGTAATGACTTTATAGAACGACTGTCAAAACAATGGATGCGTTTTCATGGGACTCGGCACCCCATACAGAGTCAAAGTATTTAAATGTGGATTGTGAACAGCAGAGAACATGTTTACTCTTTTAATAATGGTATTGCATGTGTCTTATTGAATTGTATAGTTAGGTTCTGAACAAACAGAGTAAAAACTCACGGACGACTAGAAAAAGCTCAAACCAAGTTTATGCAACCCAATAGGTCATACAGCTGCAAAGACAACATACAAGTCACACAATCTCATCTTTATACCTTCCAACTAGGTGGAGTCACCTACTTGCACCTTCTTTGGTGTTAGGCAGAAACACAGTAGGTTCCTCTTACTGGTATTGTCATGGCCATGCCTAACTTGAGGACCCTCATGATCGTGGAAGTGAGTATGTATGTGTGAGATAGGACTGTAATCGGATGTTCTTCAATGTGGGCCCCTGTGGACCCCCTTCCAACAGTATCTTCTCTCTTCAACTGTTGACCTTGTCTCGAGTTGAGTTCTACATCCCTCATGATCCTGGTTCCGCAGCAACTGGCCTGCCTTATCAAGAGCTGAAACCCGACTGTTGCACTTTGCCTCCCTCCTTAGGAACATTCATTAGAGCAATAATTTATTTGAACAGAATGCAAACTTTCTGCACTTCCTCTTTTCTCACTTACTAACTTTCCATATCACTCAGTAACTTTCCACAGACCAAGTTCCTCTTGACCTTTCCTTGACCCCTAACATAAACATTCCTTATGCATATAAAGTAATCAATAAGTTCTAGTATGGTAACATGAATAAGTATATTTCAAGCTAGAATCCAACAGTATTGACACAGTGAAGCCAATACTGAGCATCATAAAGCAAACATTTGGATCACTCTTGGAAAATAATAATATGATTTTCCATTTAAATCTAGATTAGATGCAGTTAAGTTGGAAAGGCACAAACCTACAGTATATAGTATATATTTTACCTGTCACCCTAGACCAACTTCAATTTGCTTACTGCCCCAATAGGTCCACAGACGTTGCAATCACCATCACACTGCACACTGCCTTATCCCATCTGGACAAGAGAAATACCTACGTAAGAATGCTGTTCATTGATTATAGCTCAGCATTCAACACCATAGTACCCTCCAAGCTCATCATTAAGCTTGAGGCCCTGGGTCTCAACCCCGTTCAATAGGGTCCTGGACTTCCTGACGGGCCGTCCCCAGGTGGTGAAGGTAGGAAAAAACATCTCCACTTCGCTGATCCTTAACACTGGAGCCCGACAAGGGTGCGTGCTCAGCCCCCTCCTGTACTCCCTGTTCACCCATGACTTCGTAGCCATGCACGCCTCCAACTCAATCATTAAGTTTGCAGACGACACAACAGTAGTAGACTTGATTTCCAACAACAACGAGACAGCCTACAGGGAGGAGGTGAGGGCCCTCGGAGTGTGGTGTCAGGAAAATAACCTCACACTCAATGTCAACAAAACAAAGGAGATGATTGTGGACTTCAGGAAACAGCAGAGGGAGCACCCCCCTATCCACATCGACAGGACAGCAGTGGAGAAGGTGGAAAGTTTTAAGTTACTCGGCATACACATCACGGACAAACTGAAATGGTCAACCCACACAGACAGTGTGGTGAAGAAGACGCAACAGCACCTCTTCAACCTCAGGAGGCTGAAGAAATGTGGTTTGACACCTAAAACTCTCACAAACTTTTACAGATGCACAATTGAGAGCATCCTGTCGGCTGTATCACCACCTAGTACGGCAACTGCACCGCCCACAACTGCAGGGCTTTCCAGAGGGTGGTGCGGTCTGCACAACGCATCACCGGGGGCAAACTACCTGTCCTTCAGGACACCTACAGCACCCGATGTCACAGGAAGCCCAAAAAGATCATCAAGGACAATAACCACCCAAGACACTGCCTGCCAGAAGGCGAGATCAGTACAGGTGCATCAAAGCTGGGACCGAGAGACTGAAAAACAGCTTTTATCTCAAGGCCATCAGACTGTTTAAACAGCCATCACAAGCACAGAGAGTCTGCTGCCTACATACAGACTTGAAATCACTAGTTACTTTAATAATGCCACTTTAATAATGTTTTCATATCTTGCATCACTCATCTCATATGTATATACTGTATTCTATACTATATATTGCATTTTGCCTATGCGGCTCTGTCATTGCTCACCCATATATTCATAGTTATATATTATTATTCCATTCCTTTACTTAGTTTGTGTGTATTAGGTATTTTTGTGGAATTGTTTGATATTACGTGTTAGAAATTGCTGCACTGTCGGAACTAGAAGCAGAAGCATTTCGCTACACTTGCAATAACATCTGATAACCATGTCTATGTGACCAATAACATTTGATTTGATTTAAAAGACCATTAAGGGTTGAAATACAGCAGTCTTCTGTGCTGTGCACGGGTTACTGTACCTGGGTTACTCCTGTGACTGTAAACCTTTACAGACCTATCTCAGAATAGCCTAAATAAATAAACAGATCCGGCCAGGGCCCGGAAGGAGCAGCGTTACACCACATGCCAACACAGATAACTGGACAGAAAAGATCTCACTACCACCCCCACCTGTGTTTCACTATTTATTTATCTAATTTCTTACTCTGGCTCAAGACGTCTAGGCACTTTCTCTGACCTCCAACGGGCAACAGTTTAAGCTGAAGGACAGGAGAACAACAACACATGGATGTTTAAAGAGGATATCCTGGAGGTAGTGGTATAATTAGATTTGAAAAGGGTTGTCACTTTGCACTGACCTTTGTAAAGACGTGCATTTACACGATGATGTTTTATGCAGACTGGTTTGATGATCAAATACGCCTGAAAGTGCTTCATTCAATTAATTATGGAAAGATGCACTGCCATGCGCCCTTTGTTGCTTTTGCGAATTACTGATATTAAAAAATGAATGAAAAATGTCTTTCTTCCTGGTAAAATGAGTATGGATTTACAACGGTAAACAGCGGTTTCCGTAAAACCTGTTGCTATAAATATGCTTTCTTAACTTTGCCGCCTGAATTACACAGAATTCATGTCTGCCTTTCAGTCCATGGGGTTAAAGATTGAAGGGGCTGGATGTGTGTGTGTGTTTGTGTGCATGTTGCGCGTGTGTATAGCATATGTGTGTTACTGTATTAGCCCTCCCTCTCTGTCTCCCGAGACCAGAGACACTGATTCAATTAAACATTGACCCCTTGTACTCTCTGGGACCTGTACCCACCCTAGGACACCCACCTCGCCATGACTACAGGATGGCTGATGGCTCGTCACAGGGCATTACACAGGATACAAGTCTAACTTTGATTTTTCTCTCACTCATCTCATCCCTCTCCCATTGAACAGCTATGTTTTATCTGGTAGCATTCGGTCACACGCACATAGATAGCAGTGATCTAAAAGGCAGGATGTCTCATCACTCATCTCATCCTTCTCCCTTCTGGTCCAACCATTGAACAGCTAAGTTTCATCTGGATGTCTCATCACTTATCTCATCCTTCTCCCTTCTGGTCCAACCATTGAACAGCTATGTTTTATCTGGTAGCATCCAGTCACACGCATATAGATAGCAGTTGTCTAAAAGGCAGGATGTCTCATCCCTTTTTCGGGTAACTGAGGTGAATACAAACTTGCGTTCACTGGCAGTGTCATTTGTGTTTCTGTCAAGACTTTGGAGACAGTACATGTGGAGAACACTGCACTTCATAGATGTTTTGCAATTCTCAGGAAGAGGCTTTTCGACGTAACCCATGAACCTTCACTGCCCTCAAGATATGTCATATATGATGGATGGATGTATACAGTTTACTCTCGCTCTCTCATTCACACACCCACACAGACACATACACACACACTCCCAACCTGGGTGTCTCAGTCCTGGCGGTCGGCAATTAGAGGAAATTACAGGAAGTTAATTAGTGTAATCAGTGGACGGCGAGGCTACAGCTGGCAGAGCTGGACCCTGCTCAAGTCACATACGGCCGAGAACTTTGGGTGATATGGCCAAGGAGGAGAGCACGCACGCACACACACACGCACGCACACAGGCACGCATGCACGCACACACACACGCACACACATGCACACACACACGCACGCACACACACGCACGCACGCACACACACACACACACACACACATAGGGACATGATCATAGAGAGACTACTGAGAGAGGAACATTTCGAAAAATAATTTGCTCTACGATTTATCTCCCCAAAAATACTGTCAAAATGTGCAGGTAACTGCCAAAATAAAGGAAACTGTAGGGATACAAAGTATATTGAAAGCAGGTGCTTCCTCATAGATGTGGAATGAACATCCCATCAGCTTAGGGTCACATATAAAAATGCTGGGCAGGCCCAGTTGCCCATTATTTTGGCTCTCATGTCTAGAAGAAGAGGTGTCAGTGACTATGAAAGAGGGGTGATAGTTGGGGTACATTTGGCAGGACCTTCAGCGACGAAGACTGCTCAATTTGCTGATGTTTCACGATATTCCATGGTCACCAGATCTCAACCCAATTGAACACTTATGGGAGATTCTGCAGCGGCGCCTGAGACAGTGTTGTCAACACCAAATGATGGAATTTATTGTAAAATAATGGTGTCGCATCCCTCCAACAGAGTTCCAGAAACGTGTCAAATCTGCCTCACAGTGGCCCAACACACTATTACAGTTTTTACAATCCCGTTGGCACTCATTTCAGAACCTTGTGGTTATTTTTCAAAACTCTACACAAAACTCAAAATGGTCATCACTTGTATCACAGGCTGTCCAGTGTTCAAAACATTGCATTGTGCATTTATATATTTAAAGAATCCTTGCACTTGCAGAATCATTGGTTCAAATAACTCATTTATCATGAAATACCACAGGAACATTAATTTAGATCACCCACACACAAGATACCGATAGTTTCACTGTGTAGTTGTTTGTTCAATCATAAAAAATTGTAGTACAAAATATGTGATATATGTTTCATCATGGTACTACATGTAAATACATCACTGTAAAAGGACTAGTAAAGAGAATACCACAGACACAGTGGAATCATTGAACAAAACCTGAAATTTATTGATGAAATACAATAAAATCACTCATAGGCTTCTTTGAATCAAAGCAAAAATATTTAGCGACAAAACAAGAAAAAAACTACAGTAAAACATTAACTGCAGTGTTCCTCACCTGGCTTACTGTAAAAAGCTAAACAAAGGATTGATTACTGTACTTCTATATTTCTCTCAACCCTGTCTTGTGGATTTGGCCACAGGTTCTCATCCACATCACAATGGATGTTTTCATTAGCCAAACATCTTGGGAAGAATCTTCGGGCGAATCCAGGCCTGACACTGGCCTGCCGTGATGTCATTGCATGCGTCATCCATGGCCTGGAGAAGGGTGGCTTGTTCGTGAGGGCGCCTATCATATACCTTCCACCTCCACGTGGAGAAAAATTCCTCAATCGGGTTTTAGGAAAGGAGAGTATGGGGGTAAGTACAGGCTGGTAAATTGTGTATGGGCCTGAAACATTCTTGCACCATTTGAGCATGGTGGAACCTGACATTATCCCACACAATGACATAGGTCATGTCATCAGCTCTACAGACCTGATTTAGCCCATCAAGGAGGGATACATTCGAACAGTGAATCATGTGGCTGCCTGCAACTCAATATATAGAGTATATAGAGTAGAGAGGTTTAGTTGTTGTTCGACCTAACATTAGAACGGGCAAGATGCGTAATCTAAGCAACTTTGACCGTGGAATGATTGCTGATCCCACACATGGTGATTCCAGCATCTCAGAAACAGCTACCTTTCTGTGATTTTTATGCACTACAGCCTCTAGAGTTTACAGAGAATGGTGCGATAAACAAAACACATTCAGTGAGCGGCAGTTCTGTGGGCAAAAACACCTTGTTAATGAGAGAGGTCAGAGGAGAATGTCCAGACTCATTCAAGCTAACAGAAAGGCCACAAATGCTCAAATAACAGCTGTTTAAAACAGTGGTGTGCAGAAGGGCATCTCTTAAAGTACAACTCCGTGAATAATTCAGGCTGTTGTGGAGGCAAAAGGGGGTCCTACCCAGTACTAGATAAGTGTACCTAATAAAGTGGCGGGTGAGTGTACAGTAATGTCAAATCTGAAAACATGGTCTGAAAAAGTGGTACATGGGACCATAGAAACCGTGTCTGATAAAGAATGATGATGAAATATTACATCCAGATAATGTAGTCCAATCGGTTCATGTTCCACGGTAATTGGTGTCAATGGATCTCGTTATCCTGAAACTTTCATGATCTAAACATGGAATATTGTCGTCGGTTTCCATAGAACTATGCATTAAGAGTAATGCAACAGTTACTTATCATTTTGAGCAGTTGTATCAATTGATAGTTAGATCATTGTAATGAAATGAATAGACAGTCATTTCAGATGTAATGTGTGAATTGCATTTTGAAATGGTAATACTTTGATGTTAAGTTGTGTCATTTTGAACAGGTGATTTTAGTTCAATGAACAAATGATCTTAGCTTTATGTGTATTGTATCCAAGCAATTGGAAAAAGTGTTTTGAAAAATGACATCAAGGTTCCGAAATTCAAATCAAATCAAATCAAATTTATTTATATAGCCCTTCGTACATCAGCTGATATCTCAAAGTGCTGTACAGAAACCCAGCCTAAAACCCCAAACAGCAAACAATGCAGGTGTAAAAGAAATTAGTGCCAAAGTGATTGTAAAAAACTGTAAGACACTTTATGTTGGTGTTTGATTTATTTGAACAGTTACATTTGTCATGATATCAATAACATTATATTATCACATCCATAGTCTCACAGTGCAGATGGCATATTCATTTGTAGGCTATTTATCATGCATTATAAGGCCAAACTTACAATTGGTATCCTCATTGCTTATTAATAAAAACATGTGAACTCTCAACTTTCTGAACACTCGAGACGTGTAGTCCACTTGTCATTCCAATCTCCTTTGCATTAGCGTAGCCTCTTGTGTAGCCTGTCAACTATGTGTCTGTCTATCCCTGTTCTCTCCTCTCTGCACAGACCATACAAACGCTCCACACCGCGTGGCCGCGGCCACCCTAATCTGGTGGTCCCAGCGCGCACGACCCACGTGGAGTTCCAGGTCTCCGGTAGCCTCTGGAACTGCCGATCTGCGGCCAACAAGGCAGAGTTCATCTCAGCCTATGCCTCCCTCCAGTCCCTCGACTTCTTGGCACTGACGGAAACATGGATCACCACAGACAACACTGCTACTCCTACTGCTCTCTCTTCGTCTGCCCACGTGTTCTCGCACACCCCGAGAGCTTCTGGTCAGCGGGGTGGTGGCACCGGGATCCTCATCTCTCCCAAGTGGTCATTCTCTCTTTCTCCCCTTACCCATCTGTCTATCGCCTCCTTTGAATTCCATGCTGTCACAGTTACCAGCCCTTTCAAGCTTAACATCCTTATCATTTATCGCCCTCCAGGTTCCCTCGGAGAGTTCATCAATGAGCTTGATGCCTTGATAAGCTCCATTCCTGAGGACGGCTCACCTCTCACAGTTCTGGGCGACTTTAACCTCCCCACGTCTACCTTTGACTCATTCCTCTCTGCCTCCTTCTTTCCACTCCTCTCCTCTTTTGACCTCACCCTCTCACCTTCCCCCTACTCACAAGGCAGGAAATACGCTCGACCTCATCTTTACTAGATGCTGTTCTTCCACCAACCTCATTGCAACTCCCCTCCAAGTCTCCGACCACTACCTTGTATCCTTTTCCCTCTCGCTCTCATCCAACACTTCCCACACTGCCCCTACTCGGATGGTATCGTGCCGTCCCAACCTTCGCTCTCTCTCCCCGCTACTCTCTCCTCTTCCATCCTATCATCTCTTCCCTCTGCTCAAACCTTCTCCAACCTATCTCCTGATTCTGCCTCCTCAACCCTCCTCTCCTCCCTTTCTGCATCCTTTGACTCTCTATGTCCCCTATCCTCCAGGCCGGCTCGGTCCTCCCCTCCCGCTCCGTGGCTCGACGACTCATTGCGAGCTCACAGAACAGGGCTCCGGGCAGCCGAGCGGAAATGGAGGAAAACTCGCCTCCCTGCGGACCTGACATCCTTTCACTCCCTCCTCTCTACATTTTCCTCTTCTCTCTCTGCTGCTAAAGCCACTTTCTACCACTCTAAATTCCAAGCATCTGCTTCTAACCCTAGGAAGCTCTTTGCAACCTTCTCCTCCCTCCTGAATCCTCCCCCCTCCTCCCTCTCTGCAGATGACTTCGTCAACCATTTTGAAAAGAAGGTCGACGACATCCGATCCTCGTTTGCTAAGTCAAACGACACCGCTGGTTCTGCTCACACTGCCCTACCCTGTGCTCTGACCTCTTTCTCCCCTCTCTCTCCAGATGAAATCTCGCGTCTTGTGACGGCCGGCCGCCCAACAACCTGCCCGCTTGACCCTATCCCCTCCTCTCTTCTCCAGACCATTTCCGGAGACCTTCTCCCTTACCTCACCTCGCTCATCAACTCATCCCTGACCGCTGGCTACGTCCCTTCCGTCTTCAAGAGAGCGAGAGTTGCACCCCTTCTGAAAAAACCTACACTCGATCCCTCCGATGTCAACAACTACAGACCAGTATCCCTTCTTTCTTTTCTCTCCAAAACTCTTGAACGTGCCGTCCTTGGCCAGCTCTCCCGCTATCTCTCTCAGAATGACCTTCTTGATCCAAATCAGTCAGGTTTCAAGACTAGTCATTCAACTGAGACTGCTCTTCTCTGTATCACGGAGGCGCTCCGCACTGCTAAAGCTAACTCTCTCTCCTCTGCTCTCATCCTTCTAGACCTATCGGCTGCCTTCGATACTGTGAACCATCAGATCCTTCTCTCCACCCTCTCCGAGTTGGGCATCTCTGGCGCGGCCCACGCTTGGATTGCGTCCTACCTGACAGGTCGCTCCTACCAGGTGGCGTGGCGAGAATCCGTCTCCACACCACGTGCTCTCACCACTGGTGTCCCCAGGGCTCTGTTCTAGGCCCTCTCCTATTCTCGCTATACACCAAGTCACTTGGCTCTGTCATAACCTCACATGGTCTCTCCTATCATTGCTATGCAGACGACACACAATTAATCTTCTCCTTTCCCCCTTCTGATGACCAGGTGGCGAATCGCATCTCTGCATGTCTGGCAGACATATCAGTGTGGATGACGGATCACCACCTCAAGCTGAACCTCGGCAAGACGGAGCTGCTCTTCCTCCCGGGAAGGACTGCCCGTTCCATGATCTCGCCATCACGGTTGACAACTCCATTGTGTCCTCCTCCCAGAGCGCTAAGAACCTTGGCGTGATCCTGGACAACACCCTGTCGTTCTCAACTAACATCAAGGCGGTGGCCCGTTCCTGTAGGTTCATGCTCTACAACATCCGCAGAGTACGACCCTGCCTCACACAGGAAGCGGCGCAGGTCCTAATCCAGGCACTTGTCATCTCCCGTCTGGATTACTGCAACTCGCTGTTGGCTGGGCTCCCTGCCTGTGCCATTAAACCCCTACAACTCATCCAGAACGCCGCAGCCCGTCTGGTGTTCAACCTTCCCAAGTTCTCTCACGTCACCCCGCTCCTCCGCTCTCTCCACTGGCTTCCAGTTGAAGCTCGCATCCGCTACAAGACCATGGTGCTTGCCTACGGAGCTGTGAGGGGAACGGCACCTCAGTACCTCCAGGCTCTGATCAGGCCCTACACCCAAACAAGGGCACTGCGTTCATCCACCTCTGGCCTGCTCGCCTCCCTACCACTGAGGAAGTACAGTTCCCGCTCAGCCCAGTCAAAACTGTTCGCTGCTCTGGCCCCCCAATGGTGGAACAAACTCCCTCACGACGCCAGGACAGCGGAGTCAATCACCACCTTCCGGAGACACCTGAAACCCCACCTCTTTAAGGAATACCTAGGATAGGATAAAGTAATCCCTCTCACCCCCCTTAAAAGATTTAGATGCACTACTGTTCCACTGGATGTCATAAGGTGAATGCACCAATTTGTAAGTCGCTCTGGATAAGAGCGTCTGCTAAATGACTTAAATGTAATGTCAACACTACGCAAACACTGCAATGTGGTAGTTATGACGCATGCTCCATATAGGAGGGGAGAAAGCACGTTGGCTTATGATCAGGGCACACAAATTCACTCATCCATTACGTAAGGGATACACACTTCCTCTAGGCACTAACTTGATAGATCTAGCATAAAAACTCAGCAAAAAAAGAAACATCCCCTTTTCAGGACCTTGTCTTTCAAAGATAATTAGTAAAAATCCAAATAACTTCACAGATCTTCATTGTAAAGGGTTTAAACACCGTTTCCCATGCTTGTTCAATGAACCATAAACAATTAATGAACATGTACCTGTGGAAGACAGTAAGACAGTAACAGCTTACAGACAGTATGCAATTAAGGTCACAGTAATGAAAGCTTAGGACACTAAAGAGGCCATTCTACTGACTCCAAAAGAAGGATGCCCAGGGTCCCTGCTCATCTGCGTGAACGTGCCTAAGGCATGCTGCAAGGAGGCATGAGGATTGCAGATGTGGCCAGGGCAATAAATTGCAATGTCCATACTGTGAGACGCCTAAGAGAGCGCTATAGGGAGACAGGACGGACAGCTGATCATCCTCGTAGTGGCAGACCACGTGTAACATCTGCACAGGATTGGTACATCCGAACATCACACCTGCGGGACAGGTAAGGGATGGCAACAACAACTGCCTGAGTTACACCAGGAACGCACAATCACTCCATCAGTGCTCAGAGTGTCCGCAATAGGCAGAGAGGCTGGACTGAGGGCTTGTAGGCCTGTTGTAAGGCAGGTCCTCACCAGACATCACCGGCAACAACAACGTCGCCTATGGGCACAAACCCACCGTCGCTGGACCAGACAGGACTGGCAAAAAGTGCTCTTCACTCACGGTTTTGTCTCACCAGGGGTGATGGTCGGATTCACGTTTATCATCGAAGGAATGAGCGTTACACCGAGGCCTGTACTCTGGAGCAGGATCGATTTGGAGGTGGAGGGTCCGTCATGTTCTGGGGCGGTGTGTCACAGCATCATCGGACTGAGCTTGTTGTCATTGCAGTCAATCTAAATGCTGTGCGTTACAGGGAAGACATCCTCCTCCCTCATGTACCCTTCCTGCAGGCTCATCCTGACATGACCCTCCAGCATGACAATGCCACCAGCCATACTGCACGTTCTGTGTGTGATTTCCTGCAAGATAGGAATGTCAGTGTTCTGCCGTGGCCAGCTAAGAGCCCGGATCTCAATCCCATTGAGCACGACTAGGACCTGTTGGATCAGAGGGTGATGGCTAGAGCCATTCCCCCCAGAAATGTCCGGGAACTTGCAGGTGCCTTGGTAGAAGAGTGGGGTAACATCTCACAGCAAGAATTGGCAAATCTGGTGCAGTCCATGAGGAGGAGATGCACTGCAGTACTTAATGCAGCTGATGGCCACACCAGATACTGACTGTTACTTTTGATTTTGACCCCCCTTTGTTCAGGGACACATTATTCCATTTCTGTTAGTCACATGTCTGTGGAACTTGTTCAGTTTATGTCTCAGTTGTTGAATCTTGTTATGTTCATACAAATATTTACACATGTTAAGTTTGCTGAAAATAAACGCAGTTGACAGTGAAAGGACATTTATTTTTTAGTTTAGATTAAATGGGAAAAAGGAAATGCATGACGTCTGCATGTGGCCCATTTATACCTAAAAGCCACACCACAGAGATAGTATTTTAGCATAAATCATAATCTCACAATAACTCAAGCAGAATTCCTAGCTTCATTCCAACATAGAATCACAGAAACAAAGTGACACAGAAACAATTGGCCCATGGAAACCCACCTAAAATGAATCAAGGCTCTGTGTATGGCATCAAGTAGGAACAAAAGAAAACCAAAATAAACACAAGAAATCCCGTAACTAACTAAACCATGTTGAGTTTACCACAAAATAGAAGTCACGTATGTATTATCCAGAGAGGCAAGAGTGCAGTAGGGCATGTAACCAAATGTCATACAAATAAATACAAAACAGTATGGCCATCTATCATACATTTTATTTATGCAATTAGGAGAAAAAAAATCTTCCTGGGATTGATAATAAATGGTAGAGATGATGGTCTATGTAAGTTGCTGCTGAGACTCAAGGTAAAGTACAAAAAGTATTGTTCAAAAGCAATGGGTCTTTGACACAACCAAATAAATAGGTAAGTTAACTGATAAACATATAATAAGGCCTATTACTTCTTCACCTTTGCCTATTCTGCAATATGTTCAGAAAAGTGAAGTACCCCACTGAGTACACACTGGTTGAATCAATGTTGTTTCAATTAAATAACGTTGAACCAACGCGGAAGAGACGTTGAATTGACGTCTGTGCCCAGTGGGTAATTGATATAAGAAATGGGAAAAGTATATTTCATACAAACCTTGCAGAGGTAGCCTACTTTATTATCACTAAAAGTACATAGGATTTACACTGGGCATTACCCAATATGTTTCTAAAATGGACAAATGTTTTCATTCATAAAACAGTGTTTTTGTTCCCTATTTCCAGGTCGCAATTGTAAATGAGAACTTGTTCTCAACTTGCCTACCTGGTTAAATAAAGGTGAAATAAATAAATAAAATACATTTCCCCACATAATCTCAGATATTTCATTGAAAATTAAAACTATCACAGACAGGCACCCAGTTTAATGATGTGTATAAAATGAGGGAAGTGTTTTGCAGAAACATCTTAAATGGAAAACCAAGAAAATTCAAGGCAGCAACTGGCAGACCACTGCTGGCCGTCTGCAGTGTTTGTGCACCCAGTCATTTAAATGAAATTGTGGCATTCTAAATAAAATAAAACATTTGAAAACAGTAAAATTGTCTATTCAACTAATTACGGGTAGTGCATTTTCAAAATAAGAAAAAAATATAATTCAACTTTAGACAGCCTCCATACTGAAGTAAATATATTTTTTATTTAATTGTCTTTCATTGAATGTATATAGACCCGTCTTGATTATCGATACAATACAGTATTATATTGCAAATATTCTGATCTATTTTTGGCAAATTATTCAACGTGTTAACTTTAGAATGTGCAAGAAGGGCATTTCACTGTACTTGTGCATGTGACATTAAAACTTGAATATTTGCCTTTGACTATCAAAACAGTTTATTTGATTGGATTTTATACATAATCATTTATGTATAAATAAATAGCCATGTCATGTGCTAAAATCTCAGAGAATACTTTTCAAGCTCCCACCCAGTCTCCCGCCAATCAGTCAATAACGTTAGTGTTTAGATTTAATTTTGGCAACCGTTCTAATAACAGCTCACTGACACTGGCGTTGCCTATCAACTTCGCTGGATGAGGTTGTCAAATGGAGTGATTTCAAATGGAGAAAAAAAAAGGTAAAACGGAAACGCATTGTTGAGTCCAAGCCTGTTGAGTGCTTACGGTAATTGTTTGTAAAGTTTTGTGGTTGTTGAAATTAAGGTCCCTTAGCAACAAATGCTGTAGTTGTACTAAGCTAACGTTGGAGCTCAGCTTGTGATGATTCTGTGGTAGCAACTGGAATTGAGTTTGTAACTAGCTAGCTAACAATTATTTTTTTAATTCGCCAATTATAAATCAAACAAACCTTTCCTCGGAAGGAAGTACATATCAGACCTCTGCAGAAGTTTGTTCCTAACGCAGTAAGCTAGATTCCCTATAGATGGCGGTAGAGGAGAACATAGCCAGGCCTAATAATAATTAAATAAGTGAGCTCCACACTTACAAACCTCCTTTCTTTCTAATTGGTATGATTGGTAAAGTTACTATTAAGCGCAGCTATAGGATAATCATGCCCTGTATTTCAGATTACAGTGTCACTTCAGTAACCGACCCTACCCTACCCTGTTCAAAATGACCCCAAACAGACAATATTTGTAAAAATGAATAGAATATTTAAACAGGGCTACGATTATCTTTAAAAAATATATATATATTTTTTTTTTACAAATAATGAAAATATGTAGGAGCACCTAAAGAAATTTAGGAGCAAAATAAAACATATTTGAGGTAATAAAACTGTAATCCTTGATTATTCTAGGCTCATTGGTGCTCCTAAATTTCAATTCAAGGTTGCACAGCAAAATATTTAGGCGTATATGTGAGTAAAATGGTCACACTGTAGAGCATGGTTAAATGTTCTAATGATTGCTGCAGGTCCCAATTTTCTTCAACATACCTATACATTTCTTATTATTTCAGCCTGCAAATCTGGATATGGAGTGTGTGATAGAGCAGTAATGAGTCAACCCAATACTCCGGCAAAGTGGAACTCAAGGATTCTGGACTGTTGCATTGACAGGAGAGTCTGTAAGTGTAGGCTATAATAGCAAACATAAACCTTATTTAAAAGCTATAATGTCGACAATTTCATAATAATTTGTATCTTCCAGGTTTGTGTGGTACCTTCTGTTCAATGTGCCTAGCCTGTCAGATGGCTGAGAGGTATGGTGAATGCTTCTGTCTCCCCCTGCTGCCAACAACTATGATGATGATGCGCACATCAATGAGAGAGAGATACAACATCCCGGTGAGATAGCTGTCTAGTACAGTGCAACAAACCTACAAAACATCTGTGTATTAATGAATAACTACTTTTTTTATCATCACAGTGATATTGCTGAACAACATCATTGTCAATTTTGATAGCTTGGTTTGACTGTATGATTTATGTGTACTTATACAGTACAGTAGTCACCAATAAGCAAAATATATATATTTTTTTATCATCCCTCTGTATTTCTAGGGCAGCTTAATTGATGACTGGGCAGTGTACATGTTCTGTGGACCCTGTGCTCTATGTCAGATGGCAAGAGAGATGAAACACCAGCTGTGTTGAGATTGAAAGGCAATCAATCCATTTGAGTTTTGGGGGTCTGTGCATACCTAATAAAAAAAGAAAAACATTGATGGATTTATATTACATACAGTATCTGATGAATTCCAATTGAATAAGTCATGCATGGAATTTAGAAAAAGGCAGAATAAACCTGCATGTATGATTATACAACTTTTATATATTGTGCACAACCATAATAAATGTTTTTATTTATTTTCTTGCACATGCAGCTGTCAATTTGACTATTGATTATTGTTTGTTGCTAAAACAATGACAAAGTAAAGTACAAAGTAAAGTACATGAGGAAATACTCTCACATAATTTTCAACACATTTTTATAGTAATGGCAATGGAGGGAGGGATGATCGTGGCTGTGGAATGCAATTTATGAATTACCGTTGCCTAGTAACATCCTAAACACCAAAGCGTGCCATAAACTAACTTTCTAGCTAGATTAGGCTTGTTTGTTAACCTCTAGGTACGTTTTTGAAACGCAAAATAAAAGTTTACTAAAGAGTAAACATTATGAATGTAAATGCATTACTTTGCAGATAATTTTATTTTATAATATTTACATTTGCTCAAGTAATAGCTAGCTAGCCACAGTAGCTAGCTAGCTAGCTATTCGTATGATGAGCTAGCTAGAAGTAAAATCTAGGCCTATATTAATTATGTATTAATTTATATTCATTGAGCAGGGTAGTTGCAGGAAATATGTGCAACGTATTTCAAGACGCCACTACAAGACAACCAAGGACTTTAGCTGGGGGCCAGTTTGCCGGGATCCAGAAAAAGACATGGAGCTCTGGAGTGATGGATTGCTGTGTCGACAGAGATGTCTGTAAGTAATGGCTAGAATGGTACCTACACATGTTGATTGTTTGCATATTATTTGATTAATACGAGCCAACATGTACAACTACATATTTATTTTTACAATGAAACTAAAATGTTTAATTTGGCTTTATATTACAGCATTTTGGATTTGAGATCAAACATGTTAATTTATATGAGGCAACAGTACGCAACGTCACCTATATGAGGGTATTTTCATACATATCTGTTTTACCATTTAGAAATGAAAGCACTTTATGTAGCCTATCTAGACCCCCATTTGAAGCTGTCATATGTATTTGGACAAATTCCCCTATAGTGTATTACATTTTGTGAAACTTTTCTTATTTGGTCCCATATACCTAGCACACAATGACTACATTATGCTTGTGACTCTACAAACTTGGTGGATGCATTTGCAGTTTGGTTTGGTTGCCCAATAGAAATTAATGGTAAATAATTTGTGTCATTTTTCAGTCTCTTTTATTGTAAATAAGAATATAATACAGTGGGTCAAAAAAGTATTTAGTCAGCCACCAATTGTGCAAGTTCTCCCACTTAAAAAGATGAGAGAGGCCTGTAATTTTCATCATAGGTACACTTCAAATATGACAGACAAAATGAGAGAGAAAAAAATCCAGAAAATCACATTGTAGGATTTTTAATGAATTTATTTGCAAATTATGGTGGAAAATAAGTATTTGGTCAATAACAAAAGTTTATCTCAATACTTTGTTATATAGCCTTTGATGGCAATGACAGAGGTCAAACGTTTTCTGTAAATCTTCACAAGGTTTTCACACACTGTTGCTGGTATTTTGGCCCATTCCTCCATGCAGATCTCCTCAAGAGCAGTGATGTTTTGGGGCTGTTGCTGGGCAACACGGACGTTCAACTCCCTCCAAAGATTTTCTATGGGGTTGAGATGTGTTGGTACCATTCTTTATTCATGGCTGTGTTCTTAGGTAAAATTGTGAGTGAGCCAACTCCCTTGGCTGAGAAGCAACCCCACACATGAATGGTCTCAGGATGCTTTACTGTTGGCATGACACAGGACTGATGGTAGCGCTCACCTTGTCTTCTTCGGACAAGCTTTTTTCCGGATGCCCCAAACAATCGGAAAGGGGATTCATCAGAGAAAATGACTTTACCCCAGTCCTCAGCAGTCCAATCCCTGTACCTTTTGCAGAATATCAGTCTGTCCCTGATGTTTTTCCTGAGAGAAGTGGCTTCTTTGCTGCCCTTCTTGACACCAGGCCATCCTCCAAAAGTATTTTCCTCACTGTGCGTGCAGATGCACTCACACCTGCCTGCTGCCATTCCTGAGCAAGCTCTGTACTGGTGGTGCCCCGATCCCGAAGCTTAATCAACTTTAGGAGACGGTCCTGGCGCTTGCTGGACTTTCTTGGGGGCCCTGAAGCCTTCTTCACAACAATTGAACCGCTCTCCTTGAAGTTCTTGATGATCCGATAAATGGTTGATTTAGGTGCAATCTTACTGGCAGCAATATCCTTGCCTGTGAAGCCCTTTTTGTGCAAAGCAATGATGACAGCACGTGTTTCCTTGCAGGTAACCATGTTTGACAGAGGAAGAACAATGATTCCAAGCACCATCCTCCTTTTGACGCTTCCAGTCTGTTAGCATGACAGAGTGATCTCCAGCCTTGTCCTCGTCAACACTCACACCTGTGTTAATGAGAGAATCACTGACATGATGTCAGCTGGTGTTTTTGTGGCAGGGCTGAAATGCAGTGGAAATGTTTTTGGGGGATTCAGTTCATTTGCATGGCAAAGAGGGACTTTGCAATTAATTGCAATTCATCTGATCACTCTTCATAACATTCTGGAATATATGCAAATTGCCATCATACAAACTGAGGCAGCAGACTGAAAATTAATATTTGTGTAATTCTCAAAACTTTTGGCCACGACTGTCCACACAATGACAAAGTGAAAACATGTTTTTTTTAGAAATGTTTGCAAATTTATTAAAACATAAGTATTTACATAATCATTCTGACCCTTTGCTATGAGATTAGAAATGGAGCTCAGGTGCATCCTGTTTCCATTGATCATCCTTGAGATGTTTCTACAACTTCATTGGAGTCCACCTGGGGTAAATTCAATTGATTGGATATGATTTGGAAAGGCACACACCTGTCTGTATAAGGTCCCACAGTTGACAGTGCACGTCAAGCCATGAGGTCTAAGGAATTGTCTGTAGACCTCCAAGACATGGAACAGGTAGGTGCGCTAGACCTTATTCATGGTTCCTTCGCACGTAAAGGTGGTGTAATTATTAGAGAATTAAGACAAGGTCAGAATACGGCGTATCTGTAGACACACCTCTGCCACACCTTCATGTATTCAAGCTCCACCTTAAACGAATAGTGGGTGAATAGCATGACATTCCATTTATGCTTTCTTATCTTTGGTCAGAATCTGGGCCTGAGTGAATATGCTAAAATACTTGACACTGTCAAATGGGGGGACTAAATACATAAAGTGCATTCGTTTCCAAATGGATATGTATGGAAACACCTTCAAATAAAATGTGACATTATGTACTGTCGCCTCATATGAAACATTTGTTGTCTAAGCCAAAATGCTGGTGTATAGAGCCAAGTTATACATTTTAGCTTCACTGTCCAAATACAGTACATTTACCGAGGAGTGTAATTGGGTCGGTTTCAGTCATCATTTACTTGCCTGTTCATTCATACCAACAGGTCTCTGTGGGTTTTTCTGTCCATGCATTCAGGCCATTAAGATGGCAGAGAAATACGGAGAGTGTTTCCTACTCTCTCATGTTCCATGGACACATTTTATGTTGCGAACCAGCATTCGGGAGAGGTATAACATAGAGGTATGCATATGGCATGTTGCTGATTGTACAGCTGTATAGAAATTAATCTTCATGTATTGTTGAACATTTCCATTACCTGTTTCTCCACTACCTCATACACACTAATCAACATTATCTTTGTCCAGCATCAACTCAGTTATATCACAAAGTACTTTGGGCGGTGTCCTGGACTAACGTTAAGCTACATCCTGGACAAAATAAATGGTATTTCAATGGGAATTCTCCTTTGGCCATGCTTTTTAGTCCAGGACTATGCGTAATCTGTGTCCAGTAAATCAGCCAATTTTGTGTTATCTGTCTCATCCTCAACCTGTCAGGGCCAGCTCTAGTGAGGGCGTAGGGACTGATCATTATAGGCCTACGACATAGGAATGTGAGAAGTTGATATCACCTTAGCCACCCTAATAATATGTTGATTTCTACAGGGAACCATTTGCGATGACTGGTGTGTGACTGCTTTCTGCGGACCATGTGTTCAATGCCAAATGGTTCGTGAAGTCAATAAGGAGATTCCTAACTGACAGAGCCGGAAAGTGAATGCTGACCCGCAAAGTGTTGTCTCTCGCACCTTGTTATGAAAATGTTAATTAAATTGTTGCAGTGAGGAGCCTCAAGTTTTTGTACAACAAACTTCTTATGGTTACATTAGGACTGCTGTCATCTGAAGACTATGCCTGCAAGTCAACAAACTTTTTATGTTCCTCTGACTATACAGCACTATGTGAGCACAACCCTTTATCCAAATCCTCAGCAGTAAGAAAAAACAAGACACAGTACCATGTGACTGTCAGATGTATACAATGTGCAATATAACTTACAGTATTTTACTATTTATGATAAGTCTGTTATTACCAGATTATGGCTAATTTAAATGTATTCAACTACCAGTTGTTTATATGAAAAGACATTTGAAATAAGTACTCCACAAGAATAGTTCAGGAATTAAAGTCTTGTTTTTTTAAACTTTTTGGATTATGTGTGAATTGCTAGATATTACTGCACTGTTGGAGCTAGAAATATAAGCATTTCGCTGCACCTGCGATAACATCTGCAGATCTGTATTACGCGACCAATAAACTTTGATTTGAAAGTCGGTCTTTGACCTAATCAACAAGCACCAAGTTCAATAAAAATACTAACAAAGTTACAAAATATCCAGTTAACCACAAGTCATTCCTGTGGCAGTAGGACTTTAGGACCATTTCAATTCAAATGTTATTCGTCATATGCTTCATAAACAACAGGTGTAGACTAACACTGAAATGCTTACATACGGTCCCTTCCCAACAATGCAGAGAGTAAAAAATGTATACAAATAATAATGAGGACTAAATACACAATTAAATGTTTTTGTTTTCACCTTTATTTAACCAGGTAGGCCAGTTGAGAACAAGTTCTCATTTACAACTGCGACCTGGCCAAGATAAAGCAAAGCACTTTTTGTCTTACAACAGAGTTACATATGGGATAAACAAACGTACAGTCAAAAACACAATAGAAAAAAAAATATATATATAGTGTGTGCAAATGTAGTAAGATTAGAGAGTAACGAAGACTTGGCTATATCCACGGTGTACCAGTACACTGAGCCAAGTTTTGAGAAAATGTCCAACTGCAATGCCTGGGCGACTAAACTGCATTGGTGTAAACTACTTAAGTAAAAATACTTTATAAAGTAATACTTAAGTAGTATTTTGGTGTATCTGTCCTTAAATATTTATATTTTTGACAACTTTTACTTCACTATATTCCTAAAGAAAACATTGTACTTTTTACTCCATACATTTTCTCTGACAACCAGAAGTACTTACTACATTTTGAATGCAGCAGGACAGGAAAATTGTGAAATGCATGCACTTATCAAGAGAACACGTGTCATCCCTACTGCCTCTGGTCTGGCTGACTCACTGAACACAAATGCATATTTTGTAGATAACATCTTCTGTGTTGGAGTGTGCCCCAGGCTATCCGTACGTTTTAAAAAACAATAAAATGGTGCCGTCTGCTTTGCTTCATTTGAATGAATTTCTACTTTTACTTTAGATACTTAAGTATATTTTAGCAATTAGACTTACTTAAGTATATTTAAAACCAAATACTTTTAGACTTTTACTCAAGTAGTATTGTACTAGGTGACTTTTACTTGAGTAACTTTCTATTAAGGTATACTTTTACTCAAGTATGACAATTGGGTACTGTAAATGACATGAAGCCAAACCAATTCTTCGCCTAAATTATTTAAATACAGTCTATTACTAACGTTATAGTACAGTATGTTCTTACCAGACTTCGGGTGTTACTGTGAAAATATCTTCATCCTCAACTTTCATTTCCTCCGCGTATTTAAAACTTTCAAAAGAGTGAGTTTCTTTCGGACACAAAAGTCCGCGATAAACGATATAATTTACATAATTCGCCATACTTACAGTTTACAGAGTTAAAATATGCTACTTTTCGTCAAAAACAACGTATGTGCGTCAGTAAAATGGGAGGGAAGCAGATGTAAAAAAAATACAATTCACTCAGCAGATAGCAGCATAATCCAATTACAATAATACACTAATAATAATCATTCATAATAATTAAAATAAGAATTGCTCATACTAATACTACTACTATAATACATTTTGAATAGATAGATTTGGACCCATCCAAAGATGCAGTTACAACACCAAAATTGGTTAAGTTATGTCATGTTTGATCATGTCAAGCTGTTGAGCCTTGAATTTGAAAAAGGTGCCTAAAGGCTTGCAGATCACACTGAGATATGGAAATCTATTTAATCAATTACCTGATTTGGGGTAAGTTATAGCAAACACATCCCTGTCCTGAACTTTTAAATCATTGGCATATTTCAGACTCAGGTATAGCCCACAGTAAGGTTCTGCCAGTTCAGCCCTGACCTAGAGGCATATGTTTAATACATCAATGCAAATGTCAGAGAGGAAAGTTCCCCTCGCTCTCTTGTAGCCCTTTATTGCAATGGGGCCTTTGTCAAAGGCATAATCAAATGAAATCAACTCAAATTTGATTGGTCACATACACATGGCTTGCAGATGTTATTTAGAGTGTAGCGAAATGCTTGTGCTTCTAGTTCCGACAGTGCAGCAATATCTAACAAGTAATCTAACAATTCCACAACAACTTCCTAATACACACAAACTAAGTAAAGGAATGGAATAAGAATATGTACATTTAAATATATGGATGAGCAATGACCAAGCGGCATAGGCAAGATGCAATAGATAGTATAAAATACAGTATATACATATTGGAAGAGTAATGCAAGATATGTAAACATCATTATTAAAGTGGCATTAATAAAGTGACTAGTGATCCATTTGTTAGAGTGGCCAATGTTTTCAAGTCTGTATGTAGGCAGTAGCCTCTCTGTGTTATTGACGGCTGTTTAACAGTCTGATGGCCTTGATACATAAGCTATTTTTCAGTCTCTCGGTCCCAGCTTTGATGCACCTGTACGGACCTCGCCTTCTGGATGGTAGCGGGGATGAACAGGCAGTTGTTGTCCTTGATGATCTTTTTGGACTTGTGATATCAGGTGGTGTAGGTGTCCTGGAGGGCAGGTAGTTTGCCCCCGGTGATGCGTTGTGCAGACCACACCACCCTCTGGAGAGCCCTGCGGTTGTGGACGGTGCAGTTGCCGTACCAGGGGGCGATACAGCCCAACGGGATGCTCTCAATTGTGCGCCTGTAAATGTTTGTGAGAGTTTTAGGTGACACGCCAAATATCTTCAGCCTCCTGAGGTCCCCCAGAGGAGGGCTTGAGATGGGATGGATGGCCCCCACAAGAAGCAGTAAACCCAATTCAAGAAAGGAAGGAGCGTTTGTAAACCTTTTCACTGTCTATGTTCCCCACAGCTATAGGGTATGCAAACAATGAGACGTCTCACCTAATGTTGCAACCATTACAAATAGGTCTACCTTGCCATTGACAAGAGGTTTCAATACAGATTGGTCAATAGGTTTCTACACAGACTATTCTGGTCAACAGGGTTCTATACAGACTAGACTGGTCAACATTGTTTCTACACAGACTAGACTGGTCAACAGGTTTCCACAGACTAGACTGGTCATTGTAAGGCTAACTACAAGGGGAACAATCTATTATCTCCAGTGAATTAGAAGTGGCATTCCGGTGGTAGGTGTGGAGCACCGATCCTTCAGATTAGAAAGGCAATATGTGTGGGAATCTGGACACAACAAGAGTATTCATCATTCAAGGACACGCCCACTACTGTACAGACACCAAGTCACCATGGAAACCAGCCAAATTGGGTCACACAGTACATAATGGGGTTTGTAGTAACAGTATGCGTGCATGTCAGGTGTGAAATGTGATTTTCTTCTCCTTACAACACCACACCATACATAAAGCTCTCATACGAGGAGCCTGAACTACACCTCAAAGTTGAGTACAAATTTGACCTCCATCTCCTCCCTTTTGTAGATGTTTTAATTAGATTTTGTATAGTATATCTTGTGTAATAAGCACACTGAGCACAAATCAAAAGTAGCATATGAAGTCATTTATTGGCCATTCACACACACCTCTCACCAATTTCCATAGAGTAGCATAAACCACTGTTACCATGTCATGTAATCTTACAACATAAATAAGCCATTATGCTGCTTCAGTCATGTGACAAGAAGTGTGCCAACATTTGTATTTCATCATGTCGAATGAGATTAAGTTAATCTCTTTCATACCTGCAGCAATGCAGCTGAGCACACACAGTGTAACAACAGTATTGTACCATCTGCTTACATGTTAAAGTAGTATAGTAATTGTACTACAACGCTTAAGAGTCATCCACTTGTTATAAATACTCAATCTACCGTACTAATTCCAGCACAATAATAAATCATACATTTAAAAAAAATAAGTATCATAACAAAACAAGTCTGAAATCATGAATGCTCATATTCCTGCCATCTTTCTGAGCGATACAAAATTAATCTATACAGGCGCAGTCTGGTTGAAAGGCCCTGTGTGTGTGTGTGTGTGTTAAAGACCCTCTTTGTTTGGGCTCCCAGCCAGTCTCAGTTGCTGTGCACCAGTGTGACGAAGAGGAAGAGAGAACAGAGGGAGATGGATCCAGTGAGCACCGCTTTCACCAGGAGGGCTGTCCAGCTCCCCAGCAGGAACACATGGACAAACAACCTGAGAGAAGTTAGAGGACAGAGGAGAAAATGAGTAGATGTCTATGAACAATTATTATTATGGTTGTGTAGCTTTGTTTTATACCAATATGTCAGTTGTTGGCTACCATGAAACTGATTGTTGCTAACATCATAATTACGATGAATTATGACATGAACTTGGAGGTGTCATTGTTTTCAGTACCATTTCAATACTGTATTGTTTCTTTTGAAAAATAGGGGTTGGTTCTCCAGACCATTACACAACTAGCTAGCAGTGTTTATAATGACCTCTAGTGGTAGAGGAAAAACATCAGTTCCCTCCCCAGAACAGATGAGCACCATGAGCTGAAAACCAGCTCTGTGAGGATGACCATTTCTACAGTATGCAGTTCCACAGGTCCCTTCCCTGGGTACGTTGAAGTACGTGATACTCACTCCATGAGGAAGGCCTTGTATACACACAGCCCTAGTAGTACAGTCACAGGCAGGCGGAAGCTCTTCGGGAGGTCGTACCGCGTGAACATCCACACCACTGCTGCCATGGCAATATAGTGCACCTGAAATAGAACACGACACCGAATTTCCTTAAAAACTAGACTTCTTCCAAGCCTGCCACAGGAAATGTAATGTTGATGAGTATTCATTATCTAAGTATTTACTGGAAGTCAAAATAAATGTCTATTTGATTCAGCAGTGTCAGTGCAAGGGGACTTACCAGGCTGATGTTGGAGTCGAAGCTCATCTGTATGTACTTCCAGTCAAACTCAATGCCTCTGGCACCCACCCATAGAGGTATACACCTGGATGACAGGGCAAGAGGATTAAATACAAGAGACATCATTGCAATTAAACATACTGACAACTACACTAGTGAGCTTGGGTAGTGAATGACTAATCTACACTGAAATGAATGTGAATCTGGAATGCACCCAAAGAGATTTAAAGAGAAACAGTAGGGGAACAGAGAAAGATAGAGAAAGAGAACGTACCTTGACATAACGAGCTCTGCTGTGGCCCATCCCATCGCTGCCACCATGATCTTGTACTCTCCCTTCCCTGCGTTCCTGGACATGACCAGATGCAGGCCCAGAAGGTCTGCTAGGTCCACCGTGGCCTTCATAAACTCACCAACAAAGTCATACACGCCAGCTCCTCCCTCCCACGTAGGGAAAAATGTGGCCAGAAATAGCATCTGGAACAGAGACATTGTTAATGCAGTTTTTTTTATTGTCACATATACCGGATAGGTGCAGTGAAACATGCTGTTTTACATGGTCAGCCATAGTTGTACCGCACCCTTGTAGCAAATTAGGGATAATTGCCTTACTCAAGAGCACATTGACAGATTTTTCACCTTGTAGGCTCGAGTATTCAAACCAGTGACCTTTCGGTTACTAACCGCTAGGCTACCTGCTGCCCTAGTAGGATACATATGAACTAGTAATAACTAATAACTAGTAGGCTACATTAGTAATCAAGCAGTTTTTAGTCTGCATCCCAATGTGATCATCAGTTCCTTTGACAGAATGATGGTACTTTTATTGCTTTTCAGAAAACAGACAGTTCGGACAGTCAATGTTCACCTTGCATAGCTGCACAAATAGGTAGGTAGCTCCTGCTTGAACACATCTCCAGAATGCATTATATTCTGATCTACAGTAGGGATCAAGAGAGAGACATTGTTTAAAACATTCTAGTATACAGACACATGGTTGCCTAGAGTGGCAGGAGGATTGACTGACTTCCTCTCAATCTGCTGACATTTCCATGTAGATTACATTTCACCCTCTACAATATTTTTTATTTAACTAGGCAAATTAGTTGAGATCAAATTATTATTTACAATGACAGCCTACACTGGATTCGAACCAGGGACTGTAGTGATGCCTCTTGCACTGAGATACAGTGCATTAGACCGGCTGTGCCACTCAGGAGCCCAGTAAGGGTGACTAGCTAGTGAACAGATCATTAAAAAAGATATGTTCAGTAGCTAAATGTATGGGGTAAACTAACAAATTAATCCAATGCATTTTATATAGTATGAGAGGTGCTGATACTTACAATCCACTGCATTTGTAGGTTATAAAGTAGGGAAAATAAGCCAAGGCAAAGCAATTCCCGAAATGAAATAGCGTCATATTGCCAGGGAGTCCAACACTGGCGAATCCTCCAACGAGTCTGTGAATGAATTAAGACATGATGGCTGTTAGCTAGCAACAATTATCGACACAATACTAGCTATACTAGCTAACGTTAGTTACTTAAGAAGCATTGGAGCAGATAATCTAACAGTAACGTTACTTGCTATAGCATCCTCTCTTCCTGCACGCTCAAAAGGTTGCTTCTGTGCAAGGTCTAACCTATTTATTTCGCCATTATAAATTTAAATCTGTTAGATAAGTTAAATGCGTATAAATAACACACGTCTAAATGAAGATCGGCACGAATCATTTAGAAATACCTGTACTTACTCAGGTTGACCGAGGGATTATTAAGATGCTAATGCTAGTTTGCTAAATCGTTGGTAGAAGGACGGAAACTAGTTTTCCAGTAGTTACCACAGCCACAAAGTCGAATTTGGCTATATCGTAGAAAATTAATAAAAACAAAAATGTGCCTTTTGGTCTTAATTTAAGGTTAGGGTTATGCATACGGTTAGCAGTGTGGATTTGCTAAGGTACCAAATCAGATTTTAAGAATATATTTTTTCGAAGTAGGCGGCGTTTATAACTTTGTGGCTGTGGTAACTAGTAACGACCCGGAAACTACCAAAATCCTACCATTAAATGATTCCGCTATTCCTTGATGTCCCCGACCTATCGTTCCGCTCGTTTGCTTGTGCATTAGGCCAGGAACTCTAATATAGGGTCTTGTAAAGCAAATGGACGGAACGACAGAACGGAGTCATGGTTAACCGTAATAATTTCAAGGCAGGACTTCGGCAGTTTCTTTCCAAGATTGTTTCGTATGAAAATGCTTACAAACTCGGTGATTTCTGATGTTCATGCAACGAGTTCATGCATTGTCTTTGACATGAAAAAATACAACTGACAATTTATAAGTTTAAGGATATTTGCAGCAATATAGCTAGCCTGGACAGCCGCTAGTTGGCGCTATTATCCACTGACAAACGACGTTAGGAATAATAGCGTTATCTTGCGGCGGCAGGGTTACACTATATGTAGTCAAACGTCGAGTTAAAGGCCCAGTGCAGTCAAAAACGTGATTTGTGAGTTTTCAAAATATTTCCAAACTATGAGCTTGGAATAGTACTCTGAAAACTGATGCCCTTTTAGTGTATGATGTGTTGTGATGTGATGTGATGTATGTTTGAAAAGAAGAAATTACCTCTTTTGGTGGGATGGCGTTGGTCTGCTCTTGCTAAAAAAAAAAAGTTAATTAAAATGGTCAAAAATAAGTCAGGTACTTACCCAGAAATTATTTGATTGAGCTATAAATGGCTACATTGGACCTTTATGCTCATTATGGTCATTCAGGCATCTACAATGTGCAGTAGTCTAGGCTACAGTCTAATATAGAAATGTACAACCATGCTATAATGACATCCCAAAATAGATGGTGGCATTTCATGTGAACAGTGTTGAATGCAGAAAATATACCACCGGTCATTTGGTTTACCTTGTGCTACAATATTTGCCACTAGATGTCTCCTGCGATTTCTGTTAGGGCAGGATTAAATCACTTGCAATAGTGGACTAACAGAACTTTCAGAATGCATTTGCATGTTCTTGGAGAGTTGATACTTGATTGAGAAACTCAGTCCCATGGCCTTACACCTGTTCAATTCTGTCAGAACCTGGCTGAGAAGTCATCCAGTGCAACATGCATAACCAGATTGATATTGAATTTGCCAATCATGTTTGACTCCTGGTCAGGTACCAACAAGGGTATGCAGACTTTTGTTCCAGCATAGTATTAAAACTGGCCTGGCTAAAGCATCAGCTATTAAAACTGTAGTTTAGGGATTAACATTTGTATGTTCAAATAATGCAAATGTGCATACAAAAGTCAAATCCTGTCATTAATGTAACAAACCATACGATTGTCACTTTATAATGCATCAGCTTCATGTTCTGCATCCTGTTGATTATCCTGAATGCAGATGACAACTTATGTCATTGTGAGAGAACATGTTCTTATAACACTGAGCAAACATGAACAACAAGGCAAGACAGAGACATTTGTAAAGATTTTCCAGATTTATTACTTTTTTAGTTACAGTAGCTTGTCTTTCTCACTTGACTCTTAAACTAGAATTATTTTAACACCAATATTACATGGTAACAGCCAGTATGGAAACATCATGGCAATGGTTCTGGGAAGACAAACACATACTGTCAAGTCAAAACCGTCAGTGGGACTTTTTCATAAAGGAAAAAACAAATACTCGTACACACAGCCTACTACAGAGACTAAGTTGTGTTGTAGAGAGTGGTGGAGGGCTGGGGGTACTAGGGGTGTGACACTGGAGGGTGTGAGTGCATGTAAAAGGGGGGTGGGTCCCATTGCAGCTTTCTGGAGCCGGAAAGTTACTCCTTAGAATGCATGTACAGCAACAGGTCAGCGACGCGGTGGCTGTAGCCGAACTCATTGTCATACCTGGGGAAACAGAGATGGTGTCAGTTTAGTTGAGGGCTGAGAATAACCAAAAAGGGGTCTAGCATTAGCAGGGGAGGAACTATAGAATTAAGAATGATTGAATATTTACTCTAATTCTAAGGGAGTTACTTACCAGGAAATGAGTTTGACAAAGTTGTCGTTGAGGGAGATGCCAGCGCCAGCATCAAAGATGGAGGAGTGGGTGTCTCCAATGAAGTCAGAAGACACAACCTGGTGGGACAGGATATAAGCAGTGAGAAACCCACCAACAGAACAGCTGCAGTATACAGAGATCTATGTCATCTAGGAGCCCTGCTTTTAAACTACAACTTACTAATAACACATATAATTGCCAGTAAAACTGAGCTCCATTGCCACCTCTGCTCATCTTTCATGTTGACATACATATTTTGTAATCAACTTCTCTAGGGTAGGGGGCAGCATTTGATATTAAAAGCATGCCCAAATTAAACAGCCTGCTACTCAGGCCCAGAAGATATGATATGCATACAACTGGTAGATTTGGATAGAAAACGCATTTCCAAAACTGTTAAAATAGTGTCTGAGTATAACAGAACTGATTTGGCAGGCGAAAACCTGACAAAAATCCATTCAGGAAGTAGGTTTTGTAGTTTTCTATTCAATGCCATTACAGTATCCATTGACTTAGGACTCAAATTGCAGTTCCTATGCCTTCCACTAGAGGTCAGTCTTTAGAAATGGTTTCAGGCTTGTATTCTGATTAATGAGGGAGTAAGACCAGTCTGAATGAGTGGATACTGACGTGTCAGAGCTTTTTCATGCGCAATCCCGAGAGTGCCTTTCTTGTTGACGACGTCATTGTCCGGTTGAAATATTATAGATAATTTAGGCTAAAAACAACCTGAGGATTGAATATAAACATCGTTTGACATGTTTCTATGAACTTTACGGATACCATTTGGATTTGTCTGCCCGTTTTGACTGAGTTTGAGCCTGTGGATTACTGAAGGCGGCGCGAACAAAACAGGTTTTTGGATATAAATACTTATTGAGTAAATTAATGTCTTCTGAGTGCAACCATATGAAGATCAAAGGTAAGGGATTCATTTTCTCTCCATTTCTGACTTGTGTATCTATTCTACTTGGCTGGCTACTGTTTAATGATTTGTCTGCTGGGCTATGTCCTCAAATAATCGTAAGGTATTCTTTCGCTGTAAAGCATTTAAAAAAAAAAATCTGACACCGTGGTTGGATTCACAAGAAGTTCATCTTTAAACCCATGTAAAATATGCTTGGTTTTCTGAATTTTTATAATGACAATTCCTGTATTTGGCACTCTGCAATCTCACTGGATGTTGGCCAGGTGGGACCTAGCGTCCCACCTACCCTAGAGAGGTTAACTTACAGAGTCCTCAGTGTATCCCAGGTATCCCTTCATGGGTCCTTCGGCGGCCTTCTTGACAGCCGCCTTGATCTCAGCGTAGCTGCCAGGCCGGGACAGGCGGCAGGTTAAGTCCACCACTGACACGTCAGCCACGGGCACACGGAAGGCCATGCCAGTCAGCTTGCTGACAGAGAGAGAAGACTTACATCAGCACTTATATAATCAGTCTTTTTCATCACGCACACATCTGCATTCAGCATCTTTGATAAGTAGTAGACAATCACATAAATGTATGCAAACACCCATCACAGGAGGCTGCGGAGGGGAGGACGGCTCATAAATGGCTGGAATGGAGTCAATGGAATGGTATCAACCACATGGAAATCACATGTTTGATGTCATGCCAACCAGCCTCCTGTGACACATACACACACACCATCTACTGACCCGTTGAGCTCAGGGATGACCTTGCCCACAGCCTTGGCAGCTCCGGTGGAGGCAGGGATGATGTTCTGGTGGGCACCACGGCCATCGCGCCATGCCTTGGCAGAGGGGCCGTCCACAGTCTTTTGGGTGGCGGTGTAGGCGTGGACTGTGGTCTGAGAGGACCAGAGAGAGAAAAAGGGAAAGATGAGCATGGGTTCCATAGCGTCAGCAGATGTGTCAATATGGACCATGGGAACAAAAGACATTCAGATGCTCCCTGCTCATGAAGATGCATGGACAGTCTAATCGAAGAAAAACACTGACCATGAGGGCCTCCTCGATGCCGAAGTTGTCGTGGATGACCTTAGCCAGGGGGGCAAGGCAGTTCGTCGTGCAAGATGCATTACTGTGGATGACCAGAGAGAATTACAATAGGTCACCAATTCAGATGAATCAATTATGCTACCCTTATTAAAAGGTTGACTATTCTTGTGAAGAGTTCGCCCTTTGATCATGCATGTATTGGTCAGGAATAAAAGGGACTCACCTGACGATGGTCATGCTGGAGGGGTCGTACTTGTCCTCGTTGACTCCCATGACAAACATGGGGGCGTCGGGTGAGGGGGCAGACACAACCACCCGCTTGGCACCACCCTGGATGTGGGACTGTGGAAACAGAAAAGAAAACACATTGAGAAAGTCTCAAATCTTGAATGCACATCTAATACATCATATTTCATGTTTGTGTCTGGATCTGACTGGTCCTAATACACCTGAGAACTGTTGATAAAGTCTTTAGAGTTTCATAGGTTTATTTTGGCAAAGGACATTAGGGTTACTTATTTGGCTGACGCAAGGCATTGGTGAGCGCTATAGTCAACAGTGCTTGACAAGGACACAAGTGTGTCCGAGTCTTCTGTGTCTCGGTACTGCTACTTACAGAGGCCTTGTCAATGCTGAGGAAGACTCCGGTGGACTCAACGACGTAATCGGCACCGGCTTTACCCCATGGGATCTCATGGGGCTTCATACTAATGGGGGAGAGAGAGAGATTAAGGAAAGCTTTGACTATGTACAGTCGTGGCCAAAAGTTGAGAATGACAAACATTAATTTCCAAAGTTTGCTTCAGCGTCTTTAGATATTTTTGTCAGATGTTACTATGGAATACTGAAGTATAATTACAAGCATTTCATACGTGTCAAAGGCTTTTGACAATTACATGAAGTTGATGCAAAGAGTCAATATTTGCAGTGTTGAGGCTTTTTTCCAAGACCTCTGCAATCCGCCCTGACATGCGGTCAATTAACTTCTGGGCCACATCCTGACTGATTGCAGCCCATTCTTGCATAATCAATGCTTGGAGTTTGTTAGAATTTGTGGGTTTTTGTTTGTCCACCCGCTTCTTTAAGATTGACCACAAGTGGGATTAAGGTCTGGGGAGTTATGTTCCCCAAGCCACTTAGTTATCACTCCATCATGCTGGAAAAGGCATTGTTCGTCACAAAACTGTTCCTGGATGGTTGGGAGAAGTTGCTCTCGGATGATGTTTTGGTACCATTCTTTATTCATGGCCGTGTTCTTAGGCAAAATTGGGAAGAACAATGATTCCAAGCATCACCCTCCTTTTGAAGCTTCCAGTCTGTTATTCAAACTCAATCAGCATGACAGAGTTCTCTAGCCTTTTCAACACTCACACCCGTGTTAACGAGAGAGTCACTGACATGTCAGCTGGTCCATTTGTGGCAGGGCTGAAATGCAGTGGTAATGTTTTTTGGGGGTTCAGTTCATTTGCATGGCAAAGAGGACTTTGCAATTAATCGGAGCACTCTTGATAACATTCTGGAGTATATGCAAATTGAGGTAGCAGACTTTGAAAATGAATGTGTCATTCTCAACTTTTGGCCACGACTGTACAGACTCAGTGAGCATAGCCTTGCTATTGAGAAAGGCCGCAGTAGGCAGACCTGGATCTCAAGAGATGAGACTGTGCACAAAATGTGGAAAATGAGCTGCACTTCCTAACCTTCTGCCAAATGTATGACCATAGAGACACATATTTCCCTCAGATTGCACAGAAATCAAAAACAAATCAAATTTTGATAAACTCCCATATTTATTGGGTGATATACCATAGTGTACCATCACCGCAGCAACCAGTGAAGAACACCATTGTAAATACAACCCATATTTATGTTTATTCATTTTCCCTTTTCTACTTTTAACAATTTACACATCATTACAACACTGTATATAGCCATATGACATTTGAAATGTCTATTCATTTGGAACTTTTGGGATTAACTTTCAAAATGGGTGAATATTTCCTTTAAGCCTCAGTGTTAACACTGAGCTGGGCCTTGCAGACAGGTGGCACCAGCCCTCAAAGGCCAATAGCAACACTGAGGAGATACTGGCCAGAGGGATTACAGACCACTGAGGGATTACAGACCACTGAGGTAATACTCTGAGCCAGGGAGAAAGGGGCACACACGTTCAATCCCAAATCAACCTAGCCCCATAGAATGGAACTTCACTCAGATGTACAGAAACGCTGCACGCACGAGCATACGTGATGATGTCGTCACTCACCACTGGAATACGGAGATGGAGTGGTCGTCCACAATCAGCTTCCCATCCTCCATGCTCACCTCACCCTTGTAACGGCCGTGGGTGGAGTCATACTTGAACATGTAAACCTGTGGAGAAAGAGAATGTTGGAGAAAAACAAAACTGACATTGTCAGAGAACATCAAGGTTATCAGTTCATTACACATGGGGTAATTGGTGTGTTATTACAATAAATACTACCACATAAGCGTACGGGTAGCTTGATCTGGCCTCCTCTGATTAATATGGCAGGGTGCCATGTTATATGAAGGCTGTTGGTTGAGGGACTGAGACTCAGCTCACCATGTACTGCAGGTCGATGAAGGGATCGTTGATGGCAACGACTTTGATTCCCTTCTGCAGGCAGGCCCTGAGGACCAGGCGGCCAATACGGCCAAATCTGGACAGAGAGGGGAAAGGGTGGATTCAGTACAGACACAGGGCGACATGGGATTTCTACCCTAAAAAACATTCTAAAATCCCCTCGTCCGGCCTCTGTATTGGGACTGCTGTGAAAAATTCCAGATGATGCTAAACTAACATGTTTGAGTTAGGATTTACACATCATGTGGAAGGGTGAGTGAAGTAGTGTGCACTTAACCGTGTGACTCGGATGTATGTGCATTGGTGTGTTGGTTTACAGTGTAATCCCCATTATCTGTTAACAGTGCGGTCCTCCTCTTCCCATCTAACACTACGGACTCCCCTCAACACCACACCTTCTGGGGCTGGTTGCACCAGTTGGTCGTAACTCTATGTCCAACGTAAAATGTGCTCTACGCTGGACCTAAAAATGATACCTGTTACACCAAATGTTTGTCCACACATGGCTATTACTTTAAAGTATTTAAATTAGCCTACTTTATTCCAATATCTTCGTAATTTAGTGAGTCATTCCCACAGTAATTATTGATTGACCCATCCAGATGTGGTTTAGAAAACATGCATAGTGGTGGGCTTTGCAAAGTGATGAGACGTGCCTCGCAAAGTTCAGAATGGTCACGAGGACGGTAACAGTCTAGTAAATGGGCGCAGGCTAGCAACCATCATTAGAAATCATCAAATCTCATGAACGCCCATTGCTTACGCCGGACTTAGCTACAACTAAATTCTTATCCCAAAGTTGGACGTAGCTACGCCCAAACAAAAATTTAACAACTTTTACACTCAACTGGTGCAACTGGCCACTGATGACAACCACAGGCTCTGTGGGGGCTGACAGATACCCATAGGAAGACGACCAATGTCTGTTCAGTGTTCACTGCTCCCAATTGCGATTTACACCATAGATCCTTCAGTTATCAGTGCGTTTTGCAATTGCATTGCTTCATAGCCTGTTATTACATAACTCTTAACAGGGGCTGGATGTCTTTGTTGGTGCACATGGGTCATTTTCCATTATTTTTAATGGCAGTTTAACACAGTTTTTGATAAATATGCAACAATGTGTATTAGAGGTGAATGTAATGCTTACCCGTTGATTCCAACACAGAGGTCTGACATAGTTGCTGTTGATTGGGTTGTAGTGGTGAACCTGAAACAAGACAGAAAATGTATTGCAACAAAAGTATCTCCCAGTAGAAACAGCAGTCTTGCAAAATGTACAGCTTTCACAAAGAGGGTAGGCCTAACTAACACTGACTCTTCCCAGGCCGTCTATTCCCACAGAGCACAGTGCCTAAAATCAGCAATCACTTTTTTCTATAACAGAGATAGAAGTACCACAGCTTAATTTGTCCAGTTAAGTAACAGTTAGCTAACTGCTGTTACTTAGCTAAGTCACACTTGTTCTGCTATATAGTGCAGGACTAGGTGGCCTAGTGATGGGAAGTGTAAGTTCGATTTGTGTCCCTAACTTGGCTACGTGAGGCTCCATTGTCTCCAGGCCTGTTTAACATGCCAGACAGAGAAGCAACAGGCCCAGACTTCCTATTCAGGGGACTTCCTTTGTCGACTCCAGGGTAAACTAGCCCAGTATGGAACAAACACTGGGATCTGGGCTCCTCCCTTCTAGCCGGTCTCAATCCACAGGGGATATCAATCAGTAGCTCTCACTATTACCAGCCGGTAGGACTGGTGCCAGGCCAGTCTCATTACTTTCCAGAGGCTGCAGTATGTAAGGAATGATAACACAGCCTTCTGGTTTTAATAGGAGACTAGGGTATTGGTCTACTTTGACTTCTCCAATGGTCCCATATCAGAGGATTGGACACAGACATGCTTTCTGTTCTCAGCTCAACTTGCATGGAAACGTAGAAATATGAGCCTTAGGATAGGCACATTACTTATGGACAAGCTGCTGTATGTGTGGCATTTGACAGTGGCTGGCTGTTCTCTAAATTTCAAGCTCCAGACTAGTACTTTTAATTCCCCACTGGTGCAGTGAATGGAGTTGAGGCCCAGATGGCATTACTTTTGTAGCTGTGTGACTGCGTTAGTTGGAGGATTCACTGTGAGCTTGGCCCAGTTGGTTCATTATAGGCCAGTCATTCCAGACAGCATATGCAGTGCATTCTATGGCTCTTTAAAAAGACCATGGGTTGGAGGAATAGGCAGATTAGGATAAGCCAGCTGGGTTAGTTGCAGACACTTCCTGTAACTAGAAAGCAAGTTATTACAGCTGAGACTATAAAAATAAGGCTTTATAGTTTAACTCGTCTTTACATACTGTTTGAGCAAGTCAAAGAAATGTTCAACCAAATTATATAGCCTAGCAAAAAAAAAAAAAAAAAGTGGGTTAGCAATGCTGAAGGTAATTTGAGGTCGGGAGAGGTTTGAACACATTTAAGGCAATACTTGCAAAATACAGTTGACCAATAACAATGTCTGGTATGTGTTGGAGGATGGACCGCATAACTAAGTTACTACAGTTTGCTAACAAAGTGATGCAACAATCAGGAAATTCCTGCTTCTTCATTTTGCGTTGATGAAAACATTTGTTGGAAATTGATGTGGCAAACTCTTATATCAATGTTGAAACACTGCTGTTATAAACAAGTCCTAGCCCTGGGCTATAGATCAATCAATGAATCATATTTACCATAATCTGTATTGCTCTATACAGTGGCAAGAAAAAGTATGTGAACCCTTTGGAATTACCTGGATTTCTGTATAAATTGGTTGGATTTTCATCTACGTGGACAGACAATTTATTTTGTCTATATTGAATACATAATTTAAACATTCACAGTGTAGGTTGGAAAAAGTATGTGAACCCCTAGGCTAATGACTTCTCCAAAAGCTAAGTGGAGTCAGCTAACCTGGAGTCCAAGCAATGAGATGAGATTGGAGAGGTTGGTTAACGCTGCCCTGCCCTATAAAAAACTCAACATTTGAGTTTGCTATTCACAAGCAATATGGCCTGATGTGAACCATGCCTCAAACAAGAGAGATCTCAGGAGACCTAATAATTGTAGACTTGTATAAAGCTGGAAAATGGTTACAAAAGTATCTCTAAAAGCCTTGATGTTCATCAGTCCACGGTAAGAAAAATTGTCAATGGAGAAAGTTCAGCACTGTTGCTACTCTCCCTAGGAGTGGTCGTCCTGAAAAGATGACTGCAAGAGCACAGTGCAGAACGCTCAATGAGCTTAAGAAGAATCCTGGAGTGTCAGCTAAAGACTTACAGAAATATCTGGAACATGCTAACATCTGTTGATGAGATGTCAGCATTCCTCCTGACTGTTGTGCAGGTCTGATCCGCAACTACAGAAAATGTTTGGTTGAGGTTATTGCTGCCAACGGAGGGTCAACTAGTTATTAAATCCAAAGGTTCACATACTTTTCCCACCCTGCACTGAGAATGTTTACACGAGTGTTCAATAAAGACAAAAACAATTATACATTTTCACTTCACCTTTATTTAACCAGGCAAGTCAGTTAAGAACAAATTCTTATTTTCAATGACAGCCTAGGAACAGTGGGTTAACTGCCTGTTCAGGGGCAGAATGACAGATTTGTACCTTGTCAGCTCGGGGATTTGAACTTGCAACCGTCCGGTTACTAGTCCAACGCGCTAACCACTAGGCTACCCTGTTTAAGCACATTGTTTGTCTATTGTAGTGACTTAGATCAGATGTGACAAATTTATGCAGAAATCCAGGTAATTCCAAAGGGTTCATACTTTGCCACTGTAGGTGACATTTAAACCAATAAAGCAAATGACAAACCCACTATTAATCCAGTTCAACTGAAAAAGAGTTCTCTATTGATTTGTCCTAGTCTGCCATGAGTGATTTTGGCTGCACATGGAGGTCCAAGCGAACAGAACTAAAATAACATTTAGGTCTATAAAAAGAAATCCATGACCATGTCCAGTTCAAAGGAAAGGTAAATGTAGTTCTCTCAAGTTAGGATAAATCATTAGGCCATAACCTAGCCTCGCTGTAACCTTACCTAATTTAAACTCAGAAATTCTAAGGTTATTAACACATCAGCAACTGACTGTATGAGCAGATGTTACACCTAAAATGAGACCATGAAAAAGCCTGAGTGCCTCTTTGTAAACTTATCAACAAGTGAAGGGGGTCACCATAACCTCAAAACCAGACACTGATATAAAAACCCTGGACAGATAGGCTATATTAGAGTGGCTAGAAGGTATCCAGCTTTTGTCAAATTAACAGCAAAATAATATTTTAGGAAAAGGATTAGCTAACTTTAACTTGCGCAGCAGGTTAGGATAATTAGGTTATCCTAATCAGCTACAAAAAGTCAAATCCGATGTTAATTTGACAAAAGCTGGATCCCTATATGAAGGGAGTCCCAGTTATCCTCCATTAGCTTTTCCACTGAGCGGAAGGTCACCGAAATGGGTGCACAGAAACAATCCATACACGGAACAGAACTAGTACTGAACTCTGGGCATTAGGCTAGACTAGTGGGAACAAAGCCCTTGGGGCGAAAACACCTCAATCGAAGCAACACTTTGGTCAATCAACACAAAATAGCTATAAATAGGCCTAGGTTCTTCCAATGGATTATCTGGTTGTCTAATGTCTAGCACCCGGTTCAAACTGTCTGGGTGTAGGCTATAACGTGAGGGCTATGCAAAACTACATATTTAATTGGACTAGTATCACAAGGTCAAGTAAAGTACCTTACTGAATGGGCTTAGGATCTGTAGTATCCTCCAATGAGCAATAAATCATATATCTCCTCACAACTCCTCTCCACAGCTTGCAGGCCTATATGTAAAACTGCAGCAAGGTAGAACTTAGCACTGTCTTTGAAAGGACAATGGCTTGCCCTTGCATCTGGTTGGTATAACGTTAGACAACTTGATAATCTGTGCCTGTATTCCTGTGTGTGGCTCCCACCGCAACTAACCCAGCTGGCTTATCCTAATCTGCCTGTTCCTCCAACCCGTGGTCTTTTTAAAGAGCCCCAGAATGCACTGCGTATGCTGCCTGGATTGACTGGCCTATAATGAACCAAGCTCACATTGAATCCTCCTCACCTGACGCAGTCACACAGACTACAAAATGAATGCCATCTGGGCCTCAACTCAAATTCACTGCACCAGTGGGGAATTAAAAGTACTAGTCTGGAGCTTGAAATTTACATTTTGATATATTCAGTAACATTGAACCTTTGGATAAGGACATTAAAAAGATGTCATCAAGTTAGACTGTCTGGCCATCTTCAATTCTCCTTGCTACAGGCATCACAAGGTGACCCAGCCATTAGTGATAAAGGCAAACAGGCTGGGAGGCAGTCAGAGAAGGCTCCATGTTAATATCGTGTTCACACCTTCCCTTTCAGCCTGGTTCAATCCACAAATCAACTCCATTGCACTAGTTCTATCACCTCCATGTTGCTTCTTGAGAAAAAAAAAAAACAGTAGACAAGCCTCACTCGCGCCTGTCTCGTCAAAAGAAAATGTCGGCTGGTTGTGTTATTGTGTCCGTGTATATTGTTGTCTGAAGTACTACCACCCCTCTTTTGGTCTCAAGAGTATGCAAGTGGGCGGACAAATAGAATCCTTTGTCGAGAGGACCAATCAATACTGGACTTGTGTTCTGGATGCCTCAAGATGTCAAATGGCTCTCAAGAGCTGAAATGTGGAGGAATTCAACAGGCACAGGCTGCTGACATGGTGGTGACTTATTAAAGCCCAGCACAGACAAACGGCATTGTTTGTACAGGCCTATAGGATCCACCTCTGCTTCAGACTCAACCGCAATCAATTATCTGCCTGTTCTACTGAAAACTGACACATCAGGTTTAAATTAACAACATGTCTGCATAACAGCCCATGATCAGGTTCCAAACACTGAAAAGAGTAGTTTGTGATTGTGTCATTCAAGCAAAAGCCTGAGCCATGGTATATTTAGGGCTGGCACAAATACTATATAACAGATGAAGACTGTCATGAAAATAAAAATAACCTTCATAACACCTGAGTACCAGTCAAAAGTCTGGACACACCTACTCATACCAGGGTTTCTTTACTTTTACCATTTTCTAGTGTGCAAAGACATCAAGGCAAAAGGGTGGCTACTTTGAAGAATCCAAAATATATATTTATTTAACACTTGGTTACTACATGAGTCCATATGCTTTACTGCATAGTTGGTGTCTTCACTGTTATTCTACAATGCAGAAAAGTAAAAATAAAGAAACTCTTGAATAAGTAGGTGTCCAAACTTTTGACTGGTACTTAGGGTTGAAAACTTTCCGGTAAATTTCCAGAAATTTCTCATGGGAAGTTATTCCTAGGAATTGATTACATTCAGAAAAGTTAGCTTATAACAGTGAACCTTTGTGGGATACACAAGGCAATTCTAGGTCTTGTGGCATATTTCGGTCAAACTATCCCCAATTCAATGGCATTGCAACCCTCTGCATGCACAGTGCATTCTTCCATCACACAGCACAGCTGATTCAAGATCTTGCACACTAATGGGATGCTATTGAGCCCACACTACTACACTGTCTGAGCCAAGGACTACATGCCTTCTGGTAAGTTGATTACAATACTGGGTGGGGTGAATATATTTTATGACATACATGATTAGTAAATAGTAGCCTACAGCAAAGTGTTTAAATCATTTCTAACAATTTCTGCTAGGTAGTTTTTGCTACCATGTGGGGTTTAGCTTGCTTAAGCCTACTAACTGAGGAGTGTTAATTCACCTGTTTCCATACATGTTTAGTTTTAAAACACTTCTTATAATAGTTGTTTAGTTTAACTATACATGGCTTTTTTTAATACTAATCTTTACAGAAAAATGCCACAGGCACTGATTGTGGAGACATTTCACTGCAACTAATGTTATACTGTGCCAAATCATGTGAAGAATATAACAAAGATGCAGAATCTGCCCAAGTGCATAAAGTTCCCCCAGCACTCACAACAAGCAACTTCTGACAAAAGTCCCTCTACTTCTATTTGAGGTGAAAATTATGATTCAGACACCTTTAAGATAGCATCAGCTTATGGTCCTACTGGAATCAGAAGTTTGACTCAATGGAAGAACGTAGTCAGAGAAATGCTGATGAATGTCTTGCTTGAGCTGTGCATGCAACTGGTTCACCTCTGATGCTCACAGGCAATGTGTATTGGAAGATAATTCTGAATGTTCGTCCCCCAGCATACACCCCCTCCACCCTGACATGTTTTATCTACTCATTTGCTGGATGCAGAGTTCAAGTGAAGGTCAAGGAAATTATAGAGAAAGCAGACTGTATTGCAAGCATCTCTAATGGGTGGTTGAATGTTTGTGGGCAAGGAATAATTAACTACATCTCCACCCCTCAACTAGAGGGCGACCGATTATGATTTTTTCAGCGCCGATACCGATTGGAGGACCAAAAAAGCCGATACATGTGCCATGTTAGCTTTGTTACGTTTGAGTTACTTGCTCAGAACATGAAAGCTGGTGGTTCCTTTTAACATGAGACTTCAATATTCCAAGGTAAGAGGTTTTAGGTTGTAGTTAATATATTATTTATAAGACTCTATAGCATTTGTATTTCATATACCTTTGACTATTAGATGTTCTTATTGGCACTATAGTATTGCCAGTGTAACAGTATAGCTTCCGTCCCTCACATTGCCCCTACCTGGGCTCGAACCAAGAACACGTCGACAGCCACACTCGAAGCAGCGTTACCCATCGCTCCACAAAAGCCACAGCCCTTGCAGAGCAAGGGGAATAACTACTCCAAGTCTCAGAGCGAGTGACATTTGAAACGCTATTAGCGCGCACCCACCCCACTAACTAGCCAGCCATTTCACCAGCCATTAGGCTGATAGGCTTGAAGTCATAAACAGCTCTGTGCTTGCGAGGAGCTGCTGGCAAAACGCATGAAGGTGCTGTTTGAATGAATGCTTACGAGCCTGCTGCTGCCTACCATCGCTCAGACTGCTCTATCAAAGCATACTTAATTATAACATAACACAGAAATACGAGCCTTTGTCATTAATACGGTCGAATCCAGAAACTCATTTAGAAAACAAAACATTTATTATTTGTGCAATACGGAACCGTTCTGCATTTTCTAACGGGTGGCATCCCTAAGTCTAAATATTCCTGTTACATTGCACAACCTGCAATGTAATGTCATTATTACATAAAATTCTGGCAAATTAGTTCACAATGAGCCAGGCTGCCCAAACTGTTGCATATACCCTGACTCTGCGTGCAATGAACGCAAGAGAAGTGACAATTTCACCTGGCTAATATTGCCTGCTAACCTGGATATCTTTTAGCTAAATATGCAGGGTTAAAAATATATACTTCTGTGTATTTATTTTAAGAAAGGCATTGATTGGTGTGTATGGTTAGGTACACATTGGAGCAACGATACGCACCGCATCGATTATATGCAATGCAAGACACGCTAGATAAACAAGTAATAGCAACCATGTGTAGTTATAACTAGTGATTATGATGTAAAAAAAAAAAAAAAAAAAGAAGTCTAAGGCTAGCTAGCAACTTACCTTGGCTTCTACTGCATTCGCATAACAGGCAGGCTCCTCGTGGAGTGCAGAGGCAGGTGGTTAGAGTGTTGGACAAGTTAACTGTAAGGTTGCAAGATTGTATCCCCCGAGCTGACAAGGTGAAAATCTTTCGTTCTGCCCCTGAACAAGGCAGTTAACCTACCGTTCCTAGGCAGTCATTGAAAATAAGATTGTGTTAACTAACTTACTTGCCTAGTTAAAAGGGTATAAAAATAAAAGGCTAAACTCTTGCATATGTAAGAGAAGAAATCCGTACTACCCTGCCCACTTCACTGTTGCTCCAAGCAGAGGAAACTGCAGTTTTGAAATACATCAAAAAGCTTGAAGACTTCTGCCTGAAGCCCATAAACACCACAGCTTACATGTTGAACCCCAAGGATGCTGTCTGGTGCAAAGATCAACAAGGCCTATGATGTCATCACTACCGTGTCTCGCCACCTTGGCCTGGATGTGAGAAGGTTCTTGGCAGTCTGGTGAAGTACACTTCCAAGCAAGGGCTTTGGGATGGAGATGCAGTAAGGCAGTCGTACCAACGTATCTCATCAGCCACATGGTGGAAGGGACTTTGTGGCTCTGAGGCCATTTCCCCTGTTGCCTCCATCATCCTCCAAATCCCACCAACAGCCACCTCAGAGCGCAACTGGTCCTTGTTAGGGAACGCACGCATCAAAGCACGCAACAGGCTGACCAATACAAGGGTTGAAAAATTGGTGGCCAGCCGGGCAGATTTTAGAGCCTGACAACAAGCCATCCTCAACAAGGTTGGAAAGTGACAGTGAAGATGGTCTCAGAGTGATGTTCAAGAGGTGGACATTGAGGTCCAGGGAGAAGACATGAAAGCCTGAGGGGAAGACAGTCTAGAAACTAAAGCTTTGGTTATCATTTTAGATGTTGAAAACATTTTTGGGAGATGCGATGGATCATTCGGTATTCTGTTATACAGTGAAATCATCCCATGTGAAGAGTCAACTCATTTAAAGCTCAATTCGTCACATTTTTATTTCTATTGGGAGGATTATGATAAGCTAAAAGGTTTGTGCCTGTCTCCACAAAAAACTACATTCAAATGGTATTAATTTGCATATATTTCCGTTAATTCCCATGGAAAGTTTCCACCTCTGAATATTTCCCAAATTGTGCAACCATACTGGTACTAATATATATATATATATATAAAACACACATTATTTGGTGTGTGGAAAGAACAGCTGACTGAAAACAGGAGAGCCGGGCATTCATGCGGTTGACGCCGTTTCGGCTGTAACATGGACTCTACAACCTGATGAAACTTTGATGCTCCTTTCTGAAACAAGCAAGATGCTGTAGCAAATTAATATTTGGTTGTCTAAGTGATTCCCCCTCCCTGCAGCAGCACCTGGAGTCAGGAGTGGAGGAGAAAATGTGGGTCTTACATCTATTCCGGTGACAACGGTCATTTGGCTGACCAATAACCGCCATCCAAAATTCCATGAGCTGACCACCACATCCCTAGGTGTATTGACCATCGTACCAATAATATGTCATAGCAAGATATTAAAAATGCCTGGGGTAATAAAGCTCAATAATGACTACTTTGTTTTAAACATCCACCATTGGTAATTGTCTGGCTAGACAGACTTGGAACAATCAGTCAAGTGCTATGGGGCTACTGTTGGGGTGCAGCCGTCCACCCCTCCACTCACCCAGACAGGCACTGGTCCACAGCACCAACCCATTACTGGGGAGAAACAGGGTGCCTACAGTAAGTGGGTCATTCACCCCAGGAGCATACAGATACACTCAGGCAGAAAATGGCCCAGACAATGGGACAAAAATAAAGTGGGTGCGTCTCAATAGGGAAGTGTTTATGAACGAGTTGGCCTTTTACTACAATATTCAGTCAAATGCTGACCATCAAGAAACAAAGCAAAAACCAGTGTGTGGCTGTGTTGAGGGATGAGGCAGATGGAAAACCATTCCTGTTAGCAGAGGTGAGCCTGGGAGCCATTTTGAGGAAGTGCTGTGTCATACCACCACGTCCATTTACTGTGCTGCACACAGGAAGAATGACACGCAACCAGGCAAATACGATGCAAGAGGCAGGCTGAGTAATTATAGGTAATATTTAAGATATTTAGAATGCAATAACAATAAATATAATAACTAATATAACTCATTTCCATGACCAGCAGCATCATTTGCATAGAGAGAGGACACATTAACCTCTGTTGGCCTCTACAATCTGTCTTAACCTCAGAGAGAATGAAAACGTGCTGCCTCACACACCCACCCCCTCACTGGCATTTTCTACATTCCCAGGCATGTCTTGAAATGATTGTAGCTCAGTAGTTTTCCACTGAGACCTGAGCCATGAGGGGCAGGCCCTGATACTAGAGACTGAAGACTGCTCAGTATTCACCATTCAACCTGCTCACGGACTGCCACACGCCTTTAGAAAATAAACTGCATTAAAACTCACGCAGCCCCACATCTAGAATATTATTTTCAGTAAATCAATATATCAAACCTCTTCTGTATTTATGAAACAAACGTGATTACCTAAAACATTTGTCAAAGGCATGTTTTCAAGATCATTCTGAAGCATTTGAAAAGTCTGATTTTATAGCCTGTAGCTAAACTATTGTATGTGAGCTAATCTCAAATACAGCAAATGAACCTCTGATAACATTCTCAGACTGAGAACCAGTACAGTCTAATATGGTTGGGCAGCTGTCAGAAAGAGCAGCATGATTCTACAAGCCTCAGCACCTTGCCTATTTACTGTCACATGACTGCCCTCACTGCAGACAGCCAACTCACGCAACTAAGGATCACACCATCAAGGCCTAGTAAGACTAATGTAGTCAGCTTTGTCTGGACAAAACCAGAAACTTGCTAAATGCATAATAAGCCAGTCACCTGTCCTGTGGTGATAAAAGATCATCAAGTTGTAGCCCTGTTGTGTCATGTCAGACTAAATCGTCAAGGCAGCAATATGTTTAAGTCCATTCGTCTTCTGTTAGAGCTGTGAAACCTAATAGGTCAGCAGGAGATGCCGACCAACCAGAACACAACAGGAAGGCACACACAGATGGGAAAGGCATGACTGTGGCCGCTGCAGAACAGAACAGCCATGAATAAATGAACTGTTGTAGCAAACTGCAGTGGATCGATGAAGGACTGCCTGAAATGTGCAGCTGAGGGGGGGGGGGATTGGGAGAAACACGACATCCATGTGATAATTTACTAATGTCATCTTTGGGGAAGTGATAGCTAGCTCTAACCTCAGCATCAAGAGAGAACACCGTCAGCAAGAATCAAATTCAAAATTCAAGCCTAGTAGAGACAGGAGGTGTGGTTAACGATCAACCCAGGCAGTTATACAGCTAGTGATGGGCTGCATGTTGCATCAGCAGTGCTTATCAAGTTCTCACCACTATACTGCACAAAAAAAAAAAAAAATAGGCCTACATAAGGCAGATAAAGAACAATGTGTTCCCTTTCACAGACAAAACTGATTCAACAGCCACACACTAACAATACAGGTATAAAGAAGACACGGATAGGATTCTTCACACACATACTGTAAATAATGGTGGGGGAAATATCTCCATGGTAACCTCGAGGTGATTAAGTGCATACCAAAAAAAGGAGAGCGCATTGAGCAGGTCAGAGAGAGGGAGTAGAGTTTGAGGGAACCACCTCTTTACACAGGAAGACACTGGTCGTGGTCGACATTGCAGACGACTTCAAAAGAAAGTAGAGACTGGCTGATTAACTTGCACCATAAACAACTATTCCATTTCATTTGTAGATCAGTCTCAATTTTCCCATGATACATCACGGTTTTGATGATCTCGAACAGTCTTTGAGTCAGAGAGTCTCTTAGCTGCAGGCATGTTCAGGCCTAAAACAGGAAAACAGGACTAGGCCCTATCAATAATCACATGACCAAACCAGTACATCATCTTGTTTACATTAGGCCTTTGCAATCAACACCCTTGGCAGTCTTCCAGAAGGATACTTGACAGTGCACATGCATAGAAGCAGGCCAAACTGGATAATGAGCAATTTACTCATTTGGATGATGATATGGATTACATATTGGTCATGGAATAAATTTTGAAATATATAATTATTTCAACTATGCTATCATGCCATTTCTGTTCTTTTGGATGAGGAATCATTTTATATCCAGAATATGATAATAAGTGGTTTATGCAGGAAACAATTAATTCAGCAGGGAATCATTCACTCAAATAGGCCAGGTCTGTAAAATGACCTTACAGTATGATACGACCTTCATCGCAGTGATGAAAAAGGCCCATCTGGCGATGGCTGCCTCTCCATCCTCCATAGTGACCCGAGTCGAAACCTGTTGTTCCTGTCTTTGCAAACGGTTGACATCTTGATTAAAGTTTAAAAACATGTATATTTTAGCAACTAACACAATTAGCTACAATTCGGACTAAGTAACCTAATCCGTAGGCACATTGATGCGACACGGCACACCATGGCTTCCCCCTTCAGAGAGCGTCATTGGAGTCATGCAAGTCATCTTCAATCGTTATTACTCTCATACCCAAAATTAAAACTGTCAACATGTATCAATTACAATTCAACATCCACTTCATTAAAAAAAAGTGGGCTCGGCTTAAATTTGGCTACACTTTAGTTTAGATTTTACATCATTGCGACGGTAACGTTCTATAAATGCTCTGACGCAATCAAAAGAATTCATCATGAGTATGTGGTGAGGCACGTAGCCAGTTAGCTAGAGTAACATTTCTGGGATTTCCTGTACAGACATCTATGCCAGAACTCTTGATTTACACCAACTATTTGATACAACTATTTAGGTTCAGATGTGGGGAAACAGATTAACTGGTTATTTATTGCATGAAGACAATATAAATGTTGTATAAAGCCACAATATTCGTTCTCAACGGTCTTCCGAAAACCGCATCATCGTTCGAGCTACAGTGTCACGTAACCTCTGCACATTTTACCTTCTAACGATGAATAATGCATTATCTTGATGGTCTCAATAAACGCTCAACTCGTGTCTTAATAAATAAGATTAGTATGTGCTTTGCATTAGTTGGCAAACTACACGTCATATTTTCAAAAATTAAGTTGTACAGAAACGTGAATTATTACACAAGGCCATAGGCGCATCCTTTCCCCGCCTCCATCATTTCCTGGCTTTGTAATGTTAAAGGGAAAGGAGAGGCTCAGAAGTAGCTACTGCTACACTATTACAACCGTATTCAAAAAACAAAAATACACATATTTAGCAATAAGTATTACAATGACGGTTGAAGAATAAGTCATTTTGTCGATTATACATACCTTGAGGAGATGCTGCAGTGACTGTGCAAGCTGAGCGAACAGCCTTCCAAATTTATAGCAGACACGTGACACGCGTATTGGTCTAATTGCCCTAGAAACATGACGTCACTTGATCTTCTGCTGGGTCACGGCTGCTATGGAAACCATAGAGAACTGGGGGAGGTTGCCAAATTATAGGCGGTACGGGAGGATGCTGCAAACTGATTTTTTAAATTAATATTTTATTTAACTAGGCAAGTCAGTTAAGAACAAAGTCTTATTAACAATGACGGCCTACACCGGACAAACGCGGAAGACGCAGGGCCAACTGCCCTATGGGACTTCCAATCACGGCCTGGAATCGAACCACGGTGTCTGTAGTGACGCCTCTAGCACTGAGATGCAGTGCCTTAGACCACTGCATCACTCGGGAGTAGATGATGCCCTGCACATCCAACCAAGCATCAATTGAGTATTTAGAAATATTAAAAAATAGGCTAAGAATGATTTTTTTTTAATGAACAGAAATCGAAATTAGTATTTTATATTATTTTCACACACTGAACCATAACCATACTAACGGATCATTAATGACAAACTCGTTAATTTGCATAATTTGATGGAAAAATCTGAGAGTACCGCTCTAAAATTCCACATGCTGCAGCACGTGACTATCTGGGCACGTGTTCTGCAGAGCTTCCGGCTGCTGGGCTACGTGAGATATGGTGCGTGCTTTGTGGAATGGATGAAAACCGTGTGAGACCACATTGTGGTGAATCCATTGTAGTTACACACGATCTCAGTGTAATAACGTATTTCACTAATCTAATTTCTGAGTGTAAAATAATATCTCAGGGGAAAAACATTTAAAATATACAATTAATTTATTAAAAGGGGATACCTAGCCAGTTAACTGAATGCATCTTCCGCATTAAAACCAACCCCTCTGAATAAGAGAGGCGTGAGTTCTGTCATTCACGTCATCGGCGCCCGGGGAACAGATATTGTTGGGTGTTAACTGCCTTGCTCATTAGCATAATGGCAGATTTGTCCACCTTGCCGGCTTGGGCATTCGAACCTGTGACGTTTTGGTTACTGGCCCAAAGCTCTTAACCGCTATGGTGGTATGCTACCTAAACGTTGAGTTTTGAAGTCGATTACAACAGGGTGTATATTAAATGTTACATCGCATATGGTGAGTTGCGTAAAAATATCTAAATGTATAGGAATAATAATATGTGAAGCCAATTAGCTGTCAAACCACACAGTCATTATGTCAAACCATGAACACATTGTAGCCCACTTTTCTCAATGGCGCCATCGTGTGGTAGTGCGTTGAAATGATCCAAAAGAAAAGGAAGTACATCAATGACTTCATATCCCTCAGATCCCCCTTTTCTTTCAGCAATATCTTTCCCCTAAGGAGAGCAGCACCATCAAGAGAGTCAGGAAGTGAATTCTGTAAAGTCATCCAAGTGAGAAGCCTACCAACAACCCAGCTCAGCCAATGGCAGTCCAGCTCAGCTACCCACAGCCAAGCAGACGGACCGATGTAGGACAGGATAAGATTGGATCGACCAGAGGTATACTGTGCTACACAATGTACAAACCCCCGAGTGTCTCTGGATTTTAATAAAATGGATTAATTCATTTGAATTGAAATTATAATGGTGGTGCAACATTTCAGGTATCTCTCTAGAATATGAAGTCATACAATACGTTATATTTGACACACTTTATTAATACAAATACATAAATACAATGCATATAGGCTACTGTACTACCAACATTATCACCAAGAAAGAACCCTTGACGGCAAATATGTGTGATGTTATACATAAAAAGGCAATCACCCACAGACATCCACATACTACATTTACAAAAGGAAATTATTCCAAATTCAAATTGATATGACAAACTCACATCAAGCATTCTATATTTTTTGTATTAGAACATGGAGGTGTGTCTTTACAAACATATCACAAAATAATTCATGGTTATTGTTTCAATGTATAAGATTTGGTTCCATATCAGAAATGGTTTAGGATATTCAGAGCTATACTTGTACAGAGTTTGGCAAACCTTGTTTGATATTTAAATTGTATTGTATTGTAACTGTAATGGAATGTTTGGGACCAAGATGGAGGACAGTTTGCTATCCAGACTTCTCTGTATAGCAGGTTGACGTTTATAGTCATGAGTCTTGTCCTAGAGGCATAACTGAGACATTTCCTCTTAGGCCAGCTGCAAAGTCAAATTGGGTATATTGTAAAAATAATGAAAACAAAAATTTAAGTTTAGGGTTAGCCATTTGCTAGTGTGGTTATGGTTTGGGTTAGGGTTATAATTAAAATCAGATTTTATGACTTTGTGGCTGTGCCAGCTAGTGACCACTGCAGAGCAGAGCTGCCTCCAGAACAAGATTCATGACGGAAAATGCTAACCTGCATCTTTATACCTATGTCTCTGGTCTAGATATATGCCCTCTTCTCTCAATAATACAGCTCCTGGTCCCACCAACCTGTGATAGGGGAATGGAAATAATCTGAATTAGGGCTGACTACTGCAAAGAATGGATGGATCGATGGATGATAAATAGATGGATGGATGGATGGGTGGATGGATGGATGGATGGGTGGGTGAATGGATGGATAGATGCATGGAGGATGAATGGATGGACAAGACAGAGGCAAGAAAGGCTACTTACTTCCTGGATGTCTTCTGACCCCCAGCTTCCTGATCTCGTCATAGACAAAGATTAGAATTCCGTACGGGATTGGAACAAACCACCATTGGCCCCTGTAAGGGGGGAGTTATACGCATGAACAAACCAACATGAAAGCCATCAAAACAATGACAGAGAAGATGAATCGACATCCATTCAAGTCAAACAGAGTGTAACAGTACCTAATGGGCATGAAGTTGAAAATGTTTGGCATCCCTGGGCAGTAGCACAGCAGGTTACCCAGTAACAGCTGGAAGACGATGGCACTCACTAGCACCTTGTTCCTGCACACAAACGGAAAACACGGAGGATGGTCAAACAATGTTTTATTAGTCCCATCAAGATTGATACTTCCCAAGTTATTTTGTTGGAAGCCTTCTCTGCCACCATCCTTTCATAAACAATACATTTCATAGAGTACATGATTGTTTGTAGGGAGTAAGAGACATTTGTTCCATGCAGTTAACATCCACTGACCTAAAGAAGCCCTGCTGGAAGATGGACAGACGGCGGGTTTTCCTGATCAACACATCAGCAATCTGGCAGATCTCAATACTGATGAAGAAGACAGTGTAGCAGGTGTACTGCTGATACAGACGCTGGGCGTATGTCTGCAGAACAGAGAAGACAGGAGATTTTCAACTGGCATTTCCAGGAGTTACAAGTAAGTGACGGCGCTGTAAAGCCACACGCACTTGTCCATTCCTGGCCATAAGACACACACACACACACACACACACACACACACACACACACACACACACACACACACACACACACTTATCCTACAGTAAGCCACCCACACTCAACCACTCCTGGTCATATTTATCCTACAGTAAGCCACACACACTCAACCACTCCTGGTCATATCTATCCTACAGTAAGCCACACACACTCACCCACTCCTGGCCATGTCTGTCATACAGTAAGCCACACACACTCACCCACTCCTGGCCATGTCTGTCATACAGTAAGCAACACACACTCAATCACTCCTGGCCATATCTATCCTACAGTAAGCCACACACACTCAACCACTCCTGGCCATATCTATCCTACAGTAAGCCACACACACTCAACCACTCCTGGCCATATCTATCCTACAGTAAGCCACACACACTCAACCCCTCCTGGCCATATCTATCCTACAGTAAGCCACACACACTCAACCACTCCTGGCCATATCTATCCTACAGTAAGCCACACACACTCAACCACTCCTGGCCATATCTATCCTACAGTAAGCCACACACACTCAACCACTCCTGGCCATATCTATCCTACAGTAAGCCACACACACTCAACCACTCCTGGCCATATCTATCCTACAGTAAGCCACACACACTCACCCACTCCTGGCCATAGCTGTCCTGCAGGTCCTGCAGATGGACGTCCTCCCAGTGGGACCTGAGCCCCACACACAGCAGGGGATACCAGCCCTCCTGGGCCATCGCTGCAAAGTAGTCTGTGAAACCAGCGAAAGACTGGATCGCTCCTGGAGAAGGGGATAGGGGGAGAGATAAACCAAAAGAGAGGGAGGGAGGAGAGAATTGAACATTAAATATGTACTAATAGACTATTTGTAGGTTATCACCTTGAATATTGGTCAATAAATCATTCAGCTTCAAGGATCAATCGGTCTCAAAGGACCTAGTGAAAAAGCAAGGCCTTTTTCATACATTTACATATTACAGGAGCAGACATGAACCCTCACCAATCTGGAAGTAGGAGTAGGCAGCCAGAGATTCGTTCACCAACCTATCCTTACGCGGGTTCCTGGGTTTCAGATGCATAATATCACTCTCTGCCTTCTCATAGGCCAGAGACACAGAGGGAAACTGTAGGATAGAAGAAGGATAATCGGCATCTTTCTAGAATGGTCTTATAGTGCAGGGAGATGAGGGGTGAGGAAGAGGAAGAGGAGAAGACTCACAATGTCAGTGGCCAGCTCGATCATGAGGATGGTGATGCAGCCCAATGGCAGAGGAACACTGACAGTGATGTAGATGAGGTAGGGTGTGAGCTCCGGAATGTTCTTGGTCAGTGTGTACGCAATGGACTTTTTCAGGTTGTCAAAGATCAGACGGCCTGGGTGTCAGATATGGTCGAAATCAATCCCTCAATATCAGTATTACTTAGTATCATGAAGGCTTATCTTTGTGAAACCAAATATTGGTTCACAGGATACCTTTCAAATGTAATCAGCCTGTTAAAATGGCTGTTGTTGTGTTTTGTGATTTGCTAAGACACTCTCACTCACCCTGCTCCACCCCTGTGACGATGGAGGCAAAGTTGTCATCCAGCAGAATCATGTCAGCTGCATTCTTAGCTGCATCGGAGCCAGCTATGCCCATGGCAATACCAATGTCTGCCTTTTTCAACGCAGGGGAGTCGTTCACCCCATCGCCTGTCACAGCCACAATGGAGCCCTTAGTGAGAGAGAAAGTGAGAGAATGAGACAGAAAGAGAGGGGGGAGAGGGTTTGAGAGAGATAACATGACAAAAAAGAAGGGTAAGCCAAACCAAAAACCTCTCTGGAATGCAGTGTGACTAATGGCTTGGTATGTGTGTGTGTGTGTGTGTGGGGGGGGGGGGGAGGGATCACCAGCCGCTGACAGCTCTCCACGATGATGAGTTTCTGCTGGGGGGAGGTGTGCGGGCGAACACCATTTCAGGGTGACTCCTCAACGCTTCGTCCAGCTCTTCACTGCTCATGTCCTTCAGCTGACCACCACTGATCACACAGGCACGGGCGTCCCTGAAGACCACATAGAATAGATGAGAATATGATAGAACAGAATAGACATGTCAAATCCACTGACAGGGCGTTATTACCTCTAGGAAGTTCTCACTCCTTCTTACGTGATATACAAACTCTGTATAAATAGTCAAATATGTCACAGGAGATTCATCAACCACAGTGAGAGTCAGAGTCCTAATCCTGCCAGACTGTGTTGGTCTTGGGGACCAAGACCCACCTCCTGTTGACCTGCTCCACTGGGATGCGTTTCCTGGTAGCGATGTCCTCTACTGTCTCACTGCCCTCTGTGATGATGCCAACGTTCGCAGCGATGGCTCTGGCCGTGATCGGGTGATCGCCTGTCACCATGACTACCTGAGTGAGGTCACAGTGGAATGAGTTGATGTTGGTTGACATGACACAATGAGGGAGACTGTGATGGCCTGTTACATTGTATCAGCTATGTTCTAGGTCTCTCCTTTTTTCTCTTTCTGTCTTTCTCCTTTACCCTTATTCCAGCCGTGCGGCATTTCATGACAGCGTCAGGCACAGTGGCGCGGGGTGGGTCGATCATGGAGATGAGTCCAGCGAAACACAAACCAGACGTGGTGAAGTTCATCTCATCAGAGTCAAACTTGTAACCACGAGGGAACTCATTCTCATTAAGATAGATGTGACAGAAACCTGGAGACAAATGTTTGGACAGATTGGAGGTGTTAGTGGGTATTTATGGGCCTAAAGAAGAGATAGCATTAAGTGTTGCGGAAGCTACTCTGAAAATATTGTTTACCAAGCTACAAATTAATTCACACTGGAAGAAGTTAAGCTACACTAAAGCCACCATTAAGAAAAACTTAGTTTACTTAACATCAAGTTACTTAGAAAAGTAATTCACATCGTGATATGATAAACTACTTTGTGATAAATTATCTAAATCTGAAATGTTATAGACTACAAATTGCAAGAACAGATCACTCTGCAGTCAGATGTTAACAAAATGTAGTTAAATTACTAGTTGTATTACATGTAGTTCACTACACCCCAACACTGTCCCTTACCCAGCACTCTCTCCCCCAGGCTCCCCAAGTCCATGTATGCAGTCTGGAAGGCCTCTCTCCACTGTTCATCCAGGGGCATCTCCTGGCCCCTGATCAGGATGGTGGAGCAGCGCTCCAAGATCCTCTCTGGCGCCCCCTTCATCACCAGCAGGTAGCGCAGGTCCATGGGGTCTTCCAACTCATGCACTGACAGCTACTCGCCACCGGTTGGAGAAAGAGTACGATTCAAACACAAATAGCTCATTCTGGTAATGCCATTAAAGTATGCCTAATAGTCACATGACACACCTATAGAACATACTGTAGATTATATAACACACCTTCAACTGCCTTGAAATCAGATCAGAAAACCAGGCCTCTTACCTGGAACTTGTTGGTGGAGTTGAATGGTACTTCAACAACCTTTTTGAATCGCTCCCTGTATTCCATCATGTTCCCTATGGCCAGCTCAGTGAACTTCAGCAGAGCCGTCTCTGAGGCGTCGCCCACCACTATTCTCTGTTGCACATAGGTGCATTGGAATAAAGGTAACTCATAAATCATATAGTTTTCATTGATGCTGTGTCTGTGAATGAATGTGTCTGTTGAGGCTAGTGTCTATCAGCTCACCCTAGGAATAGGCAGAGACTCCTGGTTGGGTTTGAAGATGGCCCGGTTACAGAGTCCTGCCACTCTTGCCAACGATCGCCATGTCTCGGATGATTGGTCAAAGCTCTGACCTGATTGGTCCTCTGTGGTGTCTGCGGCATGGATCACATTGTCGAACCACAGGTGGGCCACGGTCATCCTGTTCTGGGTCAGAGTGCCCGTCTTGTCGGAGCAGATGACCGAGGTGGAGCCCAGTGTCTCCACAGCCTCCAGGTTCTTCACCACACAGTTCTTCCTGGCCAGACGCTTGGCCGTCAGCGACAGACACACCTGGGGGGAGAGAGAGGGAGATGGTTGATGAAAACTGTTAATAACCAACTTTATATAGGCCTAGACAGACCAGAGCCTCAGTGTTGACTCACAGTGACAGTAGCCAGCAGCCCCTCAGGTACATAGGCCACCACGATGGCCATGAAGAAGATCATAGCCTCCAGGAAGGCATAGCCAATAAACATGGCCACCACGAAGAAGGTGAAGCCAAAGAAGATGGCCAGCCCAGCAATGATGTCAACAAAGTGCTCAATCTCTATGGCAATTGGTGTCTTCTCATTGCCTACGCCTGACGCCAAGCTGGCAATGCGGCCAATGATGGTGCGGTCACCCGTGTTGATGACTGTTCCTGTGGCCACTCCTGGTAGGGGCCAAGCAGAGGAAAAGGGATTTTAGATTACATTATGAGTGTAATGTTGATGTTTTTGCACATTTTTGCTGTTATGAGTGTAAGCGTTTCTGTGGGAATCTTTTCTGTGTGTGATTTAATAAGGATTGTGTGTCTGTCAAAGGAGGCTGGTGGTGGAATCAATGGAATGGTACCAATACTACCAAACACATCAAACACATGGAAGCAACATGCTTGACTCGGTTCCATTTATTCCATTTTAACCATTAAAATGAGCCCATCTACCTATAGCTCCTCCCACCAACCTCCTCTGGTGTCTGTCTGTAGTACCTTTCAGGCAGTGGTGGCATTGTATGTGTGTGTGTGTGTGTTTATGTGTTTATGTGTGTGTGTGTAGCATAGATTGGTGGCACCTTAATTGGGGAGGACGGGCTCATCGTCCGGAATAAATGGAATGGTGTCTAACTCAAACACATTGTTTCCATATGTTTGATGACATTCCATTTACTCTATTCCAGCCATTATTATGAGCCGTCCTCCCCTCAGCAGCCTCCTGTGATGTGTCTACCTTCCAGGCAGGTGGTGGAGAAGAAGGCGATGTTCTTGGTCTCTAGGGGGTTCTCGTGGGTACACTCCGGGGTTTTGCTCTGGGGCTCTGACTCTCCTGTCAGGGATGAGTTATCCACCTGGAGAGGATAAGAAGATCAAGGAACTGACAGGGTTATAACATATGAAACCAACCAGGGTTCAAGCCCGGGTCTTCTGCATAACCTAACCCTAACCCTAACGCTAGCTTCATGTCCACACCCTGGGTCAACCTTAAACCTAGCCCTAACCCTAGCTTCATGCCAACACCCCGGGTCAACCTTAAACCTAACCCTAACCCTAACGCTAGCTTCATGTCCACAACCTGGGTCAACCTTAAACCTAGCCCTAACCCTAGCTTCATGCCAACACCCCGGGTCAACCGTAAACCTAGCCCTAACCCTAGCTTCATGCCAACACCCGGGTCAACCTTAAACCTAGCCCTAACCCTAGCTTCATGCCAACACCCCGGGTCAACCTATAAACCTAGCCCTAACCCTAGCTTCATGCCAACACCCCGGGTCAACCTTAAACCTAGCCCTAACCCTAGCTTCATGCCAACACCCCGGGTCAACCTTAAACCTAGCCCTAACCCTAGCTTCATGCCAACACCCCGGGTCAACCTAAAACCTAGCCCTAACCCTAGCTTCATGTCCACACCCCGGGTCAACCTTAAACCTAGCCCTAACCCTAGCTTCATGCCAACACCCCGGGTCAACCTATAAACCTAGCCCTAACCCTAGCTTCATGCCAACACCCGGGTCAACCTTAAACCTAGCCCTAACCCTAGCTTCATGTCCACACCCCGGGTCAACCTTAAACCTAGCCCTAACCCTAGCTTCATGTCCACACCCTGGGTCAACCTTAAACCTAGCCCTAACCCTAGCTTCATGTCCACACCCTGGGTCAACCTTAAACCTAGCCCTAACCCTAGCTTCATGTCCACACCCCGGGTCAACCTTAAACCTAGCCCTAACCCTAGCTTCATGCCAACACCCGGGTCAACCTTAAACCTAGCCCTAACCCTAGCTTCATGTCCACACCCCGGGTCAACCTTAAACCTAGCCCTAACCCTAGCTTCATGTCCACACCCTGGGTCAACCTTAAACCTAGCCCTAACCCTAGCTTCATGTCCACACCCTGGGTCAACCTTAAACCTAGCCCTAACCCTAGCTTCATGTCCACACCCCGGGTCAACCTTAAACCTAGCCCTAACCCTAGCTTCATGTCCACACCCGAGTCAACCCTAACCCTAGCTTCATGTCATTTACATTACATTTACATTTAAGTCATTTAGCAGACGCTCTTATCCAGAGCGACTTACAAATTGGATGTCCACACCCGAGTCAACCCTAACCCTAGGTTCGTGTCCACATCCCGGATCAACCATAATCCAAGCTTCAAACCTAACTCTAACTATAACCCTAACACTAATCCTAACCTAAATCCTAGCTCTATGTTCACATTCCTGCTCAACCTGCATCAACACCCTTAGCCATTACTTCTAGGTTGAAAGTGTGTTAGTGGTCTATAATGGGAACTGATGGCCTAGTGTACCTACCTTACAGCCCTGGGCAAAGATGATGCGGATGTCAGCAGGCACACGGTCACCACCCTTGATCTCCACCAGGTCTCCCACCACCAGGTCCATGGCATTGATCTGGTTCTTCTGCCCGTCACGGATCACCAGGGCTTGCTAGAACGAGATAGATGATTATACCAAATCCCCGTATTTCAATGATTGATTGCCTTGGATCAGTTCTGTAGTGAGTGGATTATGATCTGTGTTGATGAAAGGAATAGTTTTGTCTTGAAAGTAAACAGTTTCTTACAATAACAAAGTAACTGCTGTATGGGTATTTAGGGCCAGGAGTGTTTCCTGGTCTGGTAACATCTTCAGGAAACACTCATGGCCCTAGTTGCAATGTATTTCCCTAGTTATAATGTATTTACTTAGTTCTAATGTATTTCCCTAGTTCTAATGTATTTACTTAGTTCTAATGCATTTCCCTAGTTATAATGCATTTCCTTAGTTATAATGCATTTCTCTAGTTATAATGCATTTCCTTAGTTATAATGCATTTCTCTAGTTATAATACATTTCCTTAGTTATAATGCATTTCTCTAGTTATAATGCATTTCCTTAGTTATAATGCATTTCTCTAGTTATAATACATTTCCTTAGTTATAATGTATTCTTTAGTTCTAATGTATTTCCATATCTTTACCTGTGGCACTAGATTTTTGAAGCTGGCGATGATGTTGGTGCTCTTAAACTCTTGGTAGTAACCGAAACAGCCAGTCACCACAACAACAGTGATCAGAGTGATGGCGAGGTACAGCTGTAGACAGGTGTGGTCACAGAGAATTAGTGATGAAACAAACAGTCACAATATGTTGACGCTGTAATACATGTTATTATTGTATGTATTCCCCTTTCTTCACATACAGTATTTTCTCCTTCCGCTCCCAGTGCAACTTTAGCCTTTCCTTCACGCTCCCAGTGCAACTTTAGCCTTTCCTTCACGCTCCCAGTGCAACTTTAGCCTTTCCTTCACCCTCCTAGTGTAACCTTAGCCTTTCCTTCACCCTCCTAGTGCAACTTTAGCCTTTCCTTCACGCTCCCAGTGCAACTTTAGCCTTTTCTTCACCCTCCTAGTGTAACCTTAGCCTTTCCTTCACCCTCCCAGTGCAACTTTAGCCTTTCCTTCACGCTCCCAGTGCAACTTTAGCCTTTCCTTCACCCTCCTAGTGTAACTTTAGCCTTTCCTTCACGCTCCCAGTGCAACTTTAGCCTTTCCTTCACGCTCCCAGTGCAACTTTAGCCTTTTCTTCACCCTCCTAGTGTAACCTTAGCCTTTCCTTCACCCTCCTAGTGTAACTTTAGCCTCTTCTTCACGCTCCTAGTGTAACTTTAGCCCCTCCTTCATCCTCCCAGTGTAACTTTAACCCCTCCTTCATCTTCCCAGTGCAACTTTAGCCTTTCCTTCACCCTCCTAGTGTAACTTTAGCCCCTCCTTCACCCTCCTAGTGTAACTTTAGCCCCTCCTTCACCCTCCTAGTGTAACTTTAGCCCCTCCTTCATCCTCCCAGTGTAACTTTAGCCCCTCCTCCACCCTCCTAGTGTAACTTTAGCCCCTCCTTCATCCTCCCAGTGCAACTTTAGCCCCTCCTTCATCCTCTCCCTCAAATCAAAATCTAATTTATTTATATAGCCCTTCTCACATCAGCTGATATATCAAAGTGCTGTACAGAAACCCAGCCTAAAACCCCAAACAGCAAGCAATGCAGGTATAGAAGCACGGTGGCTAGGAAAAACTCCCTAGAAAGGCCAAAACCTAGGAAGAAACCTAGAGAGGAACCAGGCTATGAGGGGTGGGCAGTCCTCTTCTGGCTGTGCCGGGTGGAGATTATAACACCCTCCTAGTGTAACTTTAGCCCCTTCTTCATCCTCCCACTGTAACTTTAGCCTCTCCCTCTACCTCTCATTGTAACTGTAGCCTCTCCCTCACCCTCCCAATGTAACTTTAGTCTCTCCTTCACCCTCCCAGTGTAACTTTAGCCTCTCCCTCACCCTCTCATTGTAACTGTAGCCTCTCCCTCACCCTCTCATTGTAACTGTAGCCTCTCCTTCACCCTCCCAGTGGAACTTTAGTCTCTCCTTCAACCTCCCAGTGTAACTTTAGCAAACGCTTCAACTCTCTCCTTATCCATCTGTCAACAATCCCTTCCTCACTATTCTAATATTGTTCAACATTCCTGCCCTATAGTCTCCTACTTCACCTCTTCCTCCACCTCCTCCTACCCTTCGTCTCTCCTCCCCCTTTTGGTCTCCCCGCCCCATCCTCCTCACATCGTCAAAGCAGCCGAGGGTTCCCCTGGAGAACTCGATGCCGAAAGCAATGAAGCAGATGACGGCTGCCACCCACATCAGACACTGCAGCCCTCCGGCCAGCTGACGGGCAAATTTGACGTACTCTGGTGTCCCTTTGGGGGGCAGCAGTTCGTTGGGGCCGTCCCGCTCCAGAACCTCTGCTGCTTTGCTGGACGTCAGGCCCTGAGGGGATTTAAGGGGGAGGAGGGGGGAGAGAGTGAGAGATTTACTCTATATTAGCAGCAGTCTGTTTCATCACACAGACAGACGGACAGAAACCCCATGGTAGCTTAGTTACCTTGGTAACACTGGTGGTATACCTCATCTCTAGCTCTTCTATTGTGATCTCGTGGTCGTCCTGTAAAGATTGACAGACTGTTAAAGCTACAATGTATTTATGCTGCAATTCTGTCCCATTTAATTTAATTTGGCATATTCTCTCCAGCGTTCTCTCCTTCTGGTCTTGTGAACCACACTCACAATGTCCATCTCCTTCTTCATGCCCTCTAGCCTATCCTTTTTCTTTATCTTCTTCTTTTTCTTCATCTTGACGTCCACCTCTCCATTCATCTCAAACATGTCGTAAGAGTCCTGGAGACAAAGAGATGACATCCTGTATCATCTCGCTAGGGGGTGAATATACAATATCCTTGATCATTGAAGGAAAATCTCATTTAATTCATGACAATTTGATCAGAGCTTTGATTAATCACACAAATGGGTCACCTACCCCTTTACTCATGGTGGAGGGCCTGCCCAAATCAATTGAAGTCCAACGCTCAGTCCGCTCTCCCCCCGAAATCTTGGAAGCGTCTTTATATCCTCACTAGGGACGTTCCTCACAGTAAAATCACCAACCTCCAGAGCAGGACCAGACTGTTGGCTCAGCTTTATATACTACTGCACCACCTTCACCTTCTCTACCCGCCCCAAAATGGCAGTGTTACTTTAAGTGTAGCCAATGTCACCCCTATTAAGGTGAATGGCAAAGCGTCCCCTACCCACTTTCATATCAGTGCCAATGGCCTTGTGCGTAGGGCTTGTACCTTTCTTATCAGAATACACATGTTTCTGCATTCCCTGATTAACTGTAAAGCTATCAAGAAGGTCAATGCCGTTCCAAAGTCACAACTACTTCTTTCACTTGTGATAGGACAAATCTGTATTACATCAAGGGTGATTTTCTTCTCAACTCAGATACACATTAATTGACTGATATATTGACACTGAGACAATGACTGGTTCATCCCATTCAATGACTGGTACAGATATAGAAGACATGAATTGGATGAAACACATCTAGTGAGAAGTAGATTCAAATGCCTTGTATATACAGTATTATAGTTCATTATCTGCCCTCAGGAGGGCCTAACTTACAGTGTATATCAGTGTAAAAAACGGTAATGGTCAATTCAAATAAAATACAGTGGTATGGTCATGCCAGGCCAGTAGGCATTTAGAAATGGAGACTTTTTTTCTACATTTCCTGTTTAGGGGCCAATGTCAGAACACCTTATCAGTGGAAGAGTGTGTAAATACTCACAGTATTTGTGCCTCAGACTGCTAAAAGGTGTGATGGTGACACACTCCACATTGGCATCACTGCTGTGTCATCTGCCCTTATAAGGAAAGAACAGTTGAACATTAAAAACGAATTGACACTCACAACCTCTTATGTAATGCTCCGTGTTCCCATCACAAAGACACCAGTGGGTGGGAGATGAACTCGCGTAATACTTTTATTACTGTTATTGAACTACCACAATGCCTATTATAACTCTTATTGAATTAAGTGAAAGAATGTTTCTTCACTGGGCAACATCCATCCAACAGTGAATTCTATCATCTGTCATTTTATCAATAATTTTCCATCATGTTTGTAAGACATGTATTGTAAGCACCCTGAACAGGTGATTTTTATAACTAACCCAAGTCTAACCCATGACTTGCTTAGTTAAATAAAGGTTAAATTTAAAAAATATATATTTTAAAAGAGATTAGAAAAAAATGTGCCAACCAGCGTTGAGCTAAACTGAGCCAGCTCAACTGTGAATGGAAGCCAGTTTGGATTTTGGCGTCACTCCTATCAAATCCCATTAAGAGCATACGTCATTGAAAGAAAAACTTTAATTGTTGCATCTGGTTGTGTTGTTGTCCTCCGGAGGCTAGCTAGCTAGCTAAAATGGGCCCTTTCCTAAATTAGCCATTGATGGAGATAGGGATGTGGACTTGTGGTTTAACTTAATTCTCCGTGCTGGCCAATGATTATAACAGCAACTCTGATCCAACCATTAGTTCATACATTGTTGTGCCCCTGGCCTGAGAGGATGAACGTTCAATATATAGCTAGATGTAGAAGGCTAATGTTAACTAGGTAACATGTCCCATGAATGGAAGTTAGGCCAGCAAGCAAGCATTTTAGCCAGGTAGCCTAGGACAACAAAATAAAGTGTGTACTGTATGACAGAGTGATAGATTGTTTCGTCAACATGAAAGAGAGGAGGATGGCATTGGCGTTTCTATACAAGTAGGGTGAGTCAACATGCTTGCACGAACGCGCACACCCACACACCCACACAGAAATCAGAACCATAGACAGCCACACACCCACACAGAAATCAGAACCATAGACAGCCACATCATATTTAGCTTCCCTTGACTGATCTAAATTGTTTTTGGTATCTTTTAGTTGTCGCCTTATTAGACTAAGCAGAGGTCATTTGATGATGTTGAAATGTTGAAGTTGAAATGGTGCTGGAATAGTGGAGGCAGCTCCTGTTTTCTTTGCAATTTATGGTAACTCTCTGTGGTTCTAAATCAATAGTTGTTTAGTGGTCCGGAAATGTCAGAAACATTAACTTGCTTGGCCATGCTCTAGGTCATGTAACTGTCTGTCACATGCAGTATATTCTTTGTGGACTTCACTTCAGAGGTTGCTATGATTAAACAAAGGTGTGGTTGACTTTATTCTGCCACTGTGCTTCTTATAGTCTCACCCTTTAGGCCTTTATATCAGTCGCACGGCATATGAATTAACAGGTTATAGAGCAAACAATGCAATTATCACAATGCATAGGTTGTATGTTTTTTTTGGGGGGGGGGGCTTCCCCAGTGATGTAACCCACACACCGCTGCTGTTTATCGACGAGATTATGTGCAAAATGTAAGCAAAAATCCATCTCGCTCCATCTGATCCCACTGGGCTTCCTCTCGTTATCATATTTGGTAGTGAGTGGAAACGCCAAGCGGATGCTTCACATTTATACATCCGGTTACATTTCTGGCTCATTGTTCTAACTGTGGTGGAACTATTAGAACAACATGAAACAACATGGAGATGCTTTTCAAACAGGACACTAGTGTCCTAATCTCAGTAGGGTAGAGTGGGCTGGAATTGGAATGTGTTCCACTTTATAAATCAGAGAGGTAGTGGAGTGCCCACCGCTTGGAAAACACTTACACCAATCACTTAACAGGCATTTCACTAATTTGTGAGCAGTTGTTGTCCAAACCCAAAGTGAAGTGGTCAGAATATCCTGGCTAAGGTGGTAGTGACACCTCCCATGCAGGCCTACAGTGGTTCCTTTAGCCTACTGTGGGTAAATAGATTTACAGTAGGACCTGGGCCTGAGTTCGTTAGTCCACCAGGCACTTTGTCCTGCTATCTGATTACAGAGGTTGTGTTATCTCTAACTGAGAGAGAGAGACTGTATCCCCATTGTTACAACACTGTACATAAAACATTTGAAATGTCTCTATTATTTTTAATCTTTTGTGAGTGTAATGTTAACTGGTCATTTCTGATTTTGTTTCACTTTTGTTTATCCGTTCCACTTGCTTTGACATTGTAAAGTTGTTTTCCATGCCAATAAAGCCCTTTGAATTGAGACAGAGACACAGATAGACAGAGAGATACAGATAGACAGAGACAGAGAGAGAGGTAATAAGAGAGAGAGAGAGAGAAAGAGTGGACACATACAGTACACAGTAGCCTCAGTTAACCTCTACAAGCGGTTTTAACCTCATGTCTGTCATGTCATGTTCCACTTTTCAAGTTGCACTTCCTTTCTCCTACAGAACAATAAGGTTAGAGAGAGCATATTGGTGTGTGTGTGTGTGTGGGGGGGGGGGGGTCTTTGTTACTCTCAAATACTATTTTCCTCCCTGTTACTGTAGTTAGTATTATTGTAGTGAGTATTGTTTCTAGCCATATGTCTTCTACATGAGCCTGGCAAGCTAAGCTATACAGTTGTCTACACAAACCAAAAGGTGGCAGCAAGGAGTCACTGGCAAACCAGGACACACCCCTCATCCAAAGCAGACCAATGGACTCTCTCATGTGGATGCATTGCACCCCCTGAGCAAGACTTACTGGTTTTGATACTGTGTGGCTTTGTGTGTAAATAGACTAAATGTGGGTGAGCAGACTTACTGGCATTGACGCTGTGTTTGTTTCCTAGCGTTAAGTTTTAGTACTCCTTTTTGGTTCAGTTCGTAGAGCACAGATTTCTCAAGCAGTACGTTATTTTCAAGAGATAATCCAGTTATCTGTAATAGAACTTCTAATTTTAGATATGATTTTCCTTCTGTATTTTCCAGGCATACTCCACGGGGTCAATACGGACCGTGGGTCCTGAAAAAAAATGTAATCATAATGTTTAAGGAACTCCATTGGGCTTTCAACTTAGTCTTGATTTTGTTGTAACGTTTGAGTCACTCTGATAAATAACAATATCCAGCCGGACCTTTTGCCACCTATCAAATTTGTGTAACCGGACTTTCACAAATAGTATTTGAGAACCCCTAACCTGGGTTAACAAGTTGAGGGATTTTCAGTAGGCCTACAATATAAAATGTCATTTCTGGTAAGTTAAATCTATGCTAGTCAAACTAACATCCTAAACGACATAAATCAGGAACCAAAGATAAATACAGCAGAGGTTACTGGTTACTCTCATTGTTTTACAAGTATTGTCATTCTTAGTGAAAGTGAGATGTCTGTTCACAGTAACTGGTTGATATACTGTCATTATACTGTGTTGAAGTAGTCAAATACTGCATTTCCTTCTAGCCACTCAGAGGAAACATTTAGTGGACCATTAACGAGATTGCGAAACCTGCATGCTGTCACACTGCTTCAAGTACAATAAGCAGCCATGTATAACCTGTCTGTGTAATAAACATGTCAGTGTTATAACGCAGATGGTTCGTATTAAATGAAGAGTGCTCATGGATAGGGAAATATAAACAGGGTAAACTCTGTTCAATCGTAACAAAACAAACGTTTTCAGCCTACATGGAAGGATTATAACATAAAAACAGGATATTGCTTTTTGGGTTTCATGAGGTTCAAGCGTTGCAGAGGTAGCATTTGTAGGGGAGAGTGGGGTAAGCCATTTTTTTTACATTCAGCATCACTCCATCAAGTGAAATATAGTATTCTTTGTAACAAAGATATCTACATATACTTCAGGATGTTGTATATCCCTGGAAATGATCAAAATGAATGTAAACATAGCTTGTCCCCCCAAAAAGTAGTCTCTTGGCACAAGTTAGCCCAGGTATGGGGTAAGTTGAGCCGTGGGACAGGGTATGTTTAGCAACCTACACATTTATGTATTGAATTAAATATTACCAATACCTTTTCAAACCATGTCTATCTATATTTCCCAAACACAATTCAACACAATCACGATCAATTTTTGTTTTAAAATCAATATTGAGCATATTTTAACACAGGCATAACACCAAACAAACACTTTGTACTTTCGTTTAACACTTGTAACATAGACTAGGCCCTGTTGTTACCTTGCATCCCAGCGATAATGCCTTGCATTATGTCTGGGGGAAAAAAACTTTAATATGATCAATTGCCATTGGCTCAACCAAGGCACACAGCTACAAGGAAACTTATAGAGACTCCAACTGATGTATTTAATAATAGTAAAATGACTTGCTTTGGTTTAGATACAAGCAACATGAAACCTCACACAATATATTCATTTGACTGTAACGGGATTCTTCCTGGGAAGGAGAGGCGGACCAAAATGCAGTGTGGTTGAAGTTCATGTTTTTTAATAAGACAACTAAACATGAACATAATACAAAACAACAAACGTGGAAAACCGAAACAGTCCTATCTGGTGCAACAAAGACAGGAAACAATCACCCACAAAACCCAACACCAAACAGGCTACCTAAATATGGTTCCCAATCAGAGATTGGAACACCTGCCTCTGATTGAGAACCATATCAGGCCAAACACAGAAACAGACAAACTAGACACACAACATAGAATGCCCACTCAGATCACACCCTGACCAAACAAAACATAGAAACATACAAAGCAAACTATGGTCAGGGTGTGACATTAACTTGGTGAAAATCCGTTACATTTTTTAACCTAAATTGCTTACAACTTTTTCCGTGTGGTTTTCTTCCTTCATAGACTCCATGAAATGATGGCCTCATCCTAAATATTTGGTCAAATGATTCATTTTGTGTATGGTATCTGAGAAAAAGGGTGGTTCAAATGATCCCTTTTGCTCAACTTCCCCACTCTCCCCTACTTTGTATCCACTTCAGTATGGTAATGAGGCGTCTTTCTGCATAATGAGGTGTGGCGCCAGCAGGAAACCTGTGGCGGCTGAATCTTAAAAGTGACTCGCTCTCAAATACGTTTACATTCTAATGAGATGAACTGTTCAATACCAATACCGCACCATACTAAAATATAGGAAAGAAAATAGTGGCCATACATTGAACTGTGGAGAGGAAGAGGAATCGAGCACGTGGACGATGTTGTTAATTAATTCACAAAGGAACCATACGTGCATGCTCATTTACTCAGATACGTGCAATCTCACCTTCCGTTACTGATTTACGAGAGGACAAGTTCAGCGTTTTAGTAGTTCTAACCACACCACTCTCAGAATATCCTGTGTGCAAACAGAAGATGTAGGTCACAATGCTTCCCACAATGTCAACTGTCAACTGTGTTGTGGACTTCCCATCACATTTGTTTGCACAGGTGCATCTGAAATAACAGACAGGCAAAGGATGTAAAGACTTTGATCATGCAAGGCGCAATGGAACATAAAACCAAATACTAAGAGCTAAATGTCAAGCCACTCAAAAATGTAATGGGTAAAAGATGGTTAAGAGAATACACTGGCAGGTACCGGCAACGAAATAACATGAGTATGTTGGTTCTAATAGAGGAGTCAAACGGCTGATGTGTTATTATATCAGCCATGTTTTCAGTCTCTCATGTGGCACTGCTTTGCTTTACCTTGGCCAGGTCGCAGTTGTAAATGAGAACTTGTTCAACTGGCCTACCTGGTTAAATAAAGGTGAAATAAAAAATGTAATAAAAAACATCAGTAGGCTATACACTGGCTGAAGAGTCTTGACCTAAACTGATGTCCTTGACATGAACAACACAACAATGAAGGCTAATAATATTTCAAAATATCAAATTACAAGTAAACTCCAGTACGGGAAGAATTTAGAGCTGGTACACCTACAGTATACTGTATGTGGGGATTTATACATAGCAGATAAAGGTATAAAGAAAAAAATGATACTGTATTCCTACATTTCCAAACATCATGGCAAAGACCTGTGGTAAAGATGGTGGGGTTTAGTGGATTCTTAATAATGTCATGGAAGTACTACCCTATGCACAATCAATAACTTTCATAATCTAAATCATTTGAAGAGTCAAATTAATGACACAGATTGGCCATAAAATTATCATCCAATAAATGCAATATTCACTGTAAATTGAAACGACAGTAGCTACGTTGTATATTTGATACACAAAAATAGCGTACATCATGACATTGATGGGGACGAAGCCGAAAACAAACACATATACCTGTATATACAGTTGAAGTCGGAAGTTTACATATACCTTAGCCAAATACATTTAAACTCAGTTTCACAATTCCTGACATTTAATCCTAGTAAAAATTCCCTGTCTTAGGTCAGTTAGGATCACCACTATTTTAAGAATGTGAAATGTCAGAATATTAGTAAAGAGAATTAGTATTTGGTAGCATTGCCTTTAACTTGGGTCAAACGTTTTAGGTAGCCTTCCACAAGCTTCCTACAATAAGTTGGGAGACTTTTGGCCCATTCCTCCAGACAGAGTTGGTGTAACTGAGTCAGGTTTGTAGGCCTCCTTGCGCGCACACACTTTCGGTTAAGCCCACAAATTTTCAATAGGATTAAGGTCAGGGCTTTGTGATTTCCACTCCAATACCTTGACTTTGTTGTCCTTAAGCCATTTTGCCACAACTTTGGAAGTATGCTTGGGGTCAATGTTGATTTGGAAGACCCATTTGCGACCAAGCTTTAACTGATGTCTTGAGATGTTGCTTCAACATATCACATCATTTTCCTTCCTCATAAAGCCATCTATTTTGTGAAGCACCACCACAACATGATGCTGCCACCCCCGTGCTTCACGGATGGGATGGTGCTCTTCGGCTTGCAAGCCTCCCCCTGTTTCCTCCAAACATAACGATGGTCATTATGGCTTAACAGTTCTATTTTTGTTTCATCAGACCAGAGGAGATTTCTCCAAGAAGTACGATCCTTGTACCCATGTGCAGTTGCAATACGTAGTCTGGCATTTTTATGGCAGTTTTGGAGCAGTGGCTTCTTCCTTGCTGAGTGGCCTTTCAGGTTATGTCGATATAGGACTTGTTTTACTGTGGATATAGATACTTTTGTACCTGTGTCCTCAAAAAAGATTTAAACTTTTCGCATCACAGTACGTTCATCTCTAGGAGACAGAACGCGTCTCCTTCCTGAGCGGTATGACGGCTGCGTGGTCCCATGGTGTTTATACTTGTGTACTATTGTTTGTACAGATGAACATGGTACCTTCAGGTGTTTGGAAATTGCTCCCAAGGATGAACCAGACTTGTGGAGGTCTACAATTTTATTCTGAGATCTTGGCTGATTTATTTGGATTTTCCCATGATGTCAAGCAGAGAGGCACTGAGTTTGAAGGTAGGCCTTGAAATACATCCACAGGTACACCTCCAATGGACTCAAATGATGTCAATTAGCCTATCAGAAGCTTCTAAAGACATTACATAATTTTGGGGAATTTTCCAAGCTGTTTAAAGGCACAGTCAACTTAGTGTATGTAAACGTTCTGACCCACTGGAATTGTGATACAATGAATTATAAGTTAAATAATCTGTCTGTAAACAATTGTTGGAAAAATTACTTGTGTCAAGCACAAAATAGATTTCCCAACCGACTTGCCAAAACTATAGTTTGTTAACAAGAAATTTGTGGAGTGGTTGAAAAACTAAGTTTTAATGACTCCAAACTAAGTGCATATAAACTTCCGATTTCAACTGTATGTGTCACGTTCTGACCTTAGTTCTTTTGTTATGTCTTTGTTTTAGTGTGGTCAGGGCGTGAGTTGGGTGGGTTGTCTATGTTTGTTTTTCTGTGTTTCTATGTTTGTTTTCTTTTTCTGAGTTGGTATTTCTGTGTTTGGCCTGGTATCGTTCTCAATCAGAGGCAGCTGTCAATCCTTGTCCCTGATTGAGAACCATACTTAGGCAGCCTGTTTTCACCCTTGATTTGTGGGTGATTGTTTTCTGTTTTGTGTATTCACCGTACAGGACTGTTTCGTTTCGTTCGTTCTCGTTATTTTGTTTTTGTGTTCATGATAATAAATGATCAATATGGACACTTACCACGCTGCGCATTGGTCCTCCGATCCTTCCTACTACTCCTCGTCAGAGGAGGAAGAAGACCGTTACAGTATGTATATATATATCGCACAGGGCTGTAACTCAAACCAAAGAGCGAGGTGTAAACCTCTAATAAATACACAGGACGAGACCCGTAACAACAATACACGGGACGAGACCCGTATTAACAATACACGGGACGAGACCCGTATTAACAATACACGGGACGAGACCCGTATTAACAATACACGGGACGAGACCCGTAACAACAATACACGGGACGAGACCCGTATTAACAATACACGGGACGAGACCCGTATTAACAATACACGGGACGAGACCCGTATTAACAATACACGGGACGAGACCCGTATTAACAATACACGGGACGAGACCCGTATTAACAATACACGGGACGAGACCCGTATTAACAATACACGGGACGAGACCCGTAACAACAATACACGGGATGAGACCCGTAACAACAATACATGGGATTAGACCTGTAACAACAAGTGCACCATATGTAAACCGTAATACAATGTACAGTAAACGTAGCATGAAAGCCAATATCACAGAGCACAGGTACTCACTCACAAGACCAATGGACATGGATTAATAATCGACATGGACAATGGGAACAGAGGGCACAGTTAGTAACAGGCTAATCAGGGGGAATAGGAACCAGGTGTGCGTAATGAGATAAGACAGTCCGGGGTTGAAGAGTCAAAATGTGAAGAATAACTTTCAGCCAACAACCATGAAAAATATTTTCAATATTTACATATTTTAAGAACTTACTTCACCCTCTGCCACAGTCCCATTCTTGCTTGGTTTGGCAAGGCTTTCACATACACAGCAGAACATGATTAGTGGAAGAATGTAAAAAAAAAAACATAGATGTACCTCAGAGGAGGCTGGTGGGAGGAGCTACAGGAGGACAGGATCATTGTAATGGCTGGTATGGAATCAATGGAATGGTACCAAACACATTGAAACAACATATTTGACTCCATTCCATTGAGTCCATTCCAGCTTTTATAATGAGCCCGTCCTTCTATAGCTCCTCTCACGAGTCTCGTCTGATGGTATTCTGTTGAGGGTATTCAATTATATATAAATATTTTTTTATCCCAGGCCCCCGTCCCTGCAGGAGGCCTTTTGCCATTTGTAAATAAGCATTTGTTCTTAACTGACTTAACTAGTTAAATAAAGGTTAAATAAAATAAAATTAATATATACACAGTACCAGTCAAAAGTTTGGCCACACCTACTCATTCAAGGGTTTTCCTTTATTTTGTACTATTTTCTACATTGTAGAATAATACTGAAGACATCAAAACTATGAAAAAACACACAAGGAATCATGGAGTAACCAAAAAAGTGTTAAACAAATCCAAATCTATGTTATGGCCTCCTGGGTGGTCTAAGGCACTGCATTGCAATGGTAGCTGTGCCACCAGAGACTCTGGGTTCGAGCCCAGGCTCTGTCGCAGCCGGCCGTGACAGGGAGGTCCATGGGGTGACGCACAATTGGCCTAGCCTCATCCGGGTTAGGGAGGGTTTGGCCGGTAGGGATATCCTTGTCTCATCGCGCACTAGCGACTCTTGTGTCGGGCCGGGCAAGTGCACGCTGATCAGGTCGCTAGGTGTATGGTGTGTCCTCCGACCCATTGGTGCGGCTGGCTTCCGGGTTGGATGCGCGCTGTGTTAAGAAGCAGTGTGGCTTGGTTGGGTTGTGTTTCGGAGGACCCATGGCTCTTGACCTTCGTCTCTCCTGAGCCTGTACGGGAGTTGTAGCGATGAGACAAGACAGTAACTACTAACAATACCATAAAAAGGGAGAAAAAATATCTGTTATATTTTAGATTATTCAAAGTAGCCATCCTTTGCCTTAAGGACAGCTTTCCACACTCTAAACATTCTCCGAACTTCATGAGGAATGCTTTTCCATAGTCTTCTAAATTATTGTACAATGTAGAAAATAATACAAGAAAAACCCTGGAATGAGTACACTACCGGTCAAAAGTTTTAGAACACCTACTCATTCCAGGGTTATTCTTTATTTGGACTATTTTCTCCATTGTAGAATAATATTGAAGACGTCAAAACTATGAAATAACACATACATGTAGTAACCAAAAGAGTGTTAAACAAATCTAAATATGTTTTATTGGCATTCTCTCAACCAGCATCATGAGGTAGTCACCTGGAATGCATTTCAATTAACAGGTGTGCCTTGTGCAAAGTTAATATGTGGAATTTCTTTCCTTCTTAAAACCTCTTAGGGATAGGCGGGACACAAATGTCTCAACTGGCCAATTGCCAGGGGAAATGCAGAGCGCCAGATTCAAATAAAATGCTACAAAATTCAAACTTTCATTAAATCACACATGTAAGATACTCAATTAAAGTTACACTCATTGTGAATCCAGCCAACATGTCAGATTTTTCGGGCAAAAGCATAAGAAGCAATTATCTGATAGCCTGCACCATCTGCACCAGCAGTGAACAAAGGAGCTAACATATTTCAACCCTGCAGGCGCTACACAAAACGCTGAAATAAAATTTAAAACATGCATTACCTTTGACAAGCTTCTTTTGTTGGCACTCCAATATGTCCCATAAACATCACAATTGGTCCTTTTGTTTGATTAATTCCGTCCATATATATCCAAAATGTCCATTTATAAAGCGCATTTGATCCAGAAAAAAACAGCTTACAAAACGCAACGTCACTACAACATATTTAAAAAGTTGCCTATAAACTTTGCCAAAATATTTCAAACTACTTTTGTAATACAACGTTAGGTATTTTTAAACGTGAATAATCGATCAAATTGTAGACGGGGCAATCTGTATTCAATACAGGAAGAAAACAAACCAGCGCTGCTTTTCACGTCTTGCGCAACTCACAAAAGTGTCCCCAGTTCCGAGTTGGCCTACTTCTTCATTACACAAAGGAATAACCTCAACCAAATTCCAAAGACTGGTGACATCCAGTGGAAGCGGTAGGAACTGAAAATAGGGCCCTATGAAATATCCCATGGCAAAGACGATTCGGGGAAAAAAAATAAGAATTCTGAACAGTTAGTCCTCTGGGTTTTGCCTGCTACATAAGTTCTGTTATACTCACAGACATGATTCAAACAGTTTTAGAAACTTCAGAGTGTTTTCTATCCAAATCTATGACCGATATGCATATCTTATATTCTTGGCATGAGTAGCAGGAAGTTGAAATTGGGCACGCTATTTATCCAAAAGTGAAAATTCTGCCCCCTAGCTTCAAGAATTAATGCGTTTGAGCCAGTCAGTTCTGTTGTGACAAGGTAGGGGTGGTATACAGAAGATAGCCCTATTTGGTAAAAGACCAAGTCCATATTATGGCAAGAACAGCTTAAATAAGCAAAGGGAAATGACACCCCATCATTACTTTAAGATATGAAGGTCAGTCATTCCGGACAGTTACAAGAACTTTGAACATTTCTTCAAGTGCAGTCGCAAAAACAATCAAGCACTATGATGAAACTATCTCTCATGAGGACCGTCACAGGAAAGGAAGACCCAGAGTTACCTATTCTGCAGAAGATAAATTCACCAGAGTTAACTGCACCTCAGACTGCAGCCTAAATAAATGCTTCACAGGGTTCAAGTAACAGACACATCTCAACATCTGTTCAGAGGAGACTGCGTGAATCAGACCTTCATGGTCAAGTTTCTGCAGAGAAACCACTACTAAAGAACACCAATGAGAAGAAAAGACTTGCTGGTCTGATGAGTCCAAATTTGAGATTTTGGGTTCTAACCGCCGTGTCTTTGTGAGATGTTGAGTAGGTGAACGGATGATCTCCGCATGTGTGGATCCCACCGTGAAGCATGGTGGAGGAGGTGTGATGGTGTGGGGCTGATTTGCTGGTGCCACTGTCTGCGATTTATTTAGAATTCAAGGCAAACTTAGATAGCATTCTACAGCGATACACCATTGTATCTGGTTTGCGCTTAGAGGGATTTTTTTTTTTTGACAGGACACTGACCCCAAACACACCTTCAGGCTGTGTAAGGGCTATTTGACCAATAATGAGAGTGATGGGGTGCTGCTTCAGATCACCTGGCCTCCACAATAACCCAACCTCAACCTAATTGAGATGGTTTGGGATAAGTTGGACCGCAGTGAAGGAAAAGCAGCCAACAAGTGACCAGCATATGTGGGAACTCCTTTAAGACTGTTGGAAAAGCATTCCAGGTGACTGCCTAATGAAGCTGGTTGAGAGAATGCCAAGAGTGTACAAAGCTGTCATCAAGGCAAAGGATGGCTACTTTGAAGAATCTCAAAAATATATTTTGATTTCTTTAACACTTTTTTGTTTGTTAAATAATTCCATATTTTTTATTTCATAGTTGTTATGTATTCACTGTTATTCAACAATGTAGAAAGTAGCAAAAATAAAGAAAAACCCTTGAATGAGCAGGTGTGTCCAAACTTTTGACTGGTACTGTATATTTAATACAATTGCTAATATACATAAATCAGAGGTTAAAGAGAGAAATGTTCCGTTTTAAGATTAATCATGCTTTTTTAGTTGATCAGTTGGACTTGGAGGTGGATTATTAATTGATCTAAATGTGTCTGAAATGAGAGTGTGTGATTTATTTACCCTTTGAACTTTATTTTAAAACACATTTGCTTTACATATCTGTATTCTTAAAATGTATCAGGCCTCAGCATAAAACCCAGATGCAGACAGTTTGAAGTGACACACATTTATTACAAAAACATTGGGCAGGCAAACGACATGTCAAGGGCAGGTCAGTAATCCAGAGCAGAGTCCGAAAGGTACAGAATGGCAGGCAGGCTCATGGTCAGAGTAGGCAGAATGGTCAAAACCGGGAAAACTAGAAAACAGGGACTAGAGAGAAAACAGGAGTATGGGGAAAACCGCTGGTAGGCTTGATGAGACAAGATGAACTGGCAACAGACAAACAGAGAACACAGGTATAAATACACAGGGGATAATGGGTTAGATGGGTGACACCTGAACGGGGGTTGAGACAAGCACAAAGACAGGTGAAACAGATCAGGGTGTGACATAATGGCCTCTTCTTATTGTGTTTTCACAAACAAACATACATGATACAAGGCAAAACTTTTTTCCAACAACTATGCACTTTAGAGAAAGATAAAGTACATCTCCTTGATAAATAGAAGAGGTGAGCAAACACTGAATACATAGTAAAATAAAGTAGATATCTATCATATACAGTGGTATATGTCGTGTCTTTACGTTCATCAAATCGAAGACTCGGTTTTTATCAAAGATTCCTGTAATTAGTATTACGCGATTAAACTGAATAATCATGTAACTGTAATTAATTAGGAAGTCGGGGCACCAAGGAACGTTTTCAGATTACACAGTTATAATTTCCCAATATAACCTTTCAGATATTTTTATATCTGATCAATAGTCTTCTGATTAACGATTTATTTATTTTACCTCATGTTAGTCTCATTTCAAACGTCGTAAATTGTTGGTTATCTGCACGAACCCAGTCTTCACTATGAGTTATCCATACATAAATTGTCTTAGATCATTTATTTATTACTAATTAAGTAATTCACAGAAATGCATAAACAAACTAAACAAACAAACATGGTAAATGTGGTTACATGAAATGATAGGAAAATGTGCCCTAGTGGGCTGAACCGGCATGGCGGCTTGTTAGAAAAAGGGGAAATAGGGGGTCGACTAAGAAGTCACGACAGAGTGATAATTATAACAATTAAAATGCTAATCCTTTACACATGAACGCTCACTCATTCGGGAACAATTGCAATCAATGTATATATTTACGCTCAGTGTGTCGTCTTGATCGCTGGTGAAAAGTCTGTGTCTTTCGTAGAATTGTCCGTCTCTCTCCCTCTCTCTCTCTCTCTCTCTCTCTCTCTCTCTCTCTGTTTTGGTTAGAGGGGATAGTTCAAAGTGACATTCGTTACAAAATGGTTGTTTCGGCGGTTGTCGTTCTTCGCGTTCAATGATACCAAATTCCCAGGTGCAGACTAGTAATTAATATCAAAGACTTGTTCTCATTCTGTTGGTATCGATAGTCTAAGAGTTTAACCACGTAGTATGGTTAAAAGATTCAGCAATGGTCTGCAACCTTTGTCCCCCTCCTAATGGAGATAAACATGGTCTGGTGAAAATTTCTCAAAGTTGGGTTTTATTCGAATGGCAGAAAAGGGCAGTCCCAGGATGTCTGACCTTAACTGGGCTCAGGGGCGGTCCTCTGATTTAGTTCAAATCCAATTCCCTTTTTTGAGTTTTCCTTCATTAAACAGTCCAAAATCACATTGTAAAATTGTGTAAACAGTATCATACTCACTCATTCATCTAATACTACAATTAGATGTAAACCTTATCTCTGGGTCTATTATATAAACAGCGTTATGGTAATGTGGCCACACCGTCTCCCATGAGCTTCCCAAGTTGTGACAAACGGACCAGTTCGTAGCTTGATTCTTCACCGATCTTTTACACTTTCTCCGGAACATGAAATTGGTTCGTATCTCAAGTTCTGTGAGGTGGAAGGATTTCCTTTGCCTCCATGAAAAACGACTCTCTATAACTGTGTGTCCATGAGGTCTTCTCAGGAATTTACGACCTCTGACCACAGCAGCCTAGTTGAAGGAGGCAAGGGGGAGGCAGGGAGAGGGGGATGGGGTTGCTATACTCAAAGAGGCCAAAGTCATGACATATACATAATCTGGCAATGTGTGACTATAAATTACATTGATAGTGTGGACATTTTTACACTATGAATCAATTTAAGGACAAACTGGAACAGTGCTGCAATTGCTTTTTACTTCAAGAGCTAGATTCAATCTGTACCAAAAGGAAAAAAGAAATGTTCCTTTTGCATATGGAGACAGCATTTGCGGTAAATGTTTCATATGTCGACTCAATCAGAAATTACCTTTAAATTTCAATCGTGCTTTACAATGGATCTTCCCTGTTACAGATTGAATGTAGGCCTTAGTCTCCACGGTTGTCCAAAAATGAGTTGAATTGAATATTGCTTGTGGCATTGCTGACAGCACAGAACACTGAATTGAGGATATTGAGACATTTGTGTAACAAAAACTAAATATTTGACATTGTGTTGTAAATTGTTTACTCTTGTGAGTGGTAGCCTTACTGGCACTCTGTGTATTGACATCCAGGAATACATGTCTTCTAAGACTTTAAGAATGGTCTCTTTCACCTGCATTCTCATAACATTGTCAAATCTGTCTCCAGTGGTGTAAAGTACTTAAGTAAAAATACTTTAAAGTACTACTTAAGTAGTTTTTTGGGGTATTGTACAACTTTTATTTTTACTCCTCCACATTCCTAAAAACAATGATGAACATTTTACTCCATACATTTTCCCTGACACTCAAAAGTGCTTGTTACATTTTGAATGCTTAGCAGGAACATGGTCCAATTCACGCACTTATCAAGATAACATCCCTGGTCATATAAGGAATATTAAGCATCCCTGCTTAATATAAGGAATTTGAAATGATTTATACATTTACTTTTGATACTGAAATATATTTAAAAGCAAATACTATCAGACTTTTACTCAAGTAGAATTTTACTGGGTGACTTTCACATTTTCTTGAGTCATTTTCTATTAAGGTATCTTTACTTTTACTCAAGTATGACAATTGGTACGTTTTCCAACACTGTCTGTCTCTAAACTCTGATATGACTTATCCACACACGTTGAATAAACATACACATCCTTATTAAGACTAATATTATAAATATTCCAAAATACAATTAGTGTCCATAATTTTGTGTTTATTTATTTATATTAAATGTACAATTAAACGGGTAAGAGAATCAATGGCTTAAACTAGCCAGTCTGAAGGTATTAAAAAACGTAAGTCTTTATTACCATCAAATACTCTTTCACTCCTTGTTAATGTAGTTAGTATTATTGCAGTAAGTATTGCTCCTAGCCGTCTTCTACATACTGTAAGCCTGGCAAACTAAGCTATACAGTTGCCTACACTAACCAACAGAAGGCAACACTGATAAACCAGGACACCCCCCCATCCAAAGCAGGCCAATGGACTTTCATGTGAGCAGACTTACTGGCATTGATGCTGTGTATCATAAATTGTGTTGTGGATAATTATGAAAGTCTGGAAATCCTGGACGGAGTCAAGTTAATAAATAAAGTTTTGGTTCTCCTTTTTGGTTCAAATCAAATCAAATTTTATTGGTCACATACACATGGTTAGCAGATGTTATTTTGAGTGTAGCGAAATGCTTATGCTTCTAGATCCGACAGTGCAGCAGTATCTAACAGGTAATATCTAACAATTCCACAACAAAACCTGATATCTAACAAATCAAATCAAATGTATTTATATAGCCCTTCGTACATCAGCTGATATCTCAAAGTGCTGTACAGAAACCCAGCCTAAAACCCCAAACAGCAAGCAATGCAGGTGTAGAAGCGCGGTGGCTAGGAAAAACTCCCTAGAAAGGCCAAAACCTAGGAAGAAACCTAGAGAGGAGCCAGGCTACGTGGGGTGGCCAGTCCTCTTCTGGCTGTGCCGGGTGGAGATTATAACAGAACATGGCCAAGATGTTCAAATGTTCATAAATGACCAGCATGGTCGAATAATAATAAGGCAGAACAGTTGAAACTGGAGCAGCAGCACGGTCAGGTGGACTGGGGACAGCAAGGAGTCATCATGTCAGGTAGTCCTGGGGCATGGTCCTAGGGCGCAGGTCCTCCGAGAGAGAGAAAGAAAGAGAGAATTAGAGAGAGCATATGTGGGGTGGCCAGTCCTCTTCTGGCTATGCCGGGTGGAGATTATAACAGAACATGGCCAAGATGTTCAAATGTTCATAAATGACCAGCATGGTCGAATAATAATAAGGCAGAACAGTTGAAACTGGAGCAGCAGCACGGCCAGGTGGACTGGGGACAGCAAGGAGTCATCATGTCAGGTAGTCCTGGGGCATGGTCCTAGGGCTCAGGTCCTCCGAGAGAGAGAAAGAAAGAGAGAAGGAGAGAATTAGAAAACGCACACTTAGATTCACACAGGACACCGAATAGGACAGGAGAAGTACTCCAGATATAACAAACTGACCCTAGCCCCCCGACACATAAACTACTGCAGCATAAATACTGGAGGCTGAGACAGGAGGGGTCAGGAGACACTGTGGCCCCATCCGAGGACACCCCCGGACAGGGCCAAACAGGAAGGATATAACCCCACCCACTTTGCCAAAGCACAGCCCCCACACCACTAGAGGGATATCTTCAACCACCAACTTACCATCCTGGGACAAGGCTGAGTATAGCCCACAAAGATCTCCGCCATGGCACAACCCAAGGGGGGGCGCCAACCCAGACAGGATGACCACATCAATGAATCAACCCACTCAGGTGACGCACCCCTTCCAGGGACGGCATGAGAGAGCCCCAGTAAGCCAGTGACTCAGCCCCTGTAATAGGGTTAGAGGCAGAGAATCCCAGTGGAAAGAGGGGAACCGGCCAGGCAGAGACAGCAAGGGCGGTTCGTTGCTCCAGAGCCTTTCCGTTCACCTTCCCACTCCTGGGCCAGACTACACTCAATCATATGACCCACTGAAGAGATGAGTCTTCATTTAAAGACTTAAAGGTTGAGACCGAGTTTGCGTCTCTGACATGGGTAGGCAGACCGTTCCATAAAAATGGAGCTCTATAGGAGAAAGCCCTGCCTCCAGCCGTTTGCTTAGAAATTCTAGGGACAATTAGGAGGCCTGCGTCTTGTGACCGTAGCGTACGCGTAGGTATGTACGGCAGGACCAAATCAGAGAGATAGGTAGAAGCAAGCCCATGTAATGCTTTGTAGGTTAGCAGTAAAACCTTGAAATCAGCCCTTGCTTTGACAGGAAGCCAGTGTAGGGAGGCTAGCACTGGAGTAATATGATCACATTTTTTGGTTCTAGTCAGGATTCTAGCAGCCGTATTTAGCACTAACTGAAGTTTATTTAGTGCTTTATCCGGGTAGCCGGAAAGTAGAGCATTGCAGTAGTCTAACCTAGAAGTGACAAAAGCATGGATTAATTTTTCTGCATCATTTTTGGACAGAAAGTTTCTGATTTTTGCAATGTTACGTAGATGGAAAAAAGCTGTCCTTGAAATGGTCTTGATATGTTCTTCAAAAGAGAGATCAGGGTCCAGAGTAACGCCGAGGTCCTTCACAGTTTTATTTGAGACGACTGTACAACCATTAAGATTGTCAGATTCAACAGAAGATCTTTTTGGACCTAGAACAAGCATCTCTGTTTTATCTGAGTTTAAAAGTAGAACATTTGCAGCCATCCACTTCCTTATGTCTGAAACACATGCTTCTAGCAAGGGCAATTTTGGGGCTTCACCATGTTTCATTGAAATGTACAGCTGTGTGTCATCCGCATAGCAGTGAAAGTTAACATTATGTTTTTGAATAACATCCCCAAGAGGTAAAATGTATAGTGAAAACAATAGTGGTCCTAAAACGGAACCTTGAGGAACACCGAAATGTACAAATTCCACAACAACACCTAATACACACACTCTTGTAAAGGAAAGGGATAAGAATATATACACTACCGTTCAAACGTTTGGGGTCACTTAGAAATGTCCTTGTTTTTGAAAGAAAAGCACATTTTTGTCCATTCAAATAACATACTGACTCCGACAGTATATCCCAATAGAGCCATGTTTCTGTGAAACAGAGTATATTACAATCCCTGATGTCTCTCTGGAAAGCAACCCTTGCCCAAATCTCGTAAACTTTTTTTATCTAGGGACTGGACATTATTGAGTAATATACTCGGAAACGGTGGGTGGTGTGCGTACATCCGAAGCCTCACTTGACATCCACTCCGGGATCCTCTCCTCCGGCGGCGTTGTTTTGGGTCAGCCTTTGGAATCAGTTCAAATGCCCTGGGAGGTGCAGACAAAGGATCCGCTTTGGGAAAGTTGTATTTCTGGTCGTGGTGCTGGTTGTGCTGGTAAGTTGACGTCTGTCTGATATCCAATAGTTATTCCCGGTTGTTTTCTGGGCTAACAATGTAAGAAATAATACATAAAAATAAAAAAAAATACTGCACAGTTTCCTAAGGACTAGAAGCGAAGCTTCCATCTTTATCAACGCCATTTTGCAGGTCATGTGGCACTGTCTCAAAACAGTGGTTCATGTAGTACTGATTTCTCAGACAGTATGTTATTTTCAAGAGATAATACAAATATCTGTAACATAACTCATTTAGATATTTAGATTTTGACCTAGGCCAGAAATACTCAATAGCCGGACTGTGATCCAGAATGGGGTCAATACGGACTGCAGGTAAAAAAATAAAAAAATAATAACAAACTCAACTTACTTTTGATTTTGTTGTAATGTTTGTGTCACTCCAATAAATAACAATATCCATCTGGATCTTTGCCACCTTTAAACTTGTGTGACCGAACCTTCACAAATAGCATTTGTGTACCCCTATACTTTCATTTGTTTTATTTATTTTATTTAAACTTTATTTAACTTGGCAAGTCAGTTAAGAACAAATTCTTATTTACATTGACGGCCTACCCCGGCCAAACCCGGACGATGCTGGGCCAATTGTGCAGGACTCCCAATCACGGCCGAATGTAATACAGCCTGGAATCAAACCAGGGACTGTAGTGTCGCCTCTTGCACTGAGATGCAGTGCCTTAAACCGCTGCGACACTCGGCAGACCTAGTATACTAAGTTGAGGGATTTTCAGTAGGCCTAAAATATAAACATGACATTTCTGGTAAGCAACATCTATGCTAGTAAATAATCTAGGTAAATCAGTAGCCAAGGATAGATACAGCAGCACTTACTGTGTACTGTTATTGTTTTACAATTATTGCTTTTAACGGTCATTCTCAGTGAAAGCCGGGAAGTCTGCTCACAGTAACAAGTGAAGTAGTAAAATACTGCATTTCCTGCTAGCCACTCGGAGGAAACATTTAGAGGATCATTAACGAGATTGTGAAACCTGCATGCTGTCTCACTGCTTCAAGTACAATAAGCAGCCATGTATAACCTGTCTGTGTAATAAACATGTGGGTGTTATAATGCAGATGGTTCGTATTAAATGAAGAGTGAGGGCCAGTGTTACTTATCATAAGCTTTTCAAAAATTCATCCTTATTCAAACTGCTGATGAACACTGATGTTTTTTGGACATTGATTCCTCAAAAAGCTCATCGATAGGGAAATATAAACAGGGTAATTACATTGCATCAACGTATTGACTCTGTTAAATCTTTATATATATATATAAAAAACGTTATCAGCCTATATGTAATGATTCAAATATAAAAACAAGGTCTTGCACTTTGGGTTTCATGAGGTTCAAAGGTTGCAGAGGTTGGGTTTGTTGGGGCGAGTGGGGTAAGTTGAGACATTTTTTACATTCGGCATCACTCCATCAAGGAAAATATAGTATTCTTTCTAATAGATATTTAAATATATTTTAGGATGTTGTGTATCCCTGGAAATAGCTTGTCCAAAAAATTGGTCTCTTGGCACAATTTACCCCGGGTATGGGGTAAATTGAGCCGTGGAACAGGGTACGTTAATTAGGCACTTACAAATTAACCCTTTTGAGTTCTATGTAGAACCCTTTCCACAGACGGTCTACATGAAACCCAAAATAGTTCTACCTGGAACCAAAAAGGGTTATGCTGTTGGGGCACAGCCAAAGAACCCTTTTGGAACCCTTTCTTCTAAGAATGTACATTTACATTCTACTGAGATGAACAGTTCAATACAAATAATGCACCTTACTAAATAGGAAAGAGAATAGTGGCCATACATTGAACTGTTGGAAGGAAGAGCTATCATGCATGTGGGCAATGTTGTTAATTATTCACGAAGGAACCACAGACACACGCTCATTTCCTCATTCCATCAAATAAGTGCAATCTTACCTTTATTGGTTTAGAGGACAAGTTCCACTTTTTGGTTATTCTTACCACACAACTCTCAGCGTAAACTGCATGTAAGGCAGAGGTTGTAAATCAAAATGCTCCCACATTGTCAACTGGCAACCCACTAGGCAAAAACTGGTTGAATCAACGTTGTTTCCACGTCACTTCACTAAGATGCAATAAAAGACTACTAAGACCTAAAGCCACTATCAAGCCACTATCAAAATCTGGTCCACTCTAAAACGTTTGGGTAAAAGATGATTAAGAGAATACACCGGTAGGTACCTACAAAGAAATAACATGATTATATAGGTTGTAATAACAGCTGATGTGTTCTTATGTCAGCCTTACATTCAGTCTCTCATGTTACATCAGTAGGCTATACAATGGCTAAAGAGTCTTGACCTAAACAAGTGTCCTTGAAATGAATCACACAACAATGTAGGCTAATAGACTACTTCAAAGATCCAATTACATGTAACCTCCAATAAGGGTAAATTGCCTGCACTGAAAACGTCTATATTTGTCTGCTAATACAAGACTAGTGAAGGCCCAGTGCAGAAATGTTTTGAAAACATTTAAACTAAAGTGTTTGTGTGTTTGCAACTTGAGTTTAATAATTCTCTGTAGAAAACAGTTAATCTGTTTTCTACATTGTAGAAAAATAATGAAGACAAATAAATACAAAATAACACATATTGAATCATGTAGTAACGAAAAAAAGTGTTAAACAAATCTAAATATATTTTATATTTGAGATTCTTCAAAGTAGCCACACTTTGCATTGATGACGGCTTTCCAATTTGTAAGTCGCTCTGGATAAGAGCGTCTGCTAAATGACTTAAATGTAAATGTAAATGTTTGCAAACTCTTGGCATTCTCTCAACCAGCATCATGAGGTAGTCACCTGTAATGCATTTCAGTTAACAAGTGTGCCTTGTTGAAAGTTAATTTGTGGAATTTTGTTCCGTCTTAATGAATTTGTGCCAATCAGTTGTGTTGTGACAAGTTAGGGGTTGTATACAGATGATAGCCCTATTTGGTAAAATACCAATTCAATATTATGGCAAGAACGGCTCAAATAAGCAAAGAGAAATGAGAGTCCATCGTTACTTTAAGACATGAAGGTCAGTCAATGCGGAACATTTCAAGAACTTTGAAAGTTCATTCAAGTGCATTCTCAAAAACCATCAAGAGCTATGATGAAACAGGCTCGCATGAGGACCGCCACAGGAAAGGAAGACCCAGAGTTACCTCTGCTGCAGAGGATAAGTTCATCAGAGTTAGCTGCCTCTGAAATTGCAGCCCAAATAAAAGCTTCACAGAGTTCAAGTAACAGACACATCTCAACATCAACTGTTCAGAGAGAGTGTGTGAATCAGGCCTTCATGGTCAAATTGCTGCAAAGAAACGACTACTAAAGGACACTAATAAGAAGAAGAAACTTGCTTGGGCCAAGAAACACGAGCAAAGGGACATTAGACCAGTGGAAATCTGTCCTTTGGTCTGATGAGTGTAGAGGTTCATGTCTGTATTATCGAATGAGGAGAGACAAACAAGTCAGAGTTATACTTAATCTAAATCTGTATTCACTTATTAATAAGGAAAGCATGTCACACCCCACACTCAAGTGAATTATGTGAGTACTCTGCAATAACGATGGCTGGTCGACAAACCACTCTTAGATGCTTTGTTGAGATCCCTGAGACAAAGAATACAAACACCTTTTATAGCAAAGATACACCCCCTTAGTCTACATGACAAACAACGGATGTGTGGAATGGGTCACAAGGTGAGACTTGATAAATGAGAAAGGAGTATCACCCAGCTAGATAGTATTTGCTATGAAGACTGTTCTTGTTGTACAGAGTTTGGCCCCTAAGACAAGGCTCTGATCTCGTCCCTGGTACTTCATAGTACAGAAACATCAATTCATTCTATGGAATGCAAGCTCCGAGAGAGGACAAGACCATCATTAATCAGTTGCTAGAGTTAAATCTCAGAAGCTCCTCTCAGTTCACACAGACACAAAAGAGTTCCAACCCTATTCTGATGCATAAAACAACCATTCGATGCAATAACAGTATTATAACAATCTTGTAATTTCTACACGATATGAGTCCAAATACACACCTCCAGGCTGTGTAAGGGATATTTGACTAAGAAGGAGAGTGATGGAGTGCTGCTTCAGATGACCTGGCCTCCACAATCACCTGATCTCAACCCAATTGAGATGGTTTGGGATGCGTTGGACCGCAGAGTGAAGGAAAATAAACCAACAAGTGCTCAGCATATGTGGGAACTCCTTCAAGACTGTTGGAAAATGATTCCAGGTGAAGCTGGTTGAGAGAATGCCAAGAGTGTGCAAAGCTGTCATCAAGGCAAAGGGTGGCTACTTTGAAGAATCTAAAATCTAAAATATATTTTGATTTGTTTAGCACCTTTTTGGTTACTACATGGATATACTGTATATGTGTTATTTCATAGTTTTTGTGTCTTCACTATTAATTCTAAAATGGAGAAAATAGTCAAAATAAAGAAACTTGACTGGTACTGTATATAATACAAATGTTAATATACATAAATCAGAGGGTAAAGAGAGAAATGTTCAGTGTTAAGATTAATCATGCTTTTTTGTTGTTCATCAATTGGACTTGGAAGTGGATTATTAGCTGTAGCCTGCTGCCAGTCAAAAGGCTTTTGATCTAAATTTGTCTGAAATCAGTGTGTGATTTATTTACCCTTTGAACTTTATTTGAAAAGAAAATTGGTTTACATATCTGCATTCTTATAATGGTCTCTTCTTTTGTGTTTTCACAAACAAAAATACATGATACAAGGTCAACACTTTTTCCAACAACTACACACTTTAGAGAAGGGACAAGTACAACCCCTTGGTAAATAGAAGAGGTGAGAGTCACTGAATATATACTAAAATAAAATATATACCTAATATCGAGAGTGATATACATAATCTGGCAATATGTGACTATAAATTACATGGAATAGTGTGAACATTTCACCAAATTAATCAACTGTAAGGCCAAACTGGAACAGCTCTGCAATTTCTTTTTACTTCTAGGGTTGGATTACATCTGCAGAGTGGAAGGCCATGTTGACTAAATCGTAAATGACCTTTAAATTTAAATTGTGCTATACAGAGGATCTTCTGTGCCACAGTTTGAATCTAGGTCTTAGTCTCCACGGTTGTCCAAAATAAGTTGAGTTGAGTATTGCTTGTGCCATTGCTGACAGCACAGAACAATGAATTGAGCAAATTCATACATTTGTACAACAAGAAGTAAATGTTTGACATTGAGTTGCAAAATGTTTATTCATGTGAGTGGTAACCTTACTGGCACTCTGTGTATTGACATCAAGTAATACATATCCTCTCAGACTTTAAGAATAGTCTCTTTCTGATGCATTCTCATAACATTGTCAAATGTGTCTCTAAACTCTGATATGACTTATCCATACACAGTGAATACACATACACTATCCTTTAGACATTTATTAGAAATAGTCCAAAAAACTATCAGTATCCATCATTTGTTGTTTATTTATGTATATTAAAATTCAAATTAAACAGACAAATTAATTAACAATTTAAACTATCCTGTCTGCAGGTATTTAAAAAAAGCAAGTCATTAGATATATAGTTTTTTAAAAAGCATTGATGAATAAACAGCATTATGTATCTCTTTGGAAAGTGCCTGTAACTGGCACCTACTGTATGTGGTCAAGATCAGGCTGATTTTGGGGGCTGGGGTTGAGAGAAGCGGTGGCTGTGGTGCTAGCCGGTGTTTATGTGTCAGATCAGTGGATATTTTTGGCCAGGATGACGACGTAGACGATGTACAGGATGATGACGGTGATGCCGATACCCAGGGCGGAGTGGTTCAGTATCCGTGCTAGACGAGAACTCCTCTCAGCAACCTGCTGGTGACCCTGGTTGTTGGCGTCTCGAGTCTGAGAGCAGAGGGGGGAAGGAAGGAAGGAAGGAAAGGAGGGAGGGAGAGTTGTAATTGTTGTAATCATCATTCAGGAAAGAGAGTGAGAGAGAGACTTCAACAGAGAGAGTTCAACGATGATTTAGGGCCATGCTCTTATTTGATTTGAGTTATTTCAGGAGAAGCAGTATTCATTCACAAACACAATGCTTAGCCAACATGCCAACTAAGTCAGAAAATAAAAAGCAGAGAGACATTTTTCTATCTCACTGTAGAACATCTACAATAGATCATATTAATACCTACTAGTGATGATATAACAACTTGAACACTAAGTTCCTGTGGCCACACCCCAAGCAGCACTAAGTTGAAACAGCTGTGGATGGAGCACCAACTGTACCTGTGTGCCAGATTCACTCTTGTAGCTCTCTCCCCTAGTTACAGTCTTAGGAATGGGGCTATATTGTGAGACACATTTTGACACCTGTTATGTTTTCTCTTGGGGGAAGAACAAGGTTTGACAGGCAATGCTAAACTTTCAGTCAACTAACTGAAGTCTCAGTGTCTTTGACTCATCACTCCTTGCCATGGACTTTACACTATAGACATCTCGGAGTAGCTGCCTACCAGTCAGTATGAGTCACACACTAAGCAACAGTAAATTTCTCAGCAAATTTTGAACAGCATGTGTGTGTCATATGTGGTCTTGGATTACTTTCTGGCTCCAAATCAGGAAGAGTCTTGTGACAAACAGGAAGTCCCTATAAAACACAAACAACAGGCACCAAAATACCTACTCTTTAGTCCATGTTTAAAAAGAACAACATGCCCTCCCACTCAACATCAACTTACTCAAGTCTCAATTGAATCAACCTTCCCCTAGTCACATGACGTTGTTAACATGGCCTCCATCTGTTTCTGTCCTCTGGTGAAATATGTGAGTTGGCTTCCACAGCAGGGCTAGGGTTGACTTAAGGTTTAGGCAGAGAGGGTCTGTGTTGATTTAGGTTAGTGTGGCGTGAGAAGGCCTGCCTGCTATTGTAAACCCTTCTCCTGATTACTCACAGCTGGATCATAATTGTTTCTACACGGCTAGCTAGAGGAGAAGGGCTCATTGGATCTCTTAACAGTGGACAGTTGTTGTGTTTCTGAGGGTCTGTGTACTCGCGTGTCTTGAATAATTATCTGGGCACTCCACCAAACGGTTTTCTTCCATTTCCTTGAGGTTCACAAGATTTCCTCCATCCCATCTGTCTGTCTATATGCTCTGCTTGCCATGATATTGCAAAACTTGAAATACATATAGCCTATCCATTTACTAGGCTACTACGTCCAATTACATGAGAGATGTGCTTGGCCATTTGTTATATGGAATATGAACCCATCACAGCCAGAAAAGGTGAGGGATACTGTATATTCTGGAACACTGTATATTCTGGAATACTGTATATTCTGCAATGGTTATGAAAATAAAATAAATAGGAAAAATATTCCTACGTCTAATTATTTTGGATTCTAAAAATATGACATGTTTTCGCTCTCCTCACTGATGGCAAATAGTTGCATTCTTGTTAATATGTTTTCCGGTTGATTTTTGTTTATACCCCATTCACACAAAATACTCACTTGCAAGCTTGCAATATAATATTTCAACCACCAGCAGATGTAAGTATGAATGGTATAAAGTTTGCAGGGAGGTAAGTACATTCTCAAGTCTAGTTTAAAAAATATATATATAAAACTGGCACACGCACATTTTGGGATATATTTTGAATGTATGCACGGTATATAAATGAGGACCCAGAAACCTACTGGAAGCTTGATTCTATTCACTTACCCACATAATACTCCATTCCTGATTTCCCCACGGGCCTCTATCAGCACTGCAGCATATTGCTCATATGACTCATCATAATATAATCTGTTGGACCAGGCTCCTTGAAAACCACATTACATTCAATAGCAACTAAATTCCAAATAAAATATTCTGAACAAGTAACTGAGGAGTGGTTATTCTCCTCTTTTATAAATACTGTATCTGCAATCTGGGATTTGTTCTAAGCAATGTGGGGAGTGCAATGGGATGACAAAGTGAACATTTTATGAATTGTATATGTGGAGGATGTACAACTGAACACATTGTATTGGGGTTTCTGTGTGACCTCATGGAGAGGGAGGGGCAGGATGTGAGATGCTTGATATGTGAGAAAATCCCAAGATCGAACAGAATCAGATCATTAACGGAGTCTGTCTTTCTAATCTCTGCGACATGAAGGGCCTTCTCAGTGACAGTACAGAAATACTGGTGAATGGGCCATTCACTGAGCAACCCAGTGAGCATTTATATTTTTTGGGGTCGTTTAGCAGACAATCTAGAGCGACTTCGTACTGGTTCCCCGTGGGAATCAAGCCCAGAACCCTGGCATTGCAAGTGCCATGCTCTACCAATTTAGCCACACGGGACCACTATTGATTTACACTGTCAACAGATTTTTGCTCTTGTCTGTGAGTGAAGAGAAGGTTGTCAAAGTGTAGTCAACTTTGTTCTAAAGGCAGAAAGAATCTGATTGGTTTAGGGAAGAACAAATACGATGGGTTTCTAAAAGGTCAATGGGCGGAGTTTAACAGATGCACATCTTGAAAACATGGAGGAGGTTTGAACTGAGCTTCTTGTAAATAAAAGTTGTAATGTTTTGAAATATTTGTGATACAGTAGTCAGACAAATGTGACAACATCTCTTAGATACAACTAGTCTCCTGACTTGAAGCGAAGAGTCAAATGTAGCAAACTAGCAGCAACATGCTATGATAATAAGAGCAAGCTAGCTAGGTAAGCATTTAGCAACCACTTAGCTACTTATGTTGAATTAATAGACATACAAGTAAGTCAGCTAACATTTGTTTTGTTGAAATGTTAAGTTGAAATGCAAAAAAAAATGGACAGTTATGGACAGTTAAAATGCTAAGCTAAACAGAGCTATTTGGATAGAGCTAATCTGGTTTCCTGGATGGTACTGTTGACTAACCCCATTCCGTACAAGTTTGCGCAACAGCGGCATTCAAACGAGGCTGCAATGAAAACTAATGGGACTGTCGTGACTGTGTTGGCATCAAAATCTGGGGTGTGAACTATGTTTCTATTAAAGCTTTGATTGACCTAGTAATGACCCGATAGTATTGGAGTAAAGTTGAAAAAAAAACTGACCTCTCCGACACTGTACGTTAAATTGTGACGTGTCATGGCGTAACATACAGCACGCATAAAGCAACTCATTCTGTGTCTTACAGCTTCTCTCCACCAGGTGTAGCGCTTCTCTCGCAGTTTAAAAATAAGAAAGGGACAGGGACAGGGTAAGGGGGATGCCTAGTCAATTGTACAACGGAATGCATACATTTTTTGCGTCATTACTGCAAGCCATCATGCCTCTTAAAAGCCGCGACAGCCGCTGTTAAGTTCTGAAGATAACTTTAGCGCCGACCTAAAAAACAGATTCAAATTCGACACAAACCTTTAAATAGGTACAGTTTAAGTCAGAAGTTAACATACACCTTAGCCAAATACATTTAAACTCAGTTTCACAATTCCTGACATTTAATCCTAGTAAAAATGCCCTGTCTTAGGTCATTTGAGATCACCACTTTATTTTAAGAATGTGAAATGTCAGAATAATAGTAGAGAGAATCATTTATTTCAACTTTTATTTCTTTCATCACATTCCCAGTGGGTCAGACGTTTACATACACTTACTTAGGTAGCTTTCCCTTTAAATTGTTCAACTTGGGTCAAGTGTTTCGGGTAGCCTTCCACAAGCTTCCCACAATAAGTTGGGTGAATTTTGGCCCATTCCTCCTGACAGAGCTGGTGTAACTGAGTCAGGTTTGTAGGCCTCCTTGCTTACACATGCTTTTTCAGTTCTGCCCACAAAGTTTCTATCGGATTGAGGTCAGGGCTTTGTGATGGACACTCCATTACCTTGACTTTGTTGTCCCTAAGCCATGTTGCCACAACTTTGGAAGTATGCTTGAGGTCATTGTCCATTTGGAAGATCCATTTGCGACCAAGCTTTACCTTCCTGACTGATGTATTGAGATGTTGCTTCAATATATAAATACATTTGATTTGATATATCCACAGAATTTTCCTTCCACGTGATGCCATCTATTTTGTGTAGTGCACCAGTCCCTCCTGCAGCAAAGCACCCCCACAACATGATGCTGCCACCCCCCTGCTTCATGGTTGGGATGATGTTCTTCGGCTTGCAAGCCTCCCCCTTTTTCCTCCAAACATAACGATGGTCATTATGGCCAAACATTTCTATTTTTGTTTCATCAGACCACAGGACATTTCTCCAAAAAGTACGGTCTTTGTCTCCATGTGCAGTTGACCTTTTTTTGGTGGTTTTGGAGCAATGGCTTCTTCCTTGCTGAGCAGCCTTCAGGTTGTGTCGATATAGGACTCGTTTTACTGTGGATATAGATACTTTTGTACCTGTTTCGTCCAGTATCTTCACAAGGTCCTTTGCTGTTGCTCTGAGATTGATTTGCACTTTTCGCACTAAAGTACGTTCATCTCTAGGAGACAGAACGCGTCTCCTTCCTGAGCAGTATGACGGCTGCATGGTCCAATGGTGTTTATACTTGCGCACTATTGTTTGTACAGATGAACGTGGTACCTTCAGGCGTTTGGATATTGCTCCCAATCATGAACCAGACTTGTGGAGGTCTACACATTTTTTTTTAGGTCTTGGCTGATTTCTTTTGATTTTCCCATGATGTCGAGCAAGGAGGCACTGAGTTTGAATGTAGGCCTTGAAATACATCCACAGGTACACCTGCAATTGACTCAAATTATGTCAATTAGCCTAATCACAAGCATCTAAAGCCATGACATCATTTTCTGGAATTTTCCAAGCTGTTTAAAGGCACAGTCAATTTAGTGTATGTAAACTTCTGACCAACTGGAATTGTGATACAGTGAATTTTAAGTGAAATAATCTGTATGTAAACATGCACAAAGTAGATGTCCTAACCGACTGGCCAAAACTATAGTTTGTTAACAAGAAATTTGTGGAGTGGTTAAAAAACGAGTTTTAATGACTCCAACGTAAGTGTATGTAAACTTCCGACTTCAACTGTACTGTATGTAATGACATATTATATACATTCTTTATAGTGTTTCATTTACATTTTAGAGGTGATAAGTTGGACAGATCGGGTGAAGAAATCTGTTTCCGCACACAGTTTATCTCCCCCTTTCCCCTATCCCGCAGTAGGTTTCGCTTCCCCACCCGTCATTTAAAAAAAGACCCGACGGAGCTCATTGCCTTCTTCAATCATGCAGAGACGGGCAACATGAATGTCTCGTCATTGATTTGGCTGGAAACTGGAAACGGGAGAAATTGTGCTTAGAATGGTATTCCTATTAAAGTTGATCTGGAAGTATTATGTTTTTGGGGCGCTAAAATAAGGTAAATTGTACATTACAGTGCGATGTACAGAAGAAGTGCGTTAGATTAGTAACTACATCCTTTCTTATTCCACTAAGATATAATCAATGAAGGAATACTTACAAGAGTAGACCAAAAACAAACTCTACCATATTCTACCTAATATACAGTACGTACGTGAGGGTAGAGTAGGGTACTGTCAGTAATGGGGATAAGAGGGATGCCTGTGTATAAGCAATATGTTGATAGATAAAGGGGCTATCAAAGGGTTAACTGAAACAATGCTGTTGCTATTTTCATTGACAGCTGTGTCTCTACACTTCACCTAAAATATGACAGAAAATTTTGGAGTGTGGACTGTATTAATTGTGTAATTACTGGGAGTGGAACACAGACGTTGTGGTGTTTGGTGCATCTGAGCCCTCCATTAAATGATTCTCCCTTAAATTACCTAATTTTCAGCCACTTTCCCTTTTCACCGCATGTTGCTTGTAGGTTCAGCTTAACACATGGCGGATTCATGCCACTAACGGTCCTGCTTACAAAGGAGCTGTGTTCGAAAATGTTTCAAATTCATAGATTTGTTAGTTGTTGGGGCCATGATTGTTTATGTTTTTCTAGTCTAAGGCATGGCCACTATAACTTATTTTCTGCATCTCTGTTTCCTCAAAGTGCACTCGGTGACGTTAAACACTAAAAAACAGAGCCTAAAAGATAACAGATAATAAATAATATGTCATAAATGGATGTCTGAAAAAACAGCTTTATCGCAGACATGGCCAAATATTGAAGTACTATTCTCAACATATCGTGACAGTCAAAATAAAGATAACATTCACAATGAAGTTCAGGGTTTAGAGCAAATACCAACAGCATAAGCAACATCCTACTTGGACCTGTGGTAATGACCCTATTCATTCCCAACAACCCATGGGACCCAGACAGGGGCAGCTTCATAAAAGGAGGCTGGGGTATCCTAGCAACTGGTGTTAATAGAGTTAGTGTGTGTAATCATTATCTGATATTGCCAGAGTACAGTATAAATAATATTCAAATAATAACTGTGTAAGCACCGTTTTCTTCAGAATGTTAAGAAGACAGGAAAATAGGTGTAATGGATTACTAAATGTACTTGAAACTTGACAAGGGAAACAATAGACAAGCAACCCCTTTTGAAGACAATTGCCAGGAAATTGTGTACAATCTCTAAAAAGGATATGTTCATTGTCCTGTCCGTATTTTATGGCAAATCACTCTAAATCATTTCAAAACCTACTGACTGGAAAACACACAGCCTGCGACACACAGACACAAATCTAAAACACTTCCGGCCACAGACACGCAACCACACACAAGCACGAGCACAGACACACAACCACGCACGAGCACACACACAGGCGAGCACACACACAGACGAGCACACACACAGGCAACCACACATGCACACAAGCACGAGCACACACGCATGAGCACGCACGCACACACACACACACACACACACACACACACACACACACACACACACACACACACACACACACAGCACAAGCACAAGCACACAGACACAATAGCTTCTTTATGCTCTCTGATTATGCCCTCTTGTCCGCCATATTAGAAAGGCCCCACTGTGTGAATGTTGAATTGCCAAGAGGCAGATTCCTGTTGTCCTCCCCTCCCCTGGCCTGTACCCCTATTGACCCTCCAACAGGCCTTTTCCCTTCCTCCTACCCATCCCAGACAACCTGGCGAAAATCCCAAACACAACAGATCCCAAACACAATGCTACTCCCCCTCTCGTGTGTTAGGCCAGGAAAAACACGCTGAAATGTGGAAAGTCCTATAAATCACGACATAACAATATCCTGTATAGATCTCGAACTAACCTAAAACAATCCAAACTCAATAAAATAGGGAATGCAACTAACCAACAATGCATTCGGCAAATATTCAGACCCCTTCACTTTTTCCACATTTAGTTACATTGCAGCCTTATTCTAAAATTGATTAAATAAGGAGATGACTGTGGACTACAGGAAAAGGAGGATCAAGCACGCCCCCATTCTCATCAATGGGCTGTAGTGGGGGGAGGTTGAGAGCTTAAGTGCCTTGGTGTCCACATCACCAACAAACTAACATGGTCCAAGCACACCAAGATGTGAAGAGGGCACAACAAAACCTATTCCCCCTCAGGAGACTGAAAAGATTTGGCATGGGTCCTGAGATCCTCAAAAGGTTCTACAGCTGCACCATCGAGAGTTGTATCACCGCCTGGTAAGGCAACTGCTCGGCCTCCGACCGCAAGGCACTACAGAGGGTAGTGCATATGGCCCAGTACATCACTGGGGCCAAGCTTCCTGCCATCCAGGACCTCTATACCAGGCGGTGTCAGAGGAAGGCCCTAAAAAGTGTCAAAGACTCCAGCCACACCAGTCGTAGACTGTTCTCTCTGCTACCGCATGGCAAGCAGTACCGGAGCGCCAAGTCTAGGTCCAAGAGGCATCTAAACAGGTTCTACCCTCAAGCCATTAGACTCCTGAACATCTAATCAAATGGCTATCCAGACTATTTGCACTGCCCACCCCACCCTTTACCCCACTGCTAATCTCTGTTATTATCTATGCATAGTCACTTCACAAAGTTGACAGTGCATGTCAGAGCAAAAACCAATCCACAAGGTCAAAGGAATTGTATGTAGAGTTCCAAGACAAGATTGTGTCCAGGCACAGATCTGGGTAAGGGTACCAAAACATTTCTGCAGCAATGAGGGCCCTGAGAACACAGTGGCCTCCATCATTCTTAAATGGAAGAAGTTTGGAACCACCAAGACTCGTCCTAGAACTGTCCACCCGGCCAAACTGAACAATCGGGAGAGAAGGGCCTAGGTCAGGGAGGTGACCAAGAACCCGATGTTCACTCTGACAGAGCTCCAGAGCTCCTCTGTGGAGATGAGAGAATCTTCCAGAAGGACAACCATCTCTGCAGCACTCCACCAATCATGCCTTTATGGTAGAGTGGCCAGTAAAAGGGACATGACAGCCCTCTTGGAGTTTGCCAAAAGGCACCTAAAGGACTCTCACACCATAAGAAACAAGATTCTCTGGTCTGATGAAACCAAGATTGAACTATTTGGCCTGAATGCCAAGCGTCACATCTTGAGGAAAGCTATCACAATCCCTACGCTGAAGCATGGTGTCAGTAGCATCATGCTGTGGGGGTGTTTTATCAGTGGCAGGGACTGGGAGACTAGTCAGGATCGAGGGAAAGATGAATGGAGCAAAGTACAGAGAGATCCTTGATGAAAACCTGCTCCAGAGGGCTCAATACCTCAGACTGAGGCAAAGGTTCACCTTCCAACAGGACAACGACCATGAGCACACAGCCAAGACAATGCAGGAGTAGCTTTGGGACAAGTCTCTGAATGTCCTTGAGTGGCCCGGCCAGAGCCCGGACTTGAACCCGATCAAATATCTCTGCAGAGACCTGAAAATAGCTGTGCAGCAACGCTCCTCATCCAATCTGACAGAGCTTGAGAGGATCTGCAGAGAAGAATGGGAGAAACTCCCCAAATGCGGTTGTGTCAAGCTTGTAGCATCACACCCAAGAAGATTCGAGGCTGTAAGCACTGCCAACAGTGCTTCAACAAAGGACTGAGTAAAGGGTCTGAATACTTATGTAAATGTGATATTTCAGTTTTTTTATTTGTAATAAATTCGCAAAAAATTCAAAAAATCTGTTTTGGGTTATTGTGTGTAGACTGATGGGGATTTTTTTTATTTTTAGAATGACGCTATAATATAACAAAATATGGAAAAAGTTAAGGGGTCTGAATACTTTCCAAATGCACTGTATGTATTCCAAGGGAATCATTTCCACAACAGTAGTCGGCAGGAAATAGGAAGTCATAATAAGCTTTCCCATACAGGACATAACTCCATTTATTTTGAGGAAAAAGCAATGTACTGTAACAAATTTTTTAGAACATACATTTTCCTAGATACTTAACTCCTTTGTATCTCTCCCTGTCTGGGAAGTTTAGTTTTAAGATTTTATTTGAAACTTTATTTAACTAGGCAAGTCAGTTAAGAACAAATTCTTATTTTCAATGACAGCCTAGGAACAGTGGGTTAACTGCCTTGTTCAGGAGCAGAACAATAGCTCAGGGAATTGATCTTGCAAACTTTCAGTTTCTAGTCCAATGCTCCAACCACTAGGCTACCTGCCACCCCAAGATTGGCTGGTGGTGTACTATATGTGAGTGGGCATTAAGTCTATGTGCCAGTCAGACAGTGCTGCTGACTTGGAGACACAGAAAAGAAAACTGTGTTTGCAGTCTGGTTTGTCACCTCTGTACGCAGTGCCAAGCCAAACACTGGCAACTAGCAGCTTGTCGCAACTGAGGCAGGGTGGGAAGGGCTCGGTGTGGGATAGTCATGCCAAGCTTCCTGGCAGAGCGTCAAGTAGCCTCTTAGCGAGATAATACACCACTCACCCATTACCGTATATCTCCTCCAGGCCTGAACTGGGTGCGGTCACGCCTACTTCCGCTCCCATTGTCAAGCACACCGAGACTTCATCAGGCAGGGTAGCCTGGTTAGAGCGTTGGACTATTAACCGCGAGGTTACAAGTTCAAATCCCCAAGCTGACAAGTTACAAATCTGTCGTTCTGCCCCTGAACAGGCAGTTAACCCACTGTTCCTAGGCTGTCATTGAAAATAAGAATTTGTTCTTAACTGACTTGCCTAGTTAAATAACTATTTTCTCACCTCTAGGTTATTTTATTTTAAATGCTATTGTAAGTGCTGTAAGAATATTTTAAGATAAATACACAAGGCATAGGACTAAAGGTCAAGAGGGAATTAACGATCAATGGAAATAGTTGTTTTTATGTAATAGGGAATCATTGATTCATGGGTCAGATACACGAGAGGAATTTCAGTCCGGGACTCATAGCTACATGTGGCAAGTTTTAATTGGTCCGAATTGTCTATACATTGAGCCTGAAACAAGATACTTGTTATTTGGCCATTGATCCAATTTTACTGCAAGGAATTCTAATTGGTCAACCACAGGCTAAGGTTGGGTTATAGGTTACACCCTGTCTCTTCGTTCTGTGGAGAATCTCTCAGGCCAGTGAAGAAGGAACATCTGTCATCTACTTTATAGCATAACAACTATGATGTGTTCTCTTTGAATAAATATATATTTTCTCCCCCTGATTTGCTTTGGGGTCTGTGTAATTGAAGAATAACATCAACTGCTAACAGTTCCTATTAATATACTTTAAGTGCCGACAGGTATGATCGCAACACTGCTGATCAGCCATAAATTCCCTTGTTACAGGGGAGATGGAAGTTTGTTGTGTTCAACGGGGGGCAATTGAATGCAAGCTTCACACTGTTTATTATTATTGTGAAAACATGTCTAGCCTGTCTATCAATGTGTAACAGGTTTGACCTGTTATGCTCAACCCACTCAGTTTCTACCACAAAACACCAGAAAATAGCCAAAAAAGTAGAACCAGCTTACCTGCTTTTACATTATTAATAATAATGTTCAGTGTTTCTTTTGAAAATAATATTTAAAAATGAATAATTTCACCATATTAACACGAGAGTTCAGTTCAGCAGGGTTGACCTTTAAATGAGGGACATGTTGTTGTTTTTCCCCTTAAAATGAACCACTAATCACAAAATAAATAATAAACTACAGAAATGACATTGTGAAAGTAACAAAATAGTTCATGGTGATACAGGTGGATTTTTTTTTTTTTACCTTTATTTAACTAAGCAAGTCAGTTAAGAACAAATTCTTATTTTCAATGACAGCCTAGGAACAGCAGGTTAACTGCCTGTTCAGGGGCAGAACAACAGAATTGGACCTTGCCAGCTCAGGGGTTTGAACTTACAACTTTCCGGTTACTAGTCCAACGCTCTAACCACTAGGCTACCCTGCCCCCCCAGTGGGTTAAAATGCACAGAAGGACGTCTCAAAATGTGTCAAAATGCAGAATATTTTCACTTTTAGCAAGTCTTTATTTATATATAAAATCAGATTTATTGAAAATGTCATTTGGCCTTTATTAAAACCAGTTAAATGTAATCGAAAATGTAATCTACATCATCCCCAAAAGTAATTATTTATCATGAGAGGGCTATAAACAATAACTAGTAATCCTACATACTCAAAGAAATGTTAACATCTCACCTTTCTGGTAAAAAAAATAGTTGCTGATATGAAGTACAAATATGAAATATTTTACAGTATATAATAGCCCTTGACTTGCCCAGGAGAGGAGGAACTTTACTGAGTGATTATGTCTATGATGGATGTGGATGAAGTCAATTCACCAGCACATTGATCAACCTCAGTTGATGTAGTTATTACATTAGAAGTCATCCACTGGGTTTTGATACTTGATAAAAAGCCACTGTCTCATTGCGAAATAAAGATGCCCATAATAACATCTTAGAGGTCAACCTCCTTTCTCTCTTTACCAGGCTTTGACCCGGATGTTTCCTCCATTACCCACATTGATCTATATGAGTCATACCCGGTCAACAATTAGCTGTCCATCCTGATATGCTGCATTTGTAATCCCAGTAAGTAAGTAAAGAGACTTGCAATGTGCATTCTGCCCACAAAAGGAGGTGGAAACTGAGCTGCACATCCTAACCTCCTGCCAAATGTATGACCATATTAGAGACACATATTTCCGTCAGATTACACAGACCCACAGGAATTCGATAACAAATCCACAGTGTGCAATCTGTGAAATATCACAGTGTGCAATCAGAGAGGCAGGATTTGTGACCTGTTGCCAAAAGAAAAGCGCAACCAGTGAAAAACAAACACCATTGTAAATACAACCTATGTTTACATTTGATTTATTTTCCCTTTTGTACTTTAACTATTTGCACATCATTACAACACTGTATATAGACATAATGACATTTGAAATGTCTTTATTCTTTTGGAACTTTTGGAAGTGTAATGTTCACTGTACATTTTTTGTTTATTTACATTTTGTTTATTATCTATTTAACTTGCTTTGGCAATGTAAACATATGTTTCCCATGCCAATAAAGCCCCTTAAATTGAAATTGGCTTGGGGCTTTTAGGGATAGCTCAGGGTTTCCAGCCCTTTCCTACCCCTCTTCTCAGTGTGGCTGTCCATTCGAGGGTGGGGTTTGGCAAAGGACAAGGGGGAGGGATGTTGGAGTTCTGCTTTTTTCTTTTGCGATTTGATAAGCCCAGTATACCTTTTACATTTTGAATACCACCTCCTCTTACGTCACTCACACAGTCAAGTCATCCGCATGTTTAACCACCCGTATTTAACCACCCATTTTTAACCACCCATATTCCGGGAAGGGTCCCTCCCTTTCTTACACACACTCTCCCCAATTCCCACTTCGTGCCCCATCTCCCCTCCCCCGATCCCCCCAAACCACCATATCCCGAGGACCTTATTCAAAACAGAACTCAAGACTGTGAGACACCCACAGTGTAAGGCCAAAACTATCACAAACATGTTCCTCTCCCCAGCTATGCAGCCTTCCACCAAGTAGAGAGAGAGAGAGAGAGAGAGAGAGAGACCGTTATTTAAACAAAACCGGTAACTGGGTTTCTTGGATAATGCTAAAGAAAGACTAGAGTGAGAAATACACTACTGACTACTCTACAAAATGAAAAAAGGTATGTTCTGTGAATTATTTGGGATACATCTCTACTGGAAACACATTAGTCTACATTACATTTGAATACTCTTAAAACAGCAATAAAAGTCCCACTCACCGAGATGGAGTAGATAAGTGCAGCGATGCCCAGTGGCAGGCAGCAGCACAGCATGGTGAAAATGGAGTAGCCCAGGTAGTCTGGCAGAGGGTAAGGCAGAGCTCCACGGGTCACAAACACCGTAGGCTGGACTGTGACGGTGGACTGGGGGTACTCTCCCTGGGGGTATGGCTGGCCGTAAGGGGCCCCAGGAGCTCCTCCATACTGGGGCGGTGGTGCGTATCCCTGGGGATTGGCGGGGTAGCCTGCTGGTACAGGGTATCCTGTGTTGGGGTACTGGGGGTGGTCCTGGTAGGGTGGAGGAGCTGGTTGTCCCATCCCAGACTTCTCATCTGGGTTCCAGCCTGGTGGTGGGGCGTTTGGCATCTTGTTGGGATCCATTTTTTTTGCGCTGTTGGTGATTTGTTTCCCTTTTATCTTACTTCTCTCTTTTTAAAATGTTGTGCCTCCTCTCAATCTCTCCAAGTGTTCTTCTGTGTCTCTCTGCCTAAACGGTCTGCCTGCCTACAAGCTGTGTAAAGCAAGCAATTACGTTTTCTCTCCCCCTCCCCTGTCCGTCCCTGGCAGCTCATTATGTTTAGAGTAGGCCTGTGTGGGTGAGACAGGGAAGGGTTAGGGGAGGGGAAAGACTGAGTAGCTAACTGGAGTCAAATAACAAGTCCAGCAGTCAGGCAGAAATGCTGTCCATCTAATGCAGAGGTACCGTCGCCTGGATAGGAGTTGTGCGCAACCCCCTGGTGATATTATGAACTACATGAGTAACAGTCACAATGAATTATTGTAGTTATTGAAGACTGTTCAGTGCAAGATATTTAAATACCTATTTTTATTTGTTATGATGAAAAACGATATATTTGATACTGTAATAAGGTAAAACTATATCAAAAGTGATGCTTAAAGTATTTGTTTATGGTAAGTGAACACAGGAAAAAACAGCAGTCTGTTGATTGAAGAAGAAGAAGAAAAAGTAACAAAGATAATGTAACAAAGGACAAGGCAATAAGATAATGTAACATATATGATAATGTAACAAGATGATGTACCATAATGATAATATAACAAGATAATGTAACAAACAATAACACAACAAGATAATGTAGCATCGATAATGTAAGAAGATAATGTAATATATTGATGAAATAGCAAGACAATGTAACAAATTATAATGTAACAATATAATGTAACATAAATAACAATGCAACAAGACCATGTAACATTATGATAATACAACAAAATAATGTAACATAAATAGACAGATCCAGTCGGCCGGCCAAATAGGTCCAGTCGGCCTGCTGGCCAGATAGGATAGGACGGAGGGCCAGATGAAACCAGTCGGTCATCCAGCCTAATGGGACCAGTCGGTCGGCCAGGTAGGTAGGTCCGGTCAACCGGCCAAGTAAGTAGGTCTGGCCCGCTGGCTAGGCAGGTAAGTCCGGCAAGCCGGCCAGAAAGATAGGTCAAGCCGGCCATTAAGGTAGGTCCGGCCTGCCTGCCTGCTAAGTTTGAAAAAAATGTGGTGTGGCTGTGTTCAGTCATTATGGTCCAGGCCTTTTATGGTCCAACCTGGTCTCAGAGCATTTCCTATTATTCTGCAAGTAAATCCGAAACACTCCGTATGATATGTTGCGTTTTGTATGGTATGTATTAATTTGTGGATGTCCATCACTCATTTCATATGATATGTTACGAATTACAATTCAAATTTTATCTTACGAAATTGCAAAATATAGAGTATGTTACGAATTTGCTAAACGTACTATATGTTAAAAAAATTGCCAAATGTATGATATGTTACAAATTCTATGTAGGTGGCTAACGTTAGCTAGCTGGCTAACATTAGCTAAACTAGGGGTTAGGATTAGGGGTTAGGGTTAAGGTTAAATTAAGGAGTTAGGTTAAAGAGTTAAGGTTAGGGGAATGGTTAACTAACATGATAAGTAGTTGCAAAGTAGTTAAAACGTAGTAAGTAGTTGAAAAATGGCTAATTATCTGAAATGCTGACAAGGTTCAAACTCGCAAACTTATACGTCCACTCATCCACCCCGAACAACCAACCCACTTTCGTCTTTGTCTTAAGTAACTGTCATGGACATTTTTATGTTTGTGCTTTTCTTATAACTAATTTCTGTGTTCTATTCACGGCTGTTCTATAAACCAATTTATGTGTTCATGCAAGTGGTTGACTGTACACATCCTCACTATCAGTAGCTGCAATTTGGCAGTACGCCCAGAGCTTGTTTTGAAATATATCTCAGTTTCAAGGTCTCAGCTTAGAGAGAAGAAGCCTCGTGAGGTATTTCTTTGTTCACAAGGCCATTGTCATGATGCAGCAGGAAAGGGCCTTCCCCAAACTGTTGCCACAAAGTTGGAAGCACAGAATCATCTAGAATGTCATTGTATGCTGTAGCGTTAAGATTTCCCCTCACTGGAACTAAGGGGCTTAGCCCAAACCATGAAAAACAGCCCCAGACCATTATTCCTCCACCACCAAACTTTACAGTTGGCACTATGCATTGGGGCATGTAGCGTTCTCCTGGCATCCACCAAGCCCAGATTTGTCCGTCGGACTGCCAGATGGTGAAGCGTGATTCATCACTCCAGAGAACACGTTTCCACTGCTCCAGAGTCCAATGGAGGCGAGCTTTACACCACTCCAGCCGATGCTTGGCATTGCACATGGTGATGTTAGGCTTGCGCGGCTGTTTGGCCATAGAAACACATTTCATGAAGTTCCCGACAAACAATTATTGTGCAGACATTGCTTCCAGAGGCAATTTTGAACTCGGTAATGAGTGTTGCAACCAAGGACATTTTTACCAGCTTCATGGTTCAACACTCGGCGGTCCTATTCTGTGAGCTTGTGAGGCCTACTAATTCGCAGCTGAGCCATTGTTTCTCCTAGACATTTCCACTTCACAATAACAGCTCTTACAGTTGACCGGGGCAGCTCTAGCAGGGCCGAAATTTGGAAAGGTTGGAAAGGTGGAATCCTATAACGGTGCCATGTTAAAGGTCACTTAGCTCTTCAGAAAGGTCATTCGACTGCCAATGTTTGTGTATGGAGATTGCATGGCTGTGTGCTTGATTTTATACACCGGTCAGCAATGGATGTGGCTAAAACAGCCAAATCCACTAATTTAAAGGGGTGCCCACATACTTTTGTATATTGTATATGTAGAGTATGTAACTGTATTGACTCACTCTTATCACATTGTTTGAAGAAATGGAATTGAGCATTGGAAATACAAATAATACATGCGGGGCCTGTCTCCCGGACCCAAATTAAGTCTACTTCTGGACTAAACAGCATGGTCAACTGAGTTTCCAAAGTGAGTATTCAGTCCAGGAGTATGCTCAATATGGGTCCGGGCAAACTACTCTTGCAAAAAAATGTGTAGGTCTAATGCTCTTCTTCAGCTTGTTTCTTCTTGTCTAATTCACACCCTCTGTGACCTTCTGGTTGTATCATACAATGATACACTCTCCACAAATTTAATTCTACAGCCCGTATCAGCTGACTCTCATATCTCAGTTACCATGGCAACACATGACCCGCCATGACCACTTCTGAATACACTGTAACCCATGATAAGGTGATTTTGTTATCATTGCCATACTCTGTTCAAGGTAGAATGCCTGTGAGTAGAGTTTTGGATTTGGACTGTAGCTCGGAAACTGGCAAGGACATACTTAATTGTGCTGGAGGTATTTATGACCTTGACACACTTTCACTTTTAAAATATTGACATAAGCTGGTGTTCATACCATAGACCGTATGGTTCATATTGTAAAGGACTGTTTCCATATGCAGTCCAGATGATCTTAGTTTTTCTCAATCGCATACAAGGGATCTGTGTTGAAATGTATCTACAATGAGTGTACAAAACATTAACAATACTTTCCTACTATTGAGTTTCACCTCCCACTCCCTTTTGCCCTCAGAACAGCCTCAATTCGTCGGGGCATGGACTCTAAAAGGTGTCGAAAGCATTCCACCAGGATGTTGGCCCATGTTGACTCCAATGCTTCCCACAGTTGTGTCAAGTTGGCTGGTGGATCATTCTTGATACACATGGGAAACTGTTGAACATGAAAAACGTTGCAGTCCTTGATACAAGCCGGTGCACCTGGCACTTACTACCATACCCCGTTCAAAGGCACTTGCATATTATGTCTGGCTCATTCACCCCCTGAATGGCTCACACACACAATCCCATGTCTCAATTCTCAAGGCTTAAAAATGGTTATTTAACCCCTGATTGAGGTGGATTTAACAAGTCACATCAATAAGGGATCATAGCCTTCATCTGGTCAGTCTATTTCATGGAAAGAGCTGGTATTCCTACATTTTTGTAGTCAGTGTAAATTTGATGAATGTATGTTTGAGAAGGCAACTACATTTTAAAAATTATTTTACTGTTTTGCAAAGGCCACAGAGTTGTTAGTGTCTTGTGAACACTGTTTTGAAAAATATTTTTCAAAGAAATGCTTGTATGCATTTGAGAAACACTGTACCAGTCTTTTTGCAGTGTCTCATGTAATCCAGTAGATGGCGATGTAGAAGTCTATTTGAACCACAGGACATGGGCCTTACATCAAAGAGAGAAAGGTATTTGCAGTATTTACATTTGAGGAGCCTATCAGACTTATTTTATTTAGAGATTCAGCATCTATTTGTATAATGTAATGTAACATTGGACACAGTCATAAAAGGTAACTCTTTTAATTTGAATTACAAACATAGACACCATCTATTCATTTGCCAAGAAACATCTATCTCAATGTAGACCGTGACTCACTAAAAGCCAATTGGGGAGAAAACCCTCTTCAGGGACAGTAATTGTTTGTGTGGTATCTAACAAACTAAAATAACATTAAAGTTGTTTTGGTGGCAAACACTCAATCAAAACTATATCATCAGCTTATTGAAATAATTTTAATATTCTGTACTATTAAAAAAACATTGCATTTATCATACAACAGATTCTACGGCATAGACCAGTGCACTTTTCTACATTCAACTAAAAAGTTAATATAGGAATAATCAAGATAAAGGTGTGTGAATAGTTATTGACATTATAATAGTTTATGGCTTACCGGTACCTATTTTACAGACACAGTATATTTTGGTTATCTGTTTAAATACAAAGAACTTGGGGAAAAATCGTGTCCTGCTTTGTCTGTCTGCGTGTGCTTGCTGGTGGTGAGTTACAGTGTGAATATTGGGTGGAGCAGAAACAGGAGTAATGTGCGGAAGGGAGAACAGCAACACAGGTAAAAGCAGCACACCTCTGATCTCCAATGGCACAGTACCACCTCCCTCTTGGGAAGACAGCACCACTCTCTAAAAAACAACCTCCATTGGACAAAAAACAAGCCAACTCCACCCATCAATTTCCATCTCTTGATTGATGCAGAACCAGGAAGTCGATTTGACCTGCTGCCAGGTGGGAGTTTGGTTCCTAGCACTCACTGGCCCGAGCTGTGGACAGAAAGAAAGATTACTTGATATCTGGAATCATTAAAAGGCATTCATTACCAAGCCATGTGAGATAACACAGACATACAGCTCTCCGTTGGGCAGCCATAATGATCATGTCCTCCATGTCCCCAGATCAGAGGCAAAACAGTGACAGCCATGGCTATAGTTCTGGACTGGACAAGAGTTTTATGAGAGATTAAGAGTTTTTTGATGATAAGCACAATTAATATTAGCAGCACAGATGCACAGTGCAGTTCTGTTCAGCAGTGGGAAGGATGTGCCTCGCCCAGCCTACATCAGCTGGTGAGCTACAGGGGAGCAAGCGATGAGTGTGGGCAGACAATCTCCGCTCCGGCCTATACAAGTTTTTCAATGAGTTGTAATATTTGTAGCTACTTTTTAAGTAAATACCTGCAGTCAACTTGTGCAATACATTAGGAGATGAAGCAGATTGCGTTCTTCATTTCACGTGTTATATTATTTTACATTATGAACAGATGAGCCAGTCACGTGTTTGTTTGTAAATAGCACAACGGGAGAAAGCGGGAGCAGGTGAGTCCAGCTGTTTATTTGGTTTAACTTGCTAGTAAGCCAAATAACTGGCTGAAGGAGACGGGGCATCATATAGTGCTTTCTACTGTGTTTGAGAAGTCAAAGCGCTTTGGATGAGTTATCTATACAGCTGTCACTGCTATCTTCATTTCCTAGCATGTGTTCTCCTCTCTGTTCTCGGCAGCCTCAGTCTGCTCCTCTGCCCTTTTCTCCGAGCAGAGCAGGCAGACAGGCCGTGGCCCTAACGACTCCACACAGACACAGCGTGTAGACATGGTGCTCTAGAGAAAGCGTCAAAACTGAATTTATTTGCACAATTTCTCGTTGACATTTGCTTGTAAATGTCCAAACTCACCAAAAAGGACATTCAGTAGCTACTACCTATATATGTATAACTTCATGAACTGGATTGCCTGTCTTTGCATTTAGTTTATTTTTGCTTGCACTCATTAGCATATCTAGCATATCAGCCTCCATGGAAATGACTATTACTTGTGTATTTATTGTTGTTGTTGCATTTTAATGGCCCCTTGTTGACTAAGACGGTAATACCGTAAATCCCAGGGTGAAAGAAGGACGGATTGACGATATGAAAATGTGGATAGCACTCAACCCTACAGGCGATACTCTTGCTTCCCCGTAGCTAGCCAGTCACCACCACTTCTAGTTAGCTACCCTTTGCCTGGTAAGAAACACAAGCTGCTTTGCAAAATTAAAAACAACAGCAGCATTGAATGTAATAGTAAAACAACAGTCTAGCTATGTTTTAATAGTAAAACAAGTCTAGCTATGTTTTTCTCTCCCTTGAGTATAGAAAAGTAGGCTGTCTTTGAATTTGTAGTCTCGCTCAGCCCTCCCACTTTCCCCACTTGTAAGGGGTGCGTATCTGGTGGCAGGGAGAGCAGAACTTGATAATAGCCAGGGCAGTTTAATAGTAAAACCAATGGCATAAGAAATACAAAATATGGGCACAATAACCCGACCCGCACCAGTCAAACAAAATGTGCACAAGCACTTACAATTAACAATACCACACAAAGACATGGGGGAAACAGAGGGTTAAATACACAACACATAATGAGGGAAATGAGAACCAGGTGTGTGGGAAAACGAGACAAAACAAATGGAAAATGAAAAATGGATCGGCGATGGCTAGAAGACCGTCGACGTCGACCGCTGAACACCGCCCGAACAAGGAGAGGCATCGACTTCGGTAGAAGTCGTGACACCACTGCATTTCATAGCCAGGTTCTGTAGCCAAATCTCCCTTTTTTTCCTCAGAGAAACGGCTTGATTCTAGCCCTTATCATTCAAAAGATATGACCCATAATCACGGCGCTACGTTTTTTTCTTTCGATCCTGCATTGATGGACAATTTGGGGCGCATTCAGCAGGATGCAACATTTTGGAATGTTCAGATAGAAATATGCTATGTAGAACAAACATGCCTCTGACATGTTGAATAAGGAATAACGTTGGCTCTATTCATGGAATTTCTATCTGCAACATTCGAGAACGTTTTGCAACTGAATGTGGCACTGGTACATTACAATTAGCCTACAGTATATGCAGACATTTGGTGACACAGAAAGAAAACAATTTATTTACTAAATTCCTCTTGCCACTACACAGGGTGCTCGATTCGGACTCAAGGTTTAGTGACTCGACTACATCACTGAGCGAAACAGTCATTAGCCCCCGTTCTACTTTTGGATACCAATGTGGCTGAGGCATCTGTGGAACACTGATAACAATGGCAATGACGTGGCTGAAGTGATGAAGGTGCAACCAATACTATTTTGTCAAAACCATGCAGCACCATCTGGTGATCTCTCTCTCTCCGAGTTTGAGTTTGAGTTTATTTTTACAGGGACAGTGCACATTAATCAACGTTTCAGTAAAAGTGCCGGTTTTAGCCAGCCGGCTAATTTTCAACCGCAGTCCCTGGGCAGGTTATTAAAAACAATTACAATATAGACAATAGCAACATAGGACAAGCAAGACATAGCATACAGACAGAGCAACATAGAACAAAAAGCAGCAAGACAAAATTCATAAAAGCAACAAAGTGTTTCCACACCTCACAAGCTACAGACAACAGACAACATGGAGAGCGGCAACACACAGCTAGGGACCATGTTCACAAATCTGATTGACCTTTAGCCATGTCTTCAAGCATTTTGTGAAAGTGTGATATGTGGTGCAGTTATGTGTGTCTGATGTATTCCAGACATGGGAAGCTCTCACAGAGAATGCAGATTTACTAAAGGTGAACTATACAGTCACCTCTCATGGCAGACCTTGTGGATCTGCTGCCATATGTCTGGGTTTTCTGTTTAACAAAAATATTGAGTGGAGGGGGAGCCAGGCCATTAAGGATCTTGAATACAAGACATGCGTCGGTGTATTGCACAAGATTTTCCCAACTCAAGAGCTCATGCTTTCTAAGGATGTGACAATGATGATGGCTATTGGGCTTCCTATCAAGCACTTTGAGAGCCTGTTTGTAGACAGACTGAATAGGTTTTAATGTTGTACAGCAAGCTTGGGCCCAACTAGTCAAGCAGTATGTTAAGTGGGGGAGTATCATAGATTTGAAGTACAGTTTTGCTACCTCTGTAGTCAAACAATTTCGTATAAATCGGAAATTAGCTAGGTTGAATTTGGTTATTTGAATTACCTTTTTCACATGCTTTTTAAAAGAGAGGTTGGAATCAAGTATGATGCCAAGGTACTTAAAATCTGATACCACCTGGAGCTTCTCCCCTGGCACATAGACATCTGGCTCAGTAGCATCTGTTGCCCTCTTTGTGAAGAACATGCAAACAGTTTTTTTCACATTGAGATGCAAACACGAGTCACTGAGCCACTTTGTAACCTGGACCATTACAGTAGTGAGTTCTTGTGCAGCTTGTTGTTTGCTCTTTGCATGCACATATATCACTGTATCATCTGCATACATTTGAACTTTAGACCCAGTACAGACAGAAGGCAGATCATTAATGTACAGGCTGAACAGGAGGGGCCCCAGTATTGACCCTTGGGGCACGCCCACATCATAGCTACGAGTGGGCGACAGCTCATTGCTCACTCTGAGTTCTGCCTTCACAAGGTATGATTTCATCCATCTCAAGGCATCAGGGGAAAAGTTGAACTTGGACAATTTTGTGATGAGAATCTCATGGTTAACAGTATCAAAAGCCTTCCTTAGGTCCAGAAACACAGCCCCAACAGCACCCCCTTTGTCCATCTTGGACTTTTTCCAGAAGAAAGCAGTTGGCCGTTTCTGTGGAGTGTTTCACTCTGAAGCCAAACTGCATGGAGTGTAATGTGAAGGGGCTGTTGTTGAGGTGGGCAATCAGTTGTTCTGCTACACACTTTAACAACCTTTGACACCACAGGTATTATACTAATGGGCCTGTAGTTACTCACGTCAGCAGGGTCGCCTGATTTAAAGATGGCCGTTATTATGGCCGACTTCCATACCCTTGGAAACACACCGAGACCAATAGATGTGTTGGTGACCGTAGTAATGGGGCCAATGAGTGACTCCTTGTAGTTTTTAAGAAAGGTAGAGTCCATCCCAAACACATCTTTGGCTTTAGAGTTCTTTAGTGAGCTAATCACCTTGTTCACCTTTGACTCAGAAACCTCCCTTATGATGAAGACAGGTTGAGTGTCATTCACTAGCACTGAGCCCAAGAAACCAGTGGAGGGGTTCTGTGTCAGTACCCTGACAGAGTCAATAAAGTAGGAATTGAAGGCTATTGCTATTTCGACTGCATCCTGTGTTAGATTGTTATTCACCATGATTTCTAATCTTTTTGCAGTGTTACTATGGTCTTTCCCTGTTAACTTTTTTAGATTCTCCCATATCAATTTAGAATTTCCCTTTGCTTCACCAATTATGTTAATAAAAAAGTTTGCCTTGGCCTGTCTGATTTCTTTCATCACCTTATTTCTCAACATGGTAAACCTACGTCTGTCATGCTCTAATTTAGATTTTAGTGCTATTTTTAGAGCATAATCTCGTTCTTTCATCAATTTCCAGATTTCTCCATTTAGCCAAGGAAGAGTGCTCTTTTGGCCAGGTTTGGATTTGATTTTCTTTAGGAAGCCATTTATTGTAGTCTGGATTGTGGATAGAAAAACCTGACTATCAGCTTCCACGTCTGTATAGGACAAGAGATCATTCCAGTTTATTCCCTTAATTGCGTTTTCAAAATAGTTTAATTCACTTAGGTATTCTGAGTTGATCCGGCTTTCGAACAGTAGAGAGGTTAAACCTGCTCTTAGACAGCTTTCTGGCTATAAGTGTCAGATTATGATCAGACAGCCCAGTTACCATATTGAATGATTTAGTCACTCTCTCTGGTTTATTACTGAACACCAAATCAATCTGTGTTTTAGAGCAACAAGTCACCCTGGTTGGCCCTTTAACTAGCTGTGTAAGGTCAAAGGTATTAGTGATCCGTTTGAGGGTTTTCCTACAACACTTGTCTTCATAATTAATGTTAAAATCTCCCATTAAGATGACCTCTTTCCCAAAATCACATTCCCTAAGCATGGTATTAAACTGATCAAAAAACACACTTTTGGTGGAAGGTGGCCTATACATTCCAATGAGGGTAAAAGACATTTGGGGAGACAGTGTAACGTTCAGGCCGATACATTCTAGTTCATTATCACATGACCACTCAATTTGTTTACATCGGATATGTTCTTTAATGTAAATCATCACACCCCCTCCTCTTCCTTCAATCCTGTCTCTCCTGAAAACATTGTAGCCAGGCACAATCAAAGCAGCATATGGAGAGTGTTTATGGAGCCATGTCTCTGAGAGGCAGAGAAAGTCAAGGTTGGAGTCTGTGAGTAGATGTTGAATTTGATCACTTTTTGGAACGACACTACATTCTCACATTTCAAGAACTTTGAAAGCTTCTTCAAGTGCAGTCGCAAAAACCATCAAGAGCTATGATGAAACTGGCTCTCATGAAGACCGCCACAGGAAAGGAAGACCCATAAGTTCATTAGAATTACCAGACTCAGAAATTCCAGCCCAAATAAATGCTTCACAGAGTTCAAGTAACATCAACATCAAATGTTCAGAGTAGACTGCGTGAATCAGGCATTCATGGTCGAATTGCTGCAAAGAAACCACTACTAAAGGACATCAATAATAATAAGATACTTGCTTGGGCCAAGAAACATGAGCAATGTACATTAGACCGGTGGAAATCTGTCCTTTGGTCTGATGAGTCCAAATATGAGATTTTTGGTTCCAGCCACGTGTCTTTGTGAGACGCTGAATAGGTTAACGGATTTCTAATCCTTTTTCTTGAAGAGGATATTTTGTAATGATCACTCAAACATGCCAGTCAGTTATATATGTTCATTATATTCCTAGCCAAGACTTATGTATCCAGATGACTAGGAATCATCCAGTGTAAAGTGTGGGCCAATCAGAGAGGAGATTGAGAGGTCAGGGGAACAGACCTTGGTCGTTGAGTGGCTGGGCGGCGTTGCTTCCTGACCTCCTCCTGCAGAGAGAAAACCAGCGTGTCAACTCACACTACATTTCATTATACATTACGACACCTAGCTACATAACACACACACACATACACCTACCTGAAACGTACAGTTTCACACAAAGAGTGTGCCCTGATCTGGACTGATCTGAGCATGCACTGATATGAGAGATCATTTACCTTTTGTCTTGGTTGAACTTGCATCTGCAGTGTCCACCTGTTATAAGAAGGGTCACAAGGTAATCTGTGTCCTATGTTAATGTGAGCATGTGTAAATACATGCTCTGACTGTGTCACTGTGTGTGAGTATGTATGTGTTTATGTGATGGAGTCTTACTGAAGAGGATGGTGATGCCGATCAGACACAGAACTGCTGCCAGGATCAACCCCCCAACACGTAGCCTGTGATAATCTGAGAGAGAGAGAGAGAGAGACGGGGAGAGAGAAAGCAGGAGAGAGAATAATGGGAGAGAGAGTGAAAGGAAAAAAGCATTAATCATACACAGTAAGCCAGGAATGTTGAGTTGTTGAGTGTTCTAAAAGATGTATCTCTCTGCTCACCAAAGGTAAATGGATCCTCCTCCTCCACTGTAGGGGCAAAAACATGACAAAGGTCAGTTTATACAGCATCTAGACACCTTCAAAAATAATACAAAGAACTGGAATGCAACCAACCTCAAAATGGGCAAATAGCAAATGGCCTACTTTAATTTGTGAATCAATGATTTATCTGGAGACCATATTAATGCATGTCAAAAGATTTAGAGTAATAAAACTGTATTGTCAGTTACATACTTTCTTTCTGCTCCTCTGCGAACACAAGGGAAGTAACTGCTAACAGAAGACACACAATGGTAAGCACACAGCATAATGCATTGACAACATGGCATCCCAACAATGTCCCAAACAAGTCAGCTTTCCGTCCCTGTGACAAGTGCACTTGTAACTTTAGTGGTCTCTCAACGGCTTTGACCTTGAATAGCACTGGAAAAGGTCAATGAATCTATCCTTCCTCTATTTAGTTCTAGATTGGTATACTATTCATATCCATAACCATATGTATTTCATACCATTACATAAACATATTCTCTCTCTCACTCAAAACATACAGTAGTATCTACTGTTCTGAATACTGAGCCAGAGTTGTGAGTGAAGACTGGGCAAAACAAGATGAACAGAGATGGTAGCTTTGGGGAAAACCTAAGCAGGAAGTGGTGATATTAATAGGTGTGTATGATTGGTCTTTAAGACCTTCCACTCACATGTCAATAAAATCAAAGCAGAGATATTTGCCATCTTCAAACTCTCTTTCACCTGGAGAAGACAGAACATAAACAATTGAGTAATGGCATAATAATATGATCATATTATAATATTAGGCTGACTTTATATGATAAAGTAGCTGAGCATTATGACTGCAGTGCACCCTAGCAAATTGGCACTCATCCTCCCTGCCCTTTTCACACCCACATAAGCAAGAGCTCTGCTGCTCAAAATGAAGAAAAACAATGTACTCGCTTGATTGTCTGATCAAGCCTCCACTTGTTAGAATTAAATTACCCTTGTCCCACTACCTATTTGACTTGATTATACCTTTTCAAACCCGGGAAGCTAATGGCAGCTCATACAGTGTCCAAAACTGGCTCACACCAGTTACAATATCAACAGAAACCCGACACAACATTTAGCTTTCCCCTGGAGTCCCATATTTGATTTAGATTTGTACAAAATGGCTTCTAAGCAGCGTAACCCATGTGATCTTGAATGTTGCCCAGAGTGCTTTGCTTCATCTCATGCCAAACCTTCAAACCTAATTATGTTTCAGCTATTCCTTGTGTCACGATCGTCGTATTGAGTAGACGTGGCACAGCGTGGTGTGAATGCATGATTTAATGAAAAGACAGAAAAACCACAAAGTACACTAACTAGACTGCTAAAGAAACACTGTGCTAACAAGCAACATAACATAGACAATAACCCACGAACCACAATACAAAACAGGCTACCTAAATATGGTTCCCAATCAGAGACAACGACAAACACCTGCCACTGATTGAGAACCATATCAGGCCAAAACACATAGAAACAGACTAACTAGACATGCAACATAGAATGCCCACTCATATCACACCCTGACCAAACAAAACATAGAAACAAACAACGCAAATAATGGTCAGAGTGTCAAACTTGTTCAATATATATTTTGGGTATTAATGTCTTTATAATCATATAACTGTCAAATTATATAAAGAAGTAGAAAATCCACAAGGGAGAAAATGCTGGATCATTGAGCATGGCTCCAGCACCAAAACATAAAGTAACTAGACCCCAGTGATTTTCCATCACACCTTATGAATAAAAGACAAAGAGAGGAAATCACCTCACCCATCAGCAACCACACACTTACAACAACCTACAAACAGGTTTCTAAAGTATCCATGAGGGAAAGAGAGACAATGGGAACCACATAACAAACATGCTGGGGCTTGAGCAGAGTTCCAGGGGTTTGGCCTTCTTTGATCATACTCTGCCTAACATGATGGTCATGGAAGGGCTGGATACTGATTTGGACAGGAATGGAGTCTTGAGGAGATTTGGTAGCTAAATCCCTTATGTCACAACTGTCTCACGCTCCCCTTTGGTTTCTGCTCATGATAAGGCTACATTTATTTTCCGTCATGTGGTGTACGCCACCAGCCACATACTGGACAAGCACCAGATACAATCTTCAAGGATTCAGACTCCAATTATTCTTCTCACTATATCCTATCCAGGTTCCAGGGTTTAAGAGGGTACACTACACTACTAGACCATGTGTGTTGTGGTTTTTCACTATGAGCTAAAAGGGGTTTAACAGTGTAATAGGCTTACACTTTGCCATTGCATAGCGAGTAGTAAATGTTACAATACGTGAGTACCATAAATTACTTTGTTTTTGGTCACTTGGTATTTTCCTGCCATGGTAGTATAATTAAAAAACTACAACTACTATTTTGTCATTGTACTACCATGGTAAAGTTTTGTAAAGGCAGCTCCTATAACAGCACTACAGCTCCTATAACAACACTACATATCCTACAACAACACTACAGCTTCTGTAACAACACTACAGCTCCTATAACAACACTACAGCTTCTATAACAACACTACAGCTCCCATAACTACACTACAGATGCTATAACAACACTACAGCTCCCATAACAACACTACAGCTCCTATAACAACACTACAGCTCCTATAACAACACTACATATCCTACAACAACACTACAGCTTATGTAACAACACTACAGCTCCTATAACAACACTACAGCTTCTATAACAACACTACAGCTCCCATAACAACACTACAGATGCTATAACAACACTACAGCTCCTATAACAACAGTACAGCTCCTATAACAACACTACAGCTCCCATAACAACACTACAGATGCTATAACAACACTACAGCTCCTATAACAACACTACAGCTCCTATAACAACACTACAGCTCCTATAACAACACTACAGCTCCTATAACAACACTACATATCCTACAACAACACTACAGCTTCTGTAACAACACTACAGCTCCTACAACAACACTACAGCTTCTATAACAACACTACAGCTCCCATAACTACACTACAGATGCTATAACAACACTACAGCTCATATAACAACAGTACAACTCCTGTAACAACACTACATATCCTATAAAAACACTACAGCTTCTATAACAACACTACAGCTCCTATAACAACACTACAGATCCAATAACAACACTACAGCTTCTATAACAACACTACAGATCCTATAACAACATTACAACTCCTATAACAAAACTACAGCTCCTATAACAACATTAAAGATCCCATAACAACACTACAGCTCATATAACAACACTACAGCTCCTATAACAACATTACAACTCCTATAACAAAACTACAGCTCCTATAACAACATTACAGATCCTATAACAACACTACAGCTCCTATAACAACATTACAACTCCTATAACAAAACTACAGCTCCTATAACAACATTACAGATCCTATAACAACACTACAGCTCCCATAACAACACTACAGATCCTATAACAACACTACAGATGCTATAACAACACTACTGCTCCCATAACAACACTACAGCTCCTATAACAACACTACAGCTCATATAACAACACTACAGCTCCTATAACAACACTACAACTCCTATAACAACACTACATATCCTATAACAACACTACAACTCCTATAACAACACTACAACTCCTATAACAAAACTACAGCTCCTATAACAACATTACAGATCCTATAACAACACTACAGCTCCCATAACAACACTACAGATCCTATAACAACACTACAGCTCCTATAACAACACTACAGCTCCTATAACAACACTACAGCTCCTATAACAACTCTACAGCTCCCATAACAACACTGCAGATCCTATAACAACACTACAGCTCCTATAACAACACTACAGCTCCTATAACAACTCTACAGCTCCCATAACAACACTGCAGATCCCATAACAACACTACAGATCCTACAACAACAATACAGCTTTTACAATAACACGGCGGCAGGGTAGCCTAGTGGTTAGAGCGTTGGACTAGTAACCGAAAGGTTGCAAGTTCAAATCCCCGAGCTGACAAGGTACAAATCTGTCATTCTGCCCCTGAACAGGCAGTTAACCCACTGTTCCTAGGCTGTCATTGAAAATAAGAATTTGCCTAGTAAAATAAAAAAAATAATAAACACACAGCTAAAACAAAGAGCCTCCCTCTATCTTATAGCAGTGTCATACTATTTGGCATTTGGCAGCAACCAGGGAAAAAATCCCTCCCTGGTTTCTTTCCAAGCGCACCCTCCATCTCCCCAGCAATTTTGGTGAGGGAGAGGGAATGCAAGAAGCGGGAAGCCCTCCAAAATATCGGTCGTGGATGGTTTACGATTCAATACAGGGAGAGAGGTAGACTCTCCCGGGGTTCTTTCTTTCCACGTTTTCAAGTTGGGAATCATATTACAGAGTAAATGTTAGCAAAGGGTGGAGGCGGCCGACCTTGTGAGATTTATGTAGCAAAGTGTAGGGCTCTTGGTTGTCTGTTCAAGACAATGCTAGGCAGCGCTGTGGGATCGTGCTTAGCCATCCCCTCAGTTCCCCACCAGGCAGATTCACCCTGGAGACCAGGCCTCCCTGCCACTGAATGCCTGAAGCTAAGAAAGAATCGTCCGTTGTGTGGTAACAGTACGACTCGGTTCACCCCTATCTCTTCGCCTTGCACTGCCCTCCTGTTATCCCACTTCACTCACTAACCTGCTCATTCACAATAGGGTCTTGTCTAAACTTACGATGAGTACACACCCACACCAGTCCCCCCCACATTCACTCATTACACCTGTGCTTACTCCCTTATTCACACTCACTCCCTTTCTTTTTCCCTAATTTCCTGTCATTCCACCTGGCCATCTCAATCAGTCACGACGTCCTAGCACTACCGGAAATGACTTGTGTAAAGTTACTTGTGAAATTGATTAAATCTAGGATTTTTTGGTTTTCTTTGTGTTTGTGAAGTCTCTTCTATTATTCTCTTTTCCCTCTATTCACTCTGCCTACCAACATGAGGAGGATTGGAGACCAAGGACTGGAGATCAAGTTTCCCCCACTACAGAGGCAGAGACGTAATGCCAGTTGAGTCCACTGCCATATGACTTATCTAAGAGTTCCATGAGGCCTCGGAACAGGAAAGTTTGTCTTTTCAAATCACACAATATGGGCTCCCGAGTGGTGCAGCGGTCTAAGGCACTGCATCTCAGTGCTAAAGGTGCCATTACAGACCCTGGTTCAATTCCAGGCTGTATCACAATTGGCCCAGCATCATCCGGGCTGGGGTAGGCCGTCATTGTAAATAAGAATTTGGTCTTAACTGACTTGCCTAGTTAAATAAATACAAAAATACCACTGAAAGATTGTCAGGTTGAGGAGCAAAGCTTCAATGACAGCTGAGCATGTCCTGTGGGTGAGTCTAGATGTGTGTGTACTTCTCCCACTATGACCCAGTCACCTCTCCATACTCATACAGGTTCACTCTTTGCTCCCCCATAGAGAGGATCTGGGATCTGGCCATGGGCTGGCTCATAGAGGAATTGGTGCCTGGACACAGGAATCTAGTGTGCAGCTAATTTTGGAACAAAACATGCCGCTGAGAATAGGCAGCACCCGTTGAGATGTAATAGGAACACACACACACTGGGAAACCATTCTAATGTGGTAAGGGACTGTGATAGAGCAATACAGTAGTGCATGTATGTATTCATATTACATCTGGAATAAAGAATATGTGATATTTAACCTATTTCTTTCATGCTGTCAGAATTGAGATTAAAAATGTTATGGGTCCATTCTTCCAAGCTGTCTCACAACCAAAACCGAACCAGACAGAAACGAGTACCAGACATTTCTGTGAACGTTTTAAGTTAGCTGGGTAAACTGTAGTCGATATTTTCTCATACAGAGTGTTGTTTTTCTGTCAGTCAGCCATAGATGGCTATTGAAGCCACTACTTGTTGTTAGTGTTTGCTGAAGAAGTAGTTGCAGGAGCAAAGCAGGGCAATGTGTTCCTCTGGCTGCTCAATGGAGAGGGGGGACGTGGCATACTATAGCCATGACTCATCCCTCCTACCCACAGCCACAAGGTCAACAATAGCAGCAACAGCAGCTCCACTGTTTAAAGAAGTCATGCGGCCTTCCCTTCAAGGGAAAGACCTTGGTGTTGCTTTGCTGTGCTTCTGAGGCAGTGAGGCCTTGAAATAAGCTATTCATATATCTGAAGTGAAGAGTGGTGGTGTTGCTATGGTGAATGTGTGATGAACCCTAATTATCTGAATCTGAGTCAAATGAGCTTTAAACTGCGGAAAAATAGAACCATAGCTTACCTATCATCTCTTGTGATTTGACATGTCTCACAGAATAAATAAGCGTCACACTCTGTGATCACAGTGAATCTCTCATTTATAATAAGGCAGTCTCTCGAAGGGCCTCACTTTTGAACGTTGCTCATCTGTATTTGAGGTCTAGACAAACATTGTGTATGATTAGAGCCGGCAGTAGGCGACCCACTGAAGGCCGTAGAATACGTTTAGCTTTTGAGTGTGAGATAACATTTATATGTCAGTTTTTAAGTCCGTCTGTCAGTATCAATCACCTTAGCAACAGCACTGTGCTGGAGTAACCACAGTGAATAAAGATCAGTCCAGGATAACAGCTCTTATCAGGCTTCTTATCAGCTGAGCTGTTTGCACTGTACCAGAACCCCAGACCCCTGTTCTCACAGATCCATAAGCATAGCCTACAGGAGACTTGGGACAGGCACTTTTTGTATCAGACTTGAAATAGAACAGCAATTTCATAATGGCATGTCTGTCTACTGATCAATCATCCATACCATTTCAAAATGTCTATTAGCTTACCCATGTCACACTAGTGAGCAGAACATAACTGAACCATGCTGTACTGTGTTGGCCTGGTTACGCATCACCATAGTTGCAGGAGCCATGCTGAAAAGGACAATGTGAAAATAAAATATCCAAGCCAGCACGGTAGCCTATGGTTTGGGTTGGCATAATAGTGTGTGAAGGGTACCACCAAGCTGTTGAACAGAATTGGTCATTCAAATGTAATTCCCCACACACAGGGGCATGTACACTGATGCATTTTCCATTACAGAAGGCCAGCACACCAACTAGTCTACCAGTCCCAAACATATTATCTTGCCACATTAATTTGATAAAATACTGAATATTCTGATCCAGTAAAAAAAAGAAGTGCTAATGGGAGAGGACATGTAACATTAGTATCGCATCATTAAGCCTGACCACCCCTCCACCCATCAAAGCACAGCTGGATGATGAGCACCACAGACATTAACAATCTGGCTCTAGAAAAATGTATTGAATACAATAAAGGAAGGACCACATGTTCCGTTGTTTTCCATGAGCGCCAGATAAAATACTGAATATCACGCGGATTTAATTGGGTCCTCCCTCGTTTAGAAGACTGCCTGGACACCCTTGCTAAACGGAATAGAAAGGAGAAGAAAAGTTGCCGATGGCCAAAATGTTGCTTTAGGCCTATAGGTTATGGACGTTTTGTTTGAATATTACAAACAACATCCAGAACACTGTTATAGAACAGCCCGAGTAAATAACTGAATTCATAAAAGCAGGTTAACAAATACATCTGCGTGACGCAGAAACACTATAATACTTGCACATGGCTCTGGCTCATATGCGCTCGTTCTGTCTGTCTCGCATAGGCCTATACTGTAGGCTACAACCTGAAACTACATTACATGCAGGTTCGATCTTTGTTCTATAAACATAATTAATATCCTAATAAAGACTGTACCCTTTGGAGTATTTTAGTTAGGCTACTCAACTTTTTCCCAAATCTGAGCAACTCTTGCCAGGAAAGAAAAGAATATATGCCTATAGAGAAAAGGATATGCCTTATAAAGGAATTACATATATTTTAAGGTCTTACTAGGGATCGGCTACTACTACTAGAACATATAGAGTGATACGTTTGTCTTGGTCAAAGATGCGCTAAGCAACATTTTAGAAATGACTTAAAATAAGATTAGCCTATTCTTTTCTTGAAATAAATAGAATTAATAACGGTTAACATACTCATACTTTTGATGAAACTACAGCTGAACATTCAGTCGAACTCTAATTGTTAGAAAATTCAAACTTACCTCCGACACGCGTTAAACCCAAATGGAGATGTGTGTAGGGGGGAAAAAAAGGAAATGTCGGGCATGGAGCGACACACAATAGACGAACGTACTCTTGAGTCAGACAGACGCCAACACCCTTTTTCACTGACGCTCAACAGGTTTGCTCAGCTTGAAAATAGGCTGAGTTTAAATTGAAGTTGCATGCGCTGGAGAGGAGGAGGATTTTATAATTTGTTTGTCATTGGTTGCTTTCAATGACCTGTTGTTGCTATAACAAATATAGCAACAACATGTAACAACGGTGATATGGAAGGTACCACATCGAACATTATCACATCAATATATTCTAAATAGTTGTGTACAGTACCTGCTTTGGTTACATATTGTATCGTGAGAGCATGCACAGTGCACATCTCTGAACACAAACAGTTTAACATGTTGTTTACTTCTAACAATGGTATTTATTTGGCTTTTCATTAATACGAATTTGCACAAACAATTGAAGGCTAATCGTTTTAGCTCAATACAACTCTGTTTGACTATAATGCCCAGGGCCTATAGCTAAATGAAATGTATTTCAGTTGTTCGATCATACATCTCACTACCACCGTAAAACACCTGCAAATAAACTCATATATTTGAGCCAATAAAGAAACAAAACAGTAAATAGATGCATTGTGGCCCACCCTTCATCCGCTCTCACATCCATTCAGGTGTCATTACATTGTCATGGCCAGAGCCCTGCCCCATTCCCACCCCCGAATCTTCATCATTAGAATAACAGCAACCAGTTAGCCAGATTCCATCCTTTAGAGATGCTTAGAGTTCACTTGTGTCATCTTCAGATTTTCTTTTGTTGTTGGAGAAAGAAAATAAAAAATGGAGACAGAAACAATATTTTTTTTAAAATATTACACACACATAACAACAGTACAGTGTAACAATCAAATGAAAGGACATTTCTTATGCAGTATAAACTATTTGTGAAGCATTTATGTAGGCCTAGTAAAGGGTTTATAAAGACATGGATATAAAATAGGCTCTTACTTGTTCTTTCTAGTGCATTTGGGATCTGAAGAGAGAATAATGAGATGTTACTACAAACACTGACAAAGTGTGAGTCTATCCTCTTGAGTTACATTCATAATGTAAGAACGTATTAGTAATTGGACTATGTGTACTTACTAAGTAGGACAAACAAGCCACCTACTACAAGCAAGCCTGCAATGATCAGGCCTCCAATTCGTAGTCTCTCATAGTCTGGGAAATTCAACATTCAACAGCTAAGAATCACACAGGTGCAATGATTCATCCAATGTCAGAAGCATATTTCTGATGTGCTCATGTCATTTCATATCCAATAAGAATATGGCCACTTACATACCACTACGTTCATTTGGTTTGTTGGTGGTGATTTATCAGTTCCATTTGAATGAGTGTAGAGGAATGAGCTACTTACTGTAAACAAATGGATCTGCAGACGAGAGAGGGGGGAGGAGAGAAAGGGAGAACAGAAAATTAACCTCAAGCAAATAAAACACATGTTGCTCTGACTGGCTGCACAGTGTGTGACTCTGGTTTAAGTGACAGTGATCAAATCTGCTGAAAATAGTTAGTTCTCATTTACAGTCACCTGAAAACAAGAACCTCATGAAAAACAGATGAGTCTAACAAAGAGCAAGTTTTGACCAACCCGTCAGACAACTAGAGACAACACTAAAGCAGATGAGTCTAACAAAGAGCAAGTTTTGACCAACCCGCCAGATAACTAGAGACAACACTAAAGCAGATGTGTCTTACTTGCTTCAGTTTCCTGGAAGAATGCACAGAGAACTAGGAGAGAAAAAGAAGAAACATTTTAAAAACGTTTGTCATTTGGTGGATAGATCTAAGTGTATATGTAGTTTTGATCATGTTAAGGGTCAAGGTCAACAATCCTTTCTTGGAAGGACACAAAAGGTCACAAAATGTCAAGTGCAACAAAACAGTCCTGTAATATTCTTCTAAGACAAAGCAGAACTTGTCTGTCGTATCACAGATTTGTAGTTCCCACTGTAGCTTTCCATACTAATGTCCATAAAATCTTTAATAATATTTATTTCATTTTGCAGAATTGATCTGTTGCATTACCCCATGCATCTTTATCATGAAAATGTCTGATTTACCTGTCAGCAAAACCAGAACTGAGAATTGGCCCATCTTGTACACAACCTGACTGGGAGCAAAATGAGAAAAGGCATCTATTATAACAGCATAACATCTCACAATCTCACAACTCACAACAGCCCCCTATTTTACATTGCTGCTACTCTTTGTTATTATCTATGCATACCGTAGTCACTTTAATAACTCTACCTACATGTACATATTACCTCAATTACCTTGACTAACCGGTGCCCCCGCACATTGACTCTGTACCAGTACACCCTGTATACAGCCTCACTATTGTATTGGTACTGCTGTGCTTTGATTATTTGTTACTTTATTTGTTACTTTTTTAAGGTATTTTTAAGCATTTCACTGTAAGTAGTATTCGACGGATGTGATAAATAAGGTTTGATTTGACATACCAATAACCATTGGGGTCATTCCTAGAATTGAACACCATCTTGAATTAACCCTTGTTATTCCTAGCTGAAGAGGGATTATACTGTATGATTATACTAGTATGATCTATAATGAACTAATATCATTAAAACCATTGTGTCTATGTTTCCCTCCTGCACAGTCCCATTCTTGTTCTCAAACACAGTGAGGATAAAGGGGCAGAATGTCCTTATGGTGTGAGACAGACACCGGGACGCAGCAGGAGGGCATTGTGGGTGTTTGGACAGAAAACAGCTGAGGGAGGAAATGTGGGGCGGACGCCACAGGCCTCAGGACACCCTTGGCTCGACCTTGGTCACTCACTGGTGTTTACACTGCAATGTTTTGGAAATATAGAAATACGACACCCATCTCCTTCATTCTGGTAAAAACGAGTTTGTTTTACAATAGACAATTCCACCATTTGAAGACCAGGTCAATGCTAGTAATCCAACTTTTCCTATCAGATTTTTTAGAATGAGTTTTCTAGTTTTCTAATGCCCTCATACACAGTAAGATGTGGTCGTAGATGACTCTATCTCTCAACTCCAACTGACAATGATGGGAATTAGTCCTATGTCGAAATACTATTATGTGTATAGTTCACGTCAGAGCATTCACTTAGAGCATTCATACACTGAAACATAACACATACATTTGAACTTATAGAGGGAAACAGAATATTTCCATTCGTATTGTACTATATATCCCAATATATAGTATATATAGTACAATATATATTCCAATATGCCCAGAATGCCATTTTCCCTGTTGCAGACTAATAGTAGTGAAGGTCACCATGCTGATCAGCATGTCATCCCTCAAGGTCAAGGATACCTATCCATATATTTACTGCCTGACAACTGCCTTTTGCAGGGAACACACCAACCTAGCTCAACCAACTGAGAATATATTGACTTTACAAAGTGATTTTACATTGACTATTTTAAATATATACAAAAATCACCATTACATCCATACAATCTTCAGAACCTAATGGTGCTTTAGCAACACCCCACCCTATGGATGTGTATGTGATCATAACAACACAGATGGTTGTAAAACAGGGCCTGGGAAAGCCAGTGAATCCCCTTCTTACCTGAGAACGAGGTCTGTCTTGGCAAGGGGTCTGAGGATGTCTGCTGGGTAGCTCAGGTCGTCCTGCTGACTTCACATACCTAGTCTTTACTCTTTCCTTTTACCTTGAGGAATAGCCCCTCCTTTTTGTTGTCACCTAAAACACACTATAGGACGATGAGATCCCGTGTGCAGAATGTGTGTGGTGCATCCAGGTGCACTGTTGTGACCCAAACACAGGCCTGTGCCCTTCTGTTCAGGGTTAAAAACACTGGGTGGGACGAGGTACTGAGTTGCCATACCAAGACCTACTGAGCTCTCATACTGATCACTATTTCATTGGATCTCTTTCGGTGTATTCGCTTTATGGTCAGTTATATTAGACTTTGTGCATGACCTACTGATAAGCAGAATGAATGCTAGAGAAGCATACGGTTTGAGCTGGAGAGAAATGGATTTGGGGCGTCCTTGAAATATTTGAATGCCACAGTGAGATACATTAATCCAGGAAGTTTCCTTCCAGTCCAGTAACCTTTCAATGTCATTCTAAGAGGACATTCTAAGAGGACATTCTAAAAGGACACAGAGAGACATTATGTACCGTCCCAAATTTTAGCATTGTCTGAAATAGGAGTGAGAAAAATCTAAATATTTTTGTAGTCTCTTTGATAAACGGATGTTAAAAAATGCTATATGGGTAATACAAAAGGCCAACACACAACACAGTATTAACAGGAGTAGCCTTTGGCCAGAATGTATTGAATCAATGCAGTCTAATAGGTTCCCTCGAATAGAGATACACTACATGACCAAAAGTATGCTCGTTGAACCTCTCATTCCAAAATCATGGGCATTAACTTGGAGTTGGTCACCCCTTTGCTGTAGGCTCGTCACGATATCAACATTTTACAAACGATACGATACCCGGCCAAGTATTACGATGCCACTCAGGCACCCGAGTGGCGCAGAAGTCTAAGGCACTGCATCTCAGTGCTAGAGGCTTCACTACAGACACCCTGGTTGGAATCCAGGTTGTTTCACAACTGTCTGTGATTGAGAGTCCCATAGAGCGGCGCAGAAGTCTAAGGCACTGCATCTCAGTGCTAGAGGCTTCACTACAGACACCCTGGTTGGAATCCAGGTTGTTTCACAACTGTCTGTGATTGAGAGTCCCATAGAGCGGCGCAGAAGTCTAAGGCACTGCATCTCAGTGCTAGAGGCTTCACTACAGACACCCTGGTTGGAATCCAGGTTGTTTCACAACTGTCTGTGATTGAGAGTCCCATAGAGCGGCGCAGAAGTCTAAGGCACTGCATCTCAGTGCTAGAGGCTTCACTACAGACACCCTGGTTGGAATCCAGGTTGTTTCACAACTGTCTGTGATTGAGAGTCCCATAGAGTGGCGCAGAAGTCTAAGGCACTGCATCTCAGTGCTAGAGGCTTCACTACAGACACCCTGGTTGGAATCCAGGTTGTTTCACAACTGTCTGTGATTGAGAGTCCCATAGAGCGGCGCAGAAGTCTAAGGCACTGCATCTCAGTGCTAGAGGCTTCACTACAGACACCCTGGTTGGAATCCAGGTTGTTTCACAACTGTCTGTGATTGAGAGTCCCATAGAGCGGCGCAGAAGTCTAAGGCACTGCATCTCAGTGCTAGAGGCTTCACTACAGACACCCTGGTTGGAATCCAGGTTGTTTCACAACTGTCTGTGATTGAGAGTCCCATAGAGCGGCGCAGAAGTCTAAGGCACTGCATCTCAGTGCTAGAGGCTTCACTACAGACACCCTGGTTGGAATCCAGGTTGTTTCACAACTGTCTGTGATTGAGAGTCCCATAGAGCGGCGCAGAAGTCTAAGGCACTGCATCTCAGTGCTAGAGGCTTCACTACAGACACCCTGGTTGGAATCCAGGTTGTTTCACAACTGTCTGTGATTGAGAGTCCCATAGAGCGGCGCAGAAGTCTAAGGCACTGCATCTCAGTGCTAGAGGCTTCACTACAGACACCCTGGTTGGAATCCAGGTTGTTTCACAAATGTCCGTGATTGAGAGTCCCATAGAGCGGCGCACAATCTTTTTATTTTATGTTATTTAACCTTTCTTTAACTAGGCAAGTCAGTTCAAAACAAATATAGTCCGGGTTTGGCCGGTGTAGGCCGTCATTGTAAACAATAATTTATTTTGAACTGACTTGCCTAGTTAAATAAAGGTAAAAAAAATATATATATATTTTTTTTTCCCACGGTGGAAAAAAAATCTGTGGCATAGCATCCTTTTTGCACAGCCCCCGGGACGCTTGTTCACGTCTTCTAAACGTTCTCCAAAAACCTGTCACTGAAATTCACACTGCTACTCAATACAAAACATTGAATTTAACTTCACACTTTTTAGTGTATAATAGAATACTGCATAGAATGGCTGATTCACTCCTATTCACAAAGCCCTACCTGTGATTTGGCTGGAGGAGCCCTACCTGTGATTTGGCTGGAGGAGCCCTACCTGTGATTTGGCTGGAGGAGCCCTACCTATGATTTGGCTGGAGGAGCCCTACCTGTGATTTGGCTGGAGGAATGGGGAGGAAGGAATAAACATGCATAATGATCTGCATGTCAGAGTCAGTAAGGTGAAAACACTACATGAAACCTTCTTTACTCTTCAGTTAACGCACACACACTCTCCCTCCCTTCCTCACACACTCTGTCTCCCTCACTCTCATAAACACACACACATCACTCTCTCTCACACAAACACATATACAGCGCAGTATTCAGACCCCTTCACTTTTCCCACATTTTGTTACATTACAGCCATATTCTAAAATTGATTAAATTGTTTTTTCCCTCATCAATCTACACACCCCATAATGACATAGCAAAAACAAATATTTTTTGTGTGCAAATTTATTACAAATAACTGAAATATCATATTTATATAAGTATTCAGACTCTTTACTCAGTACTTTGCTAAAGCACCTTAGGCAGTGATTACCTTCTCGAGTCTTCTTGGGTATGACACTACAAGCTTGGTACACCTGTATTTGGGGAGTTTGTCCCATTCTTCACTGCAGATCCTCTCAAGCTCTGTCAGGTTGGAAGGGGAGATTCGCTGTACAGCTATCTTCAGGTCTCTCCAGAGATGTTCGATCGGGTTCAAGTCCGGGCTCTGGCTGGGCCACTCAAGGACATTCAGAGACTTGTCCTGAAGCCACTCCTGCGTTGTCTTCACTTTGTGCTTAGGGTCATTATCCTGTTGGAAGGTGAACCTTCGCCCCAGTCTAAAGAGCAGGTTTTCATCAAGGACCTCTCTGTATTTTGCTCCATTCGTCTTTTCCTCGATCCTGACTCAATCCTGACTAGTCTCCCAGTCCCTGCTGCTGAAAAACATCCCCACAGCATGATGCTGACACCAACATGCTTGACCGTTGGGATGGTATTGGCCAGGGGATGAGCGGTGCCTGGTTTCCTCCAGATGTTATGGTTGGCATTCAGGCCTAAGTGTTCAATCTTGGTTACACCGGACCAGACAATCTTGTTTCTCATGGTCTGAGAGTCCTTTAGGTGCCTTTTGGCAAACTCCAAGCAGGCTGTCATGTGTATTTTATTGAGGAGTGGCTTCTGTCTGGCCTCTCTACCATAAAGGCCTGATTGGTGGAGTGCTGCAGAGATGGTTGTCCTTCTGGAAGGTTCTCTCATCTCCACAGAGGAACTCTGGAGCTCTGTCAGAGTGACCATCGGGCTCTTGGTCACCTACCTGACCAAGGCCCTTCTCTCCTGATTGCTCAGTTTGGCTGGGCGGCCAGCTCGAAGAAGAATCCTGGCGGTTCCAAACTTCTTCTATTAAAGAATGATGGGGGCCACTGTGTTCTTGGGGACCTAAAATGCTGCAGAAATGTTTTAGTATCCTTCCCCAAATCTGTGCCTCAACACAATCCTGTCTCTGAGCTCTACGGACAATTCCTTCCACCTAATAGCTTGGTTTTTGCCCTGACTGCACTGTCAACTGTGGGACCTGTATATAGACAGGTGCCTTTCCAAATCATGTCCAATCAATTGAATTTACCACAGGTGGAATCCAATCAAGTTGTAGAAAAATCTCAAGGATGATCAACGGAAACAGGATGTACAGTATCTGAACTCAATTTCGAGTCTCATAGCAAAGGGTCTGAATGCTTATGCAAATAAGGTATTTCTGTGTTTTATTTTGTATACATTTGCATTATGGGGTATTGTGTGTAGATGTATGAGGATTTTTATTTATTTAATCCATTTTAGACTAAGGCTGTAATGTAACAAAATGTGGAAAAAGTGAAGGGGTGTCACGCCCTGACCATAGAAAGCTGTTTATTCTCTATGTTGGTTGGGGTGTGATAGTGACTAGGGTGGGTCATCTAGGTGAATTGTATTTCTATGGTGGCTTGATATGGTTCCTAATCAGATGCAGTTTATCGTTGTCTCTGATTGGGGATCATATTTAGGTAGCCATTTTCCCCATTGTGTTTGTGGGATCTTGTCTACAGTTAGTTGCCTGTGTGCACACCAGTAGCTTCACATTTCCTCGTTTGTGCTTTTTTGTTTGTCTGGTGAGTTTATATTAATTAAAATATGTGGAACTCTACGCACGCTGCGCCATGGTCTACTCCTTTTGACAAGCGTGACAAGGGGTCTGAATACTTTCCGAATGCACTGTAGGCACTCTGCTCTCAACTTTTAAAACATTAGGCACCAAACATCATTTAAGGAGCACCAGAAATACATTGATTGTGTTTATAGTTTAGGCTTCCATTAGGCCAATATGAACCCTACCTTTTGAAACACATCTCATGAGTAGCAGACCCTTTTCCTTTCTTCCTGTGCCAGTCAAATTTGCCTAAACCTACTGGCAAGTTAGCACGTTGTTAGCTAGCTAGGTAACATGACTGAACAACGTCATTTGTTATCAAACTAATAATTAGCGACCGGGATTAGTTTGTTAAATTATATTTAAAAAATGTATCTTCTCTTAACAGTTTAGGCTAGAGACAAGCCGTTTTCTTTGCTGTAAAGCTGCCGACATGCCTGTCGCGTGCTCCATTTCCCCTCTGACGCCCAGAGGCTGCATGACAGTGAACTTCCATATTAACATTGCTTGCTTTGTGCGCAGCTCCAATGTAACACATCTAACAAGATACCACTCACCAGAGTTTGGGTCTGCATCCCCGCTGATATGCACATGAAAGTTTAGAAGCAAAACTGACTTCACAAACATTTCATAACAGGCGCTAGCAGTGTTTTTTTTATATCGGTAGGTTTAAAAATTCGGTAGTATCATATGAAAATGTACTACAGTATTCTAAAATGTTGGTATTATAAGTATCATAATATTACCGTGTTACCAGTATACCTTGCAGCACTTCTTTGCTGTTATAACAGCCTCCACTCTTCTGGGAAGGCTTTCCACTAGATGTTGGAACATTGCTGTGGGGACTTGCTTCCATTCAGCAACAAGAGCATTAGTGAAGTCGAGCACTGATATTGGGCGATTAGGCCTGGCTCTCTGTCGGCGTTCCAATTCATCCCAAAGATGTTCGATGGGGTTGAGGTCAGGGCTCTGTGCAGGCCAGTCAATTTCTTCCACATCGATCTCGACAAACCATTTTTGTAAGGACCTCGCTTTGTGCACAGGGTCATTATCATGGTGAAACAGGAAAGGGCCTTCCTCAAACTGTTGCCACAAAGTTGGAAGCACAGAATTATCTAGAATGTAATTGCATGCTGTAGTGTTACGATTTCCCTTCACTGGAACTAAGGGGCCTAGCCCAAACCATGAAAAACAGCCCCAGACCATTAATCCTCCTCCACCAAACTTTACAGTTGGCACTATGCATTGGGGCAGGTAGCGTTCTCCTGGCAGCTGCCAAGCCCAGATTCGTCCGTCGGATTGCCAGATGGTGAAGCGTGATTATTCTCTCCAGAGAACGTGTTTACACTGCCCCAGAGTTCAATGGCGGTGAGCGTTACACCACTCCAACTAACGCTTGGCATTACGCATGGTAATGTTAGGCTTGTGTGCGGCTGCTCGGCCATGGAAACCCATTTCATGAAGCTCCCGGCGAACAGTTCTTGTGCTGACATTGCTTTGAGAGGCAGTTTGGAACTCGGTAATGAGTGTTGCAACCAAGGACAGCCGATTTTTACATGCTTCAGCACTCTGCATCCTGTTCTGTAAGCTTGTGGGACCTATCACTTCGAGCCGTTGTTTATCCTATACATTTCCACTTCGCAATAACAACACTTTGACTAACTGACTTTTTGGAAAGGTGGCATCCTATGACGGTACCATGCTAAAAGTCACTGAGCTCTTCAATAAGACCATTCTACTGCCAATGTTTGTGTATGGAGATTTTATACACCTGTGGCTGAAATAGCCGAATGCACACATTTAAAGGGGTGTCCATGTACTTTAGTATATATAGTGCACCTTGTCCATATGGCTCTATTGTTATACATAAATGACAACTGTATAGAAAATCACACACAGATCTATAAGTGTCCCTCCCAAGCCAGTTTTGGAGTAAAAAGAAACATGACAACCGTCAGATTGAGATCATGCTCACCTCACAGAGAGGGAGATGCCTTAAATACAATATAATGCTTTGGAATATTCCACATCTATTCCCAACTCAAAGAGACAGCTATCATAGCTCAGAGATCAGAACTCACTACTGGTGATGTCAGTGGCACTCTTGTCTCTCTGTCTTTCTGCCTGTCAAAACAAATAAAATTTAAATGTATTTGTCACATGCTTTGTCAACAACAGGTTTTGTCTTCCTGCCTGCCTGCCTGTGTGATCATGTGCTTCTCATTTGGAGTAGTGTGGAAAGTAAATGAAAACACAAAGCCTTGAAAAAGGCTAACACAGTGAACTGAACAACAGAGTCAAGAACCTAAGGCTCACACCTCTATGGTGGCTCCTCAGAGGGGACACATGACTGAACCTCTGCACATTATTGGCATGGTGACGTGCTGCTATCTGGGACTATTTATATCCCCGCGGCATCTGCGGAGCAATACGTATCCAGTTCTTCACAAGTGATAATACAATAATGTGAGTGACTATATCCTAGTTAGAGGGACCATCAGTGACATATTGAAGACCTGACATGAGACTGAGGTGGTTACCACCATGAAGGACTGATAAAACTGTGAGATAAAGTCCATTCTGTGCTGTCCATGTCTATGTGTGTACTGTGTCCAACATATGTGTGTTCCATTGTTGTACGTTCAAGCACAACAGCATTCCATGCAACCAGAATAGTTTTAAGACATTTATTACTGATGATAACACAACTTTTCCACAATGTTCAAAACTGACCATATAGTGCAAACTAATTGATTGGAAGACTGCATACCTGCATACCCAGTGATGTAAAATACTTTAAAGTACTACCTACATAGTTTTGTCTTTGGTATCTGTACTTTACTTTACTATTTATGTATATTTTTGACAATGTATACTTTTACTTCACTACAATCCTAAAGAAAATCATGTACTTTTTACTCCATACATTTTCCCCGACACTCAAAAGTACTCATTACATTTTGAATGCTTAGCAGTACAGGAAAATGGTCCAAGTCACGCATTTATCAAGACAACGTTCCTGGTCATATGTACTGCCTCTGATCTGGCAGACCAACTAAACAAAAATACTTTGTTTGTAAATTACGTCTGAGTGTAAGAGGGCACTCCTGGCTATCTGTAAAACAAATATGTAATAAAAATATGAGTGCCGTCTGGTTTGCTTTATAAAAGGAATTTGAAATTATTTATACTTTTACTTTTGATACTTAAGTACATTTTTGAGATTACATTGACTTTTGATACTTAAGTACATTTTTGAGATTACATTGACTTTTGATACTTAAGTACATTTTTGAGATTACATTGACTTTTGATACTTAAGTATATTTAAAACCAAATACCTTTAGACTTTTACTCAAGTAGGATTTTACTGGGTGACTCACTTTTACTTGAGTCCTTTCATGTTAAGTATCTTTACTTTTACTCAAGTATGACAATTGGGTACCTTACACATACCTCAGCTACATAGTCTACAGAACCAGTGGCCACAGGGAAAGGGTTGTCGTAGACTCACACAAGAGACAGTCAGGGTGGGCTATCCAAAGGGTAAAGCTGACACACAGGTACAACACACACAAGAGACAGTCAGGGTGGGCTATCCAAAGGGTAAAGCTGACACACAGGTACAACACACACAAGAGACAGTCAGGGTGGGCTATCCAAAGGGTAAAGCTGACACACAGGTACAACACACACAAGAGACAGTCAGGGTGGGCTATCCAAAGGGTAAAGCTGACACACAGGTACAACACACACAAGAGACAGTCAGGGTGGGCTATCCAAAGGGTAAAGCTGACACACAGGTACAACTCACACAAGAGACAGTCAGGGCGGGCTATCCAAAGGGTAAAGCTGACACACAGGTACAACTCACACAAGAGACAGTCAGGGTGGGCTATCCAAAGGGTAAAGCTGACACACAGGTACAACACACACAAGAGACAGTCAGGGTGGGCTATCCAAAGGGTAAAGCTGACACACAGGTACAACACACACAAGAGACAGTCAGGGTGGGCTATCCAAAGGGTAAAGCTGACACACAGGTACAACTCACACAAGAGACAGTCAGGGTGGGCTATCCAAAGGGTAAAGCTGACACACAGGTACAACACACACAAGAGACAGTCAGGGTGGGCTATCCAAAGGGTAAAGCTGACACACAGGTACAACACACACAAGAGACAGTCAGGGTGGGCTATCCAAAGGGTAAAGCTGACACACAGGTACAACACACACAAGAGACAGTCAGGGTGGGCTATCCAAAGGGTAAAGCTGACACACAGGTACAACACACACAAGAGACAGTCAGGTGGGCTAACCAAAGGGTAAAGCTGACACACAGGTACAACACACACAAGAGACAGTCAGGGTGGGCTATCCAAAGGGTAAAGCTGACACACAGGTACAACACACACAAGAGACAGTCAGGGTGGGCTATCCAAAGGGTAAAGCTGACACACATGTACAAACACACACAAGAGACAGTCAGGGTGGGCTATCCAAAGGGTAAAGCTGACACACAGGTACAACACACACAAGAGACAGTCAGGGTGGGCTATCCAAAGGGTAAAGCTGACACACAGGTACAACACACACAAGAGACAGTCAGGGTGGGCTATCCAAAGGGTAAAGCTGACACACAGGTACAACACACACAAGAGACAGTCAGGGTGGGCTATCCAAAGGGTAAAGCTGACACACAGGTACAACACACACAAGAGACAGTCAGGGTGGGCTATCCAAAGGGTAAAGCTGACACACAGGTACAACACACACAAGAGACAGTCAGGGTAGGCTATCCAAAGGGTCAAGCTGACACACAGGTACAACACACACAAGAGACAGTCAGGGTGGGCTATCCAAAGGGTAAAGCTGACACACAGGTACAACACACACAAGAGACAGTCAGGGTGGGCTATCCAAAGGGTAAAGCTGACACACAGGTACAACTCACACAAGAGACAGTCAGGGTGGGCTATCCAAAGGGTAAAGCTGACACACAGGTACAACACACACAAGAGACAGTCAGGGTGGGCTATCCAAAGGGTAAAGCTGACACACAGGTACAACACACACAAGAGACAGTCAGGGTGGGCTATCCAAAGGGTAAAGCTGACACACAGGTACAACACACACAAGAGACAGTCAGGGTGGGCTATCCAAAGGGTAAAGCTGACACACAGGTACAACACACACAAGAGACAGTCAGGGTGGGCTAGCCAAAGGGTAAAGCTGACACACAGGTACAACACACACAAGAGACAGTCGGTGGGCTATCCAAAGGGTAAAGCTGACACACAGGTACAACACACACAAGAGACAGTCAGGGTGGGCTATCCAAAGGGTAAAGCTGACACACAGGTACAACACACACAAGAGACAGTCAGGGTGGGCTATCCAAAGGGTAAAGCTGACACACAGGTACAACACACACAAGAGACAGTCAGGGTGGGCTATCCAAAGGGTAAAGCTGACACACAGGTACAACTCACACAAGAGACAGTCAGTGTGGGCTATCCAAAGGGTCAAGCTGACACACAGGTACAACACACACAAGAGACAGTCAGGGTGGGCTATCCAAAGGGTAAAGCTGACACACAGGTACAACACACACAAGAGACAGTCAGGGTGGGCTATCCAAAGGGTAAAGCTGACACACAGGTACAACACACACAAGAGACAGTCAGGGTGGGCTATCCAAAGGGTAAAGCTGACACACAGGTACAACACACACAAGAGACAGTCAGGGTGGGCTATCCAAAGGGTAAAGCTGACACACAGGTACAACACACACAAGAGACAGTCAGGGTGGGCTATCCAAAGAGTAAAGCTGACACACAGGTACAACACACACATAAGACATTCCCTCTACAAAAACCCTGCTCTCTTCTTTGCACAACATCTCTTTAAAATAGTATTGAGACAGTGACACATTTTTGGTTTGTTTTGGCTCTGTACCCCAGCACTTTGGATTTTAAATTATATCATGACTGTGAGGTTGACGTACAGAGTGTCATATTTAATTTGAGGATATTTTTATCCATATCGGGTGAACCATTTAGAAATTACAGCACTTTTTCATCATAGTTCCCCCGTTATAAGGCACCAAAAGTATTACGACAAATGTACTTGTATGTGTATTAAAGTAGTAAGAAGTGAAGTATTTGGTCCCCTATTCATAGCACACAATGATTACATCAAGCTTGTGACTCTACACATTTATTGGATGCATTTGCTGTTTGTTTTGGTTGTGTTTCAGATTATTTTGCGCCCAATACATAGGAATCATGGATTGTGTCTGTAACTTTCTCATTCATCATTATTCACGATTCATTCAGGATTATCCGTAATCATGGTAGCATCCACATTAATGCAGAAATGTTTAGAAACATATTTTATTCTTATTTTACAATTAAAGTGACTCCAAAATGACACGATACATTATTGACCATTCATTTCTATTGGGCACAATATAATCTGAAACACAACCAAAACAAACAACCAATGCATTCAATAAATGAGTAGAGTCAGAAGCTTGATGTTGTCATTGTGTGCGATGAATATGGGACCAAATACTTAACTTTCTACTACTTTAATACACATATAAGTGCATTTGTCCAAATGGGGGGACTATTTACAAAAAGTGCTGTCATTTCTAAACGGTTCACCCGATATGGATGAAAATAACCTCAAAATAAAGCTGACAGTCAGCACTTTAACATCATAGTCATTGAATCATTTCAAATCCAAAGTGTACAGAGCCAAAACAACACGTTTCACTGCCCCAATACAAATGGAACACACTGTATTAATATAATATGAATGCATCATCACTGACACAACTCCGGTGCATAGCTTAGACTTAAACAAAAGTGTGGTATGTAAGTATGCCTGCATGCACTGACACAAGCACGCTCGTGCTGGAACACTCAAAACGTACACTACTCTTACTTGTTAGGAGGCATATTTGTCACTAAACAAACCATCTAAGGGTCTTTGAGCATTTGACCATATCCTCTGACAAGCCACTCTGAAGATGGGGAGCATGCATAAAAATATAAATACATCTCATATCCTCTGACAAGCCACTCTGAAGATGGGGAGCATGCATAAAAATATAAATACATCTCAGAGAATGTATGTAATTCTAAACAAATTAGCAATGTGGGATTGTGGGATTTGAAGTGATGTGAGATGTGTCTGTGTCAGAGTCATAGCAGAGCATAGCAGGCCAGCTGAGTCAACATCGCACCACCTCTACTGATCCTCCACTGGAACACTTTAGACAGCTACTCAGACGTCCTGCTCTCTATTGTTTATGCAGTGAAAACAGGTGTTAGCTGGCTGCCAGCATAACTGTAAAACAATTAATGGAGCTATAAAACGCAGTATAAAAAAGGAACATAAACTTCAGTATTCCGGAGTAGAGGAAGAGTCAGAGACGCACAATTATAGTACATGATCAAACGCTTTAGTAGTATCCCAGCATCATTGAACTTCAGTTTCTGTACTGTCATGGCTGCTCTCTGTTGGACAAATAGTAGAACTGCGACTGACCAAACCAAGGCAAAACAAATCTAAAAGCTTATGGGTGAGAATATGATATATGGGACTTTTGTAAGAAGTTTTCAAAATGCAACATTTTGTTTAATTTCCTATGTTTAGCTACATTTAATAAGATAAAAAACACAGGAAACTGATGCCAGTATCAGATACTGCATACTGCTAGATAAGCAAATAATAGAACAGTAAAACAAAATAGAAATTACAATCAAAATTCTGCATATGCAAAAAACAAAACAAATTGCCACCTTTAAGAAGTTGAATAAGTGAAAGGTGTGTGTTTAATCCTTTGTCACCATTGTGGTGACGTCATCTTCACGATCTTTCCCCCCTGTTGACACAAACACAGAAAAGAGAAGAGAACCATATGAACGTCACGCTGCATCATTCTCTGGTCCATCCTCTATTAGGGCTGAAGGAGAGAGGTACTTACTGAAACAGAGCTGGAACCTCTCAGATCTCCTGAGCACAGTGTATGACAGACCAAAGACGATGAGGATACCAAAGAAACCACCAATGACGCAGCCAATGAGGGTGGCAAAGTAACTGCCGTCCTCTGAAAATGTATCCGAAGAGGACAGACAGACAAACAGGATAGAGAGACAGATGGGATAGACAGACAGGATAGACAGGAAAGACAGACAGACAGACAGACAAAGAGATTATGGTTAGCTAATGATGACAACGTCAAATACCATATGCTCAGGGAAGGTGTATTAGAGAGATGTATTTACCGTACACCCAGAGGTATCCATCCACTAGTGGTCGTCCTGAGCTCTCACATACCACACGTGTGTTGTTGTCAGAGCGGGACGTCCCACTGATAAGCCATATTGCAAAGAGCTCCTTACCTGTGTTATCACAGTACCCTTTTATTGACTGAGAGGAGAGAGAGAGAGGAAGGGGGAGAGATTATATCTTATCTCATCTGGTGATGCATAAAGACTCCAATTAGCAAGTAATAAAGAGGCAATGAAAGTCATAGTTTTGCACTCCCAACAGGCCTGCTGAATTGAGCTACTGTATGGATTTCTCAGTGATTTCAGCTGTACCAATGGTCATGCTAATTAGGTCACCTGCGTCATCCAGGCCTGTACAGAGCAAATACCTGTAACCTGGATGGTTGGTATAATATAAGCTAAGGCTGTGCCACTCACCTGGGCAGCCAGATACTCAGTGTGGTCTCCTGGGCAGATGAGGGTTATGTTTCTATGGCTACCATAGAGGGTGAAGTTGAGTTGTCTAGGAGGAGGGGACACACCACACTGGAAGGCAGCAGGCTTGCCAACAGCCACTGATACGTTATTTGGGAGCGTAGTGTAGTTGTTCAGGGCTGGAGGATGGATGATGATGGGGTATTAGGAAGAGATGGGTACAGTGAATGAGAGAAATGGGAGGGGAGAAGAGACAGCAAGGAGAGAAATGCAACATAATCAGTCATAGCTTGTGACACAGCCTAGTCCTCATTTGCCTAGGAGGCAAAGCGCACTAGTTCTCATGAAAAGGGTTGTTTGACTGTTTGACTATTCCAATATGAATTGGTCTGAGATTGTATTTTCCTGATACAAGGGACATCAGTGAAACCAAGGCACCACTGCAAATATTGCTCTCTGTCTACATTCTAGGTCTGCATGGCTGCTCTTGAGCCCAACCAATCTTGGCTAAAATAAACACAATATGGTAGCTTTACATGTACAAGACAGACCCAACGGTCAACCAAGTCAGTCCTACCTGAGCATTGAAGATGAAGCAGAGCCAACAGGAACACAGACAGACCAAGCCCTGGTCCCGTCATCCCACATACAGACATTATTCTTCTCTTCATCAACAAAACAACTTTCTACCAACCCCTCCAAGACATTCGCTTCAGTGGACATTCATGTCCTGAGACTCTAGCTGCTGCCAATGATTCCAGCCTGAAAACACAGAGAGAGAGAGGACATACAACTCTCCTTGAGCTACGACCTAAACAAATTAACAAACAACTTTATCTATGGTGAAAAACAAATGAACTCCCTGGACTGATTTGCAAGAAAGATTCCTGGGAATTAAGATAATGAGAACAGGTTGAGCAGGGCTGGGCCGCATTTAGCATAGAAAGCGATGAGGTTATTTCCTTTCCTTTCTCTCTCTCTCTCTGTGTCTCTCTCTCTCATTGCTTCTCAGAGCACACCTGTGATTTGAGTAAAGACATTTCACTTCCAAAGCAGACACCCAATATTGTCCTCTTTTTACCAAGGGAAAAAGAGACAGTGTCTCACTATACCACACAGTATACAGTTCACAATTAATGCTAAAGACTTTAAGGTGAAAGGTTCTTATGTACTTTAAAAACCCTTTATGTTTACTAACAACAGATGTATTTGCATGGCCAGTGGACATAAGTCTAGCACATTTGGGTCTGGGAAAATACACAGGCTAATGGGGTTGCCTGGCAGGGGTCATGCAGAGTTACCCAATAATGTAATGATACGTTAGATTACATTGACTGTAGAACTGATCATATAGTGAGCCATTTATAGTATCACCTTTCAGGATGTCTGAATAGTTCAGTTCCTGTAAACCAGGAATGTTTAGATTCCATAAAACCAGTTCCACAACTGTGTCCAGATACAAAGTGTTATGTGTTGCGGAAATGACAGGCTTTTTACTGAGGCTTTAGCCGCAGAATATAATACTGGTACAGATGTAGGATCTTAATTTGATCACCCTTTTGAAGGAAATGTACAACTTGAAAAAGGCTTCTGGAGTTTGTCATTTCCACTTTGAAATTTCAGACTTGATTTTCCCTTACAGAAAATGTATCTACTACTACAAAAATATCCATGAATTATAATCCACATAATTCATATTTCCTGTTGCTTCAGGATTGGTTTCCTTCTGTAGCAAACTGGCTCAAATTAAGATCACATATCTGTAGATGACATTTGACATACATCATCCAGTTTGTTAAATTAAATCTTTATTTCAATACAATATTCAATAGACAATTTACATTTACAGAAGGAACAGAGTTTAAATCAGTAATAATAACATTCTTACTAAGAATTTCATAATTTCTTCACAGAAAATATATATACATTCACATCTGTTGAAGTCATCTGCAGAGACTCGACTTCAAACAATATAAAACGAGGAAATGAAAGCATAAAGACCGTCAAATAAGCTTGATAAACTACATCACAATAAACTACAGCAAATTGAGTCATGATGATCAACAGACAATACAGAGTTTTTCTCGTGTTGCTGTGTAGCTAATTCTCTACCAATAAGGTAGTTGTGGTTCTCAGCAGTTAATAGGCCCTTAACTGACAACACCCAGCTGAGTATGATCTCTGTAGTGTAGTGCATCATCTTGTGATGAATATGTTATATGACTTGGTGTTGTTCACCGTTAATCCCTAGTAACTTGTGAAGCTGAAATGGCAAATAAGAACATCATTCTGGTTGTTATTGCACATTTGAGATTGAAATCCATGGATCGCTTACAAATAAACATCCCTTTTCAAAAAAATCTGTGACTAATATTTACAATAAAGCCAAACAAATACAACACTGATTTAACTACGCATATCTCATACGTTCAACAGCTCAATTTCTAATCTACACAGATCCTTTACATTTCACCTGTTTACTTGTCCCTAAATTCATGTCCCCACCAAAAACAAAACTAAGAAACATCATGTATCATTATAGAAGGTAACAGTCACTCTGAACTGCAATCTGTGATACAAACAAAGGATAGAGACAATTCAAGAGCGGAATATCTGACACTAATGTTTTTATTTGTGACGAACATTTGAGGTCTTAGGGAATTTCAGCTACATGTTGTCTGTGTTAAAATCTCTTCAGTAACTTTGGCATTATTTGTTCAAGGGAATCATATAAAGGAGAAACTTCACGGCAAAACCAGCCAGAATGTTATTTAACATCTGTTTGAGCCTTACATTTTGATACACAGACTTGATGTGTATCATAAGTTGGTTGCACCTGAAAAGAGTCAAACTGTAAGAAAACTCTGAATACAAAAATGAAAACCTTTAATGACAATCAACTAATCCCCATGACAGTACAATCTGCACATTGGCTGGCAGAGTGGTGATTTTCTATGACTTTGTCATGCAAGTCCCATAAGTCTTTTCATTTGATGCTTTCTCATTTCACAAGACCATACACCTATTGATTATTCTTTGGTCAAGCTATCATATCAAGGGTTTCCTCAGGTAATCTAGCTGAATTTACCTATACATCCAATTTCTGCACAAGGTTCCCCTAATAGGATGGGTTTTTGGACAGGTGAAGTGCAGTAAGTCTGAATGGATAATACTTAAAGGTCAGTGCTCCCATGTACGCGCCATTTTGTGCACTCCTGGTGAATTGTGATACGTCTGTGAAGATAAGACAGGAAAAGAAGATTATACATCCACCTGTGTGCATCTGTGTGTGTGTGCGTGTGTGTGTGTGTGTGTGTGCGTACATGTGTATGTCTATGTACTGTACTCACCCTCATGGCTGAGGAGATCCAGGGTAGGAAGCGGGACACTCTGGTGTAGACGCCAGGCTTCTTGGCCATGGCACAGCCTGTTCCCCAGCTCACCACCCCCAGCAGGCGGTAGCGGCTGGCCTTGGACAGGGAGTCCTCAGCCACAAACGGGCCCCCGCTGTCCCCCTGAGATAAGAAAGTCAACCACTCACATACAGTACATTGTAAAATCAGTCTCACTTGGGTGAATGGATTATATAAATATTAACAATTTCTCATGTAAAAGCTAGAATCTGGATAGAGAGCAACGGTACAGACTTGCTCATATCCGACACATTCAGATGTCAATAGATGACGTCAATAATTGACATGTTTGTAAGTGGAAGACAGAATACGGATGGAAGGTGACATTTTTTGTTCAAGTTTATTAATTGACTGTCAGGGCAGGGAAATGAGATGTCACTATAGCTGGTTACCTGACAGGCATCGGTACCACCCTTCTCAAAGCCAGCACAGAACATGCTGGTGGTAATCTGGTTGTCATAGTAATCAGGGGCGTTACAGACAGCGTCGTTGATGATCGGCACGTTAGCCTCCTGAAGAACGTCAGCAAGAGTACCTAAGAGAGAAAGAGTGAGAGATATAGAGAGAACGAGAGAGAGGGATAGAAAGAGATAGAGAGAGAGAGAGAGAGAGAGAGGAGAAAAGCTATTAATCCCTCTATTCACATTAATGATGGCGTGATCCGACAACCATATCTGACCAAAAGATTGTCGATTCCTGGTCAATAGTGCTTGGCACATCTGCACACTATGACACTGTCCCTATTTACATACTCAAAGGTCATACAGCGAGAGAGAGGAGGGAGAGAAAGAAAAGAGATAGGGAGAGGCTGTCTTGTCCAATGATAACAATGATACACCTACTGTCTTTCCATAGTTCCAGATAATGGTTTAAACCCAACTCCTACACTATCTGTCTCTGGGAAAAGATGACATTTTAAACCCAGCTCCTACAGTATCGGTCTCTGGGACCAGATTATGTTTTAAACCCAGCTCCTACAGTATCTGTCTCTGGGACCAGATTATGTTTTAAACCCAGCTCCTACAGTATCGGTCTCTGGGACCAGATTATGTTTTAAACCCAGCTCCTACAGTATCTGTCTCTGGGACCAGATTATGTTTTAAACCCAGCTCCTACAGTATCGGTCTCTGGGACCAGATTATGTTTTAAACCCAGCTCCTACAGTATCTGTCTCTGGGACCAGATTATGTTTTAAACCCAGCTCCTACAGTATCGGTCTCTGGGACCAGATGATGTTTTAAACCCAGCTCCTACACTATCTGTCTCTGGGACCAGAATACGATTAAACCCAGCTCCTACAGTATCTGTCTCTGGGACCAGATTACGTTTTAAACCCAGCTCCTACAGTATCTGTCTCTGGGACCAGAATACGATTAAACCCAGCTCCTACAGTATCTGTCTCTGAGACCAGATTACATTTTAAACCCAGCTCCTACAGTATCTGTCTCTGAGACCAGATTACATTTTAAACCCAGCTCCTACAGTATCTGTCTCTGAGACCAGATTACGTTTTAAACCCAGCTCCTACAGTATCTGTCTCTGATACCAGATTACGTTTTAAACCCAGCTCCTACAGTATCTGTCTCTGGGACCAGATTACGTTTTAAACCCAGCTCCTACAGTATCTGTCTCTGAGACCAGATTACATTTTAAACCCAGCTCCTACAGTATCTGTCTCTGAGACCAGATTAAGTTTTAAACCCAGCTCCTACAGTATCTGTCTCTGGGACCAGATTACGTTTTAAACTCAGCTCCTACAGTATCTGTCTCTGGGACCAGATTACGTTTTAAACCCAGCTCCTACAGTATCTGTCTCTGGGACCAGATTACGTTTTAAACCCAGCTCCTACAGTATCTGTCTCTGGGACCAGATTACGTTTTAAACCCAGCTCCTACAGTATCTGTCTCTGGGACCAGATTACGTTTTAAACCCAGCTCCTACAGTATCTGTCTCTGGGACCAGATTACGTTTTAAACCCAGCTCCTACAGTATCTGTCTCTGGGACCAGATTACGTTTTAAACCCAGCTCCTACAGTATCTGTCTCTGAGACCAGATTACATTTTAAACCCAGCTCCTACAGTATCTGTCTCTGGGACCAGATTACGTTTTAAACCCAGCTCCTACAGTATCTGTCTATGGGACCAGATGTAAGTTTAAGGATGTAGAAGCCAACACAGTCACTCACCATAGTAACCTACATTTCCCCAGCCTGTCACTGTCCCTATCTGGCCGTCAATCAGGCGCTGGCCGTAGTGGGGTAAACACACCGGCTGGATGTAGTCTGCAGAAAACAGAATGTTTATTATATTTTTTTAATTTCACCTTTATTTAACCAGGTAGGCTAGTTGAGAACAAGTTCTCATTTACAACTGCGACCTGGCCAAGATAAAGCAAAGCAGTGCAACACAAACAACAATACATGGGATAAACAAACATACGGTCAATAGGTAATAAATAGCCATAGTGGCGAAATAATTACAATATAGTAATTAAACACTCAAATCAAATCAAAGTTTATTTGTCACGTACGCCGAATACAACAGGTGTAGGTAGACCTTACATTGAAATGCTTACTTACAGGCTCTAACCAATAGTGCAAAAAGGTGTTAGGTGAACAATAGGCAAGTAAAGAAATAAAACAACAGTAAAAAGACAGGCTATATACAGTTGCGAGGCTATAAAAGTAGCGAGGCTACATACAGACACCGGTTAGTCAGGCTGATTGAGGTAGTATGTACATGTAGATATGGATAAAGTGACTATGCATATATGATGAACAGAGAGTAGCAGTAGCGTAAAAGAGGGGTTGGTGGGTGGCGGGACACAATGCAGATAGCCCGGTTAGCAAATGGGCGGGAGCACTGGTTGGTCGGCCCAATTAAGGTAGTATGTACATGAATGTATAGTTAAAGTGACTATGCATATATGATAAACAGAGAGTAGCAGCAGCGTAAAAAGAGGGTTTGGGGAGGGTACACAATGCAAATAGTCCGGGTAGCCATTTGATTACCTGTTCAGGAGTCTTATTGCTTTGGGGTAAAAACTGTTTTGTCCTAGACTTGGCACTCCGGTACCACTTGCCATGCGGTAGTAGAGAGAACAATCTATGGCTGGGGTCTTTGACAATTTGTAGGGCCTTCCTGGATGGCAGGCAGCTTAGCCCCAGTGATGTACTGGGCCGTACACACTACCCTTTGTAGTGCCATGCGGTCAGAGGCCGAGCAATACCGTACCAGACAGTGATGCAACCAGCAGGATGCTCTCAATGTTGCAGCTGTAGAACCTTTTGAGGATCTCAGGACCCATGCCAAATCTTTTTAGTTTCCTGAGGGGGAATAGGCTTTGTCGTGCCCTCTTCACGACTGTCTTGGTGTGTTTGGACCATTCTAGTTTGTCCAGAGTAGTGGTGCTGGGCGGGCAGGCAGAGTTGTATGACATTGAAGCTCGTCTGGAGGTTAGTTAACATAGTGTCCAAAGAAGGGCCAAAAGTATACAGAATGGTGTCGTCTGCGTAGAGGTGGATCAGAGAGTCACCAGCAGCAAGAGCGACATCATTGATGTATACAGAGAAAAGAGTCGGCCTGAGGATTGAACCCTGTGGCACCCTCATAGAGACTGCCAGAGGTCCGGACAACAGGCCCTCCGATTTGACACACTGAACTCTGTCTGAGAAGTAGTTGGTGAACCAGATGAGGCAGTCATTTGAGAAACCAAGGCTGTTGAGTCTGCCGATAATAATGTGGTGGTTGACAGAGTCAAAAGCATTGGCCAGGTCGATGAATACAGCTGCACAGTATTGTCTGTTATCGATGGCGGTTATGATAAGGTGAAGAGAAGGGAGCGAGAGATGAGATTGAATTATACTTAACTTCACTAGGGTAGGGGGCAGCATTCGGTATTTTGGATGAAAAGCGTGCCCAAATTAAACTGCCTGCTACTTAGGCCCAGAAGCTAGGATATGCATATAATTAGTTGATTTGGATAGAAAACACTATACAGTTTCCAAAAATGTTACAATAATGTCTGTGAGTATAACAGAACTGATATGGAAGGCGAAAACCTGAGGAAGATCCAACCAGGAAGTACCTATCCACCATACAAAGACTTAGGACTCAGTACACGATCTCTATGGCTTCCCCTACATGTGGCCAGTCGTTTACTCTGAAAAATGAGGGAGATACAGCACTTTCAATGAGATGCCAGTGGAAATTTCCAGCCATGAGCGCCCATTTCATGTTTCTGCTTCTCTATTGACGTAGCTTTTGTCCGGTTGAAATATTATTGATTATTTATGGCAAGATTTTTGGACATAAAGAGGTACATTATCGAACAAAACAAACATTTATTATCTAACATGGAGACCTGGGAGTGCCACCAGATGAAGATTATCAAAGGTAAGTAATTAATTTGAACGCTATTTCTGACCTTGGTTGGATAATGGCTGTATGGTTTTTGTGGCTAGGCGCTGACCTAACATAATCGCGTCGTGTGCTTTCGCCGTAAAGCCTTCTTGAAATCTGACACAGCGGTTGCATTAAGGAGAATTTTATCTTTAAATGTATGCTAAACACTTGTATCTTTAATCAATGCTTATGATGAGTATTTCTGTAATTTGACGTGGCTCTCTGCATTTTCACCGGATGTATGTTTGAGACAATGATTACTGTACATAACGCGCCAATTTCAACTGAGGTTTTTGGACATAAAGATTAACTTTATCGAACAAAACACACATTTATTGTGTAACATGAAGTCCTGTGAGTGCCATCTGATGAAGATCATCAAAGGTTAGTGATTCATTTAATCGCTATTTCAAACTTTTGTGAGCCCTCTCCTTGGCTGGAAAATGGCTGTATGGTTTTCTGTGACTAGCTGCTGAAATTCACTGGCTGTTGTCGAGGTGGGACGCTTGTACCAGAGAGGTTAAATATATACTTGCACAAAAATTGAGATAGTTTCCTTGCGGGCATGTGTGTTGTATTCACTGTGGATAATGTTCATCTTGGCGGCTGATGTTGCATGTTCTCAATTTACCCACCAGTGAGTTATTATCATGAGAATAGCTGCAATTCTGAGTCCAAACACTAGATGTCAGACAAGGCCCAATATATATGTCCTTGATAAACAACAGGAAGTTCACTGCATAACAACTACATCCTAGATCAGTTTCCCAAAATCGGGGATGCACATTTTGTTTAATGCCCTAGCACTACACAGCTGATTCAAATAATCAACTAATCATAAAGCTTTCATAATTTGAAACAGCTGTATAGTGTTAAGACAAAAGACAAAATGTGCACCCCTTGGGGTTTGGGAAACGCTGTCCTAGAGAGTTTTCTCTCTCACATTATAACAATGTAATGTTTTTCTATGTACGTCCAGCGATTCCAGGAAAAATGACAGTAAAACAGAGGGCAAACTATTCTGTCCGGTTCTGATATCATTGTCTTTTGTCCAGGGGACAGCAGGCAGGCAGTAAAGAGGGCCTTTGTTTGGTAGTCTGACTGGAAACCTGAACACTGAAGAAGGGAATTACCATAGTGACTCGTCCCTCATCTCTATCTGGCTTTATCACTTCTCTCTACTCCCCTTCTCTCTCTCTCTCTCTCTCTCCCTCCCTCTCTCTCTCCCTATTCTACCTCTAAGCACACTGTGGCTTCGTCTGATGTGCCTTGAAAAAGAACAACAAATCATCACAGTATAATAAGAATATAACAATATGGTCCCGGATGTGTTTACCTGTGAAGTGCAGAGGCTGGGCCAGAGCAAGGACAGCGATGTCTCTGCTGTTGTCGTCTATGTTGGGGTCTACAAAGGGCAGGTAGCTGCTGTGGTACACCACAGTCTTTACCTCAAGAACTCTAACATTCTTATGGGTGAGCTTGTTGTAGATGGAGCCCAGTAGCACCCTCCATCGAGACACCTGACGGTTCCTCCTGAGGACAAACAGAATCCATGAGAAGAAGTGTGTGTAAGCGAGAGAAGAGATAGAGAGAGAGCAAGTGAGACAGTGTGTGTGTGTGTGAGAGAGAGAGAGAGAGAGAGAGAGAGAGACAGAGAGACAGAGAGGGAGACAGATGGAGAGAAATATTCAGGGCTTACTCTGGGAAGCAGTGGGCTGCGCTGACGATCCAGCGGTCTGAGATGATGGAGCCTCCACACTGGTGCACCCCGTCATACTGCAGACTGACCTGCCACGGCCAGCTACCCTGCCTAGCATCTACACCACCTACTATACGGTCCGCTGTCAGACTACGCCTGCCACAGTCTAGACAGACAGACAGAAAGAGAGGGGAGGGAGGGATAGGGAGGAGAAAGAGATATGGATGGGGAGGGAGGGAGGGAGAAGACAGAGAGAGATAGGGAGGGAGGAATAAAGAGAGAGGTAAGAGAGGGAGAGATACAGGAGGAGAGAAAGAGAGATAGGGAGGAGTAAAGAGAGAGGTAATGGGGGGATGCAGGAGAGAGAGAGTTAAGCCATCTTGTACAACTCTCAGGTTGTTCTTCATCACTTTGTGTAAAAACTGTATCACGGTGTCAGGACCAAACCAAAGCTCTCAGCAGAACCTACCTTGACAAAGCAGACTTAGGACCTGGCCAGTTTCACAGTCACTGAAAAACAAAACGACAACAGTCAGACACAGCAGCCTGGAACCCATCTATGAGATATGAGTGTTATAAGAATGTCTGACCAGGGATATAGAGACTCTTTGATCTTCTTTCCATAGGTCAGCTCCTTCTCTTTGACACAGAAGAACTCCTCACGGTCGTTACTGCCTTCAGGGATACTGGACACAGAGTAATTCACCACGCTGGAGGGGACATAAGGCATGCATCTCTTTATTACAGAGACTTCTATCACTGACAGATCAGTTGAAAGATCCCTGGCCTAAACCAGATGAAGTTGTATAACTTTTTTGGGCGACCCTACCAAATCCACATAGCAATGTAAGGTAAAACATACCCTCGTAAAACTGACCATCTTACCGATCCTCGACTTCGGCGATGTCATTTACAAAATAGCCTCCAACACCCTACTCAACGAATTGGATGCAGTCTATCACAGTGCCATCTGTTTTGTCATCAAAGCCCCATATACTACCCACCACTGCGACCTGCACGCTCTCGTTGGCTGGCCCTCGCTTCATACTCGTCGCCAAACCAACTGGCTCCAGGTCATCTACAAGACCCTGCTAGGTAAAGTCCCGCATTATCTCTGCTCGCTGGTCACCATAGCAGCACCCACCCGTAGCATGCGTTCCAGCGGGTATATCTCACTTGTCAACCCCAAAGCCAATTCCTCCTTTGGCCGCCTCTCCTTCCAGTTCTCTGCTGCCATTGACTGGAACGAACTACAAAAATCTCTGAAACTGGAAACACTTATCTCCCTCACTAGCTTTAAGCACCAGCTGTCAGAGCAGCTCACAGATCACTGGACCTATACATAGCCCATCTATAAATACTCACAGATCACTGGACCTATACATAGCCCATCTATAAATAGCCCAAACAACTACCGCTTCCCCTACTGCATTTATTTATTTATTTTGCTCCTTTGCACCCCAGTATTTCTACTTTGCACACTCATCTCCGGTCAAATCTACCATTCCAGTGTTTTAATTGCTATATTGTATTTACTTCGCCACCATGGCCTATTTATTGCCTTTACCTCCCTTATCTCACCTCATTTGCTCACATTGTATATATACTTATTTTTCTACTGTATTATTGACTGTATGTTTGTTTTACTCCATGTGTAACTCTGTGTTGTTATATGTGTCGAACTGCTTTGCTTTATCTTGGCCATGTCGCAGTTGAAATGAGAACTTGTTCTCAACTTGCCTACCTGGTTAAATAAAGGTGAAATAAATAAATAAATAAAGATCTCTCATTGAAAGGAAGTCTGAGAAGTGGTAGATCCATTCTATATGCACTATTTTTTATACTTCCTGTCCATAAGTTTAGTTTTCGCCTCCTTTTATTTTCAGCTGAAAATACAATCTTTTTTGTTTTTGAAAATATATTTCACAGCTGTTTAGATTCTCTAAACTATACATTGCTTGCTTTGTGGACATAAACTGAAATTAGGCAAACCATTAGAATTTTAGCAACCAGGCAAGGGTGGAGCACTTTCTGTGCAGCCTTCTTGCATGGCATAGGGGTATCAGCCCCCCACACCTCTCTGATTCAGATGGGTTGGGTTAAATGCGGAAGACACATTTCAGTTGAGTGCATTCAGTTGTACAACTGACTAGGTACTGCTTCCCTTTCCTTTTATGATGCTGTAGATAGTGACTCCCACTTTGGGATTTAATCTAAAGTCTTTCATATCACAATCCATCAATCTCCTCACCTGACAAAGCCCATCTCCTCACAGCTGATGTTGGCCAGGAGCTGGTTGGCCTCTGAGGAACAGAGGTGTCTCCACCGTCGCTCGGCCGAGTCAAACACCCGGAGACGTAGGTCCGAGCTTGGATTGGAGTTCACCTGGACTGGGTTGGAGAAATGAAATACTGGATCAAACAAACCATTCTATCGATTCAGAGACGATATGAGGTTGGCTTTGGTGGTTTCCCTCTCACTTACCATCATATAATCCTGTGTCTTCTTCTCTGATACAAAATGTTACTAGGATTTGAAAAACAAACAAACAAACAAACAAAAGTCAACAACATGTAATATAAAACTGTAAAGTGCATACACACTCTGTTGATGAAACAGCAAACCTCACAGAGACTGCAAACAAATCCACTGACTGCAATCAAACAATGTTGGTAATATCTGTACTAGAGTTCGACCGATTATGATTTTTCAACGCCGATACCGATACCGATTATTGGAGGACCAAAATTCAGATTTTTTTGTTTGTAATAATGACAATTACAACAATACTGAATTAACACTTATTTTAACTTAATATAAAACATCAATAAAATCAATTTAGCCTCAAATAAATAATGAAACATGTTCAATTTGGTTTAAATAATGCAAAAACAAAGTGTTGGAGAAGAAAGTAATATGTGCCATGTAAAAATGTGTGTCATGTAAAAAAGCTAACGTTTAAGTTCCTTGCTCAGAACATGAGAACATATGACAGTTGGTGGTTCTTTTTAACATGAGACTTCAATATTCCAAGGTAAGAGGTTTTAGGTTGTAGTTAATACCTCTTGAAACTATTTTCATTTTTTGAAAAATAACGTTCCCAAAGTAAACAGGCTATTTTGCCAGGACAAGATGCTAGAATATGCATATAATTGACAGCTTAGGATAGAAAACACTCTAAAGTTTCCAAAACTGTAAAAATATTGTCTGTGAGTATAACAGAACTGATATTGCAGGCGAAAGCCTGAGAAAAATCCAATCAGGAAGGGACTCTTATTTAGAAAGCTCTGCGTTCCTATGCGTCCCTATTGAGCAGTGAATGGGATATCAACCAGATTCCTTTTTCTATGGCTTCCCTAATGTGTCTAGTGTCACAATACATAGTTTCAGGCTTTTATTTTGATAAATGAGCCTGAACGACAACATTGCGTCAGTAGTCAGCTGGAGGCTCTCAGAGTGTTTTGTGCGTAATAGACAAATGCGACCATTGTTTCTCTGTTTCCTACTAAGAAGCCACCTGTCCCGGTTGATATATTATCGAATAGATATTTGAAAAACACCTTGAGGATTGATTATAAAAAACTTTGCCATGTTTCTGTCGATATTATGGATCTATATTGGAATATTTTCCAGCGTTGTCGAGAACGCAGTTTCCGGTGGATTTCTCAACCAAACGTGAAGTACAAACGGAGGTATTTCAGCTATAAAAATAATCTTTATGGAACAAAATTAACATTTGCTGTCTAACTGGGAGTCTCGTGAGTGAAAACATCCAAAGCTCATCAAAGGTAAACGATTTAATTTGATTGCTTTTCTGATTTTTCGTGACCAAGCTGCCTGCTGCTAGCTAGGCATAATGCTATGCTAGGCTATCGATAAACTTACACAAATGCTTGTCTTGCTTTGGCTGTAAAGCATAATTTCAAAATCTGAGATGACAGGGTGATTAACAAAAGGCTAAGCTATGTTTCAATATATTTCACTTGTGATTTCATGAATATGAATATTTTTTAGTAATATTTTTTGTCCGTTGCGTTATGCTAATTAGTGTCAGTTGATGACAATTCTCCCGGATCCGGGAGAGGGAGTTCCAAGAATTAATATAGTATTTATAGGACTATTTCTCTCTATACCATTTGTATTTCATATACCTTTGACTATTGGATGTTCTTATAGGCACTATAGTATTGCCAGTGTAACAGTATAGCTTCCGTCCCCCTCCTCGCCCCTACCTGGGCTCGAACCAGGAACACATCGACAACAGCCACACTTGAAGCATCATTACCCATCGCTCCACAAAAGCCGAATAACTACTCCAAATCTAAAAGCGAGTGACGTTTGAAACAGTATTAGCGCACACCCAGCTAACTAGCTAGCCATTTCACATTGGTTACACCAGCCATTCGGCTGATAGGCTTGAAGTCATAAACAGCGCTGTGCTTGCGAAGAGCTGCTGGCAAAACACACGAAAGTTCTGTTTGAATGAATGATTACGGGCCTGCTGCTGCTCAGTCAGACTGCTCTATCAAATCAGACTTAATTATAACATAATAACACACAGAAATACGAGCCTTTGGTCATTAATATGATCGAATCCGGAAACTATCATTTCGAAAACAAAACGTTTATTATTTCAGTGAAATACGGAACCGTTCTGTATTTTTTTTTATCTAACGGGTGGCATCCCTAAATCTAAATATTCTTGTTACATTGCACAACCTTCAATGTATGTCATAGTAATTACGTAAAATTCTGGCAAATTAGTTCGCAATGAGCCAGGCAGCCCAAACAGTTGCATATACCCTGACTCTGTGTGCAATGAACGCAAGAGAAATGACACAATTTCACCTGGTTAATATTGCCTGCTAAACTGGATTAGTAGTTATAACTAGTGATTATGATTGATTGTTTTTTATAAGATAAGTTTAATGCTAGCTAGCAATTTACCTTGGCTTCTACTGCGTTCGCGTAACAGATAGGCTACTCGTGGAGTGCAATGGTTAGAGCGTTGGACTAGTTAACTGTGCGGTTGCAAAATTGGAACCCCTGCGCTGACAAGGTGAAAATCTGTCGTTCTGCCCCTGAACAAGGCAGTTAACCCACAGTTCCTAGGCAGTCATTGAACATAAGAATGTGTTCTTAACTGACTTGCCCAGTTAAATAAAAGGTATAAAAAATAAAAATATTATAAATATATATTTATTTTTATATAATCGGAAATCGCCGCCCAAAAATACTGATTTCCGATTGCTATGAAAACTTGAAATCGGCCCTAATTAATCGGCCATTCAGTTCCTGTCTACTTAAAGGGGTGGCTCTCCCATAGACACCAATGTGATAGAAACGGGTTCTGGTGTACTTAGTTAATTGACTTCCATTCAAACAGAAAACAATGAGGGAGTGGGATATCTCGCTTCCTCTTTCGTCTCTGTCTGTACTATGAAAAAACTAAAACTACATTGCCCACAAAAGCACTGCTCATTGCCAAAAGGTACACATCACTACTATGTGAGAGCAGATGCAGAGGTCTCTCACCTACAGCCCAGACAGCAGCTCCAATCCCCCCAAGTAGCACCACGGTCAGACACACGCCCGCCACGCGACATGGGGTCAGGAAGGTCACCCCCGCGCCTCCTGTAAAAGACAATACACACAACAAAAACAACACACACAACAAAAACATACCATTACGTTCAACGCCACACTGAAAGTAGTCTGGCCCAGGAGTGTGAAGGTGAACGGCAAGGCACTGGAATGACAAACCACCCTTGCTGTCTCTGCCTTGCGGGCTCCCCTCTCTTCACTGGGATTCTCTACCTCTGACTCTATTAAGTCATTGGCTTACACGCACTCTCCCATTCTGTCCCTAGGAGGGGTGCATCACGTTGTGCCAGGCTTTTTTCGGTGGTCTGTCTGTCCTATCTGGTGTAATTATCCTGTCTTATCTAGTGCCCTGTGTGATCTTAAGTAGGCTTCCTCTAATTCTTCAATCTCTCTCTCTCTCCCCATCCGGAGGACCTGAGCCCCATGCCTCAGGACTACCGGGCCTGATGACTCCTGGCATTCCCCGTCCCCAGTCCACCTGGTTGTGCTGCTGATCCAGTTTCTGCTGTTCTGCCAGTGGTTATAGACCCCTGATCTGTTCACCGGTCGTGCTACCTTGTCCCAGACCTGCTGTTTCGACCCTCGCTCTCCCTCTCTCTTTCTCTCTACCACACCTGCTGTCTCGACAATGCTCGGCTATGAAAAGACAACTGACCATGCTGGTCATCTATGAACGTTTGAACATCTTGAAGAACAATCTGGCCTTAATGGCCATGTACTCTTATAATCTCCATTAGGCACAGCAAGAAGAGGACAGGCCACCCCTCACAGCCTAGTTCCTTTCTAGGTTTCTTCCTAGGTTCCTTCCTTTCTAGGGAGTTTTTCCTAGCCACCATGCTTTTACATCTGCATTGCTTGCTCTCTGGGGTTTTAGACTCGGTTTCTGTATAAGCAATTTGTGACTGCTGATGTAAAAAGGGCTTTATAAATAAATGTGATTGATTGATTGACATTTACTCCTGAGGTGCTGACCTGTTGCACCCTCTATAACCACTGTGATTATTATTTGACCCTGCTGGTCATTTATGAACATTTGAACATCTTGAAGAAGTGAAAGTGTTTTAATCAGATAGGTAAAAAGGAAGAGAGAGTGTCATAATAACACACTGGCAAATTGGCACATTGAAAAAGTACAAATGAATAGGATCAATAGTCCAAAGTCTGCTCCATTTCCATAGAGCTAAAACAAACTGCAAGCTTGATTTCAGTGCCATCTCAAGCCCCAACAAATTGTCACTGTGTCCCTAGCTAGAACACAAGGTTGGGCAGAATGAGAGGTCATTTCATTGCATTAAATTGCTGATGATGATGAAAGGTCCATGAACTGACCAGTCACTAACTGTTAAAGTTTGGTTGAACCAAAACAAAGCCACACTTGATTATTCAAGCACTGTTTCCAACTTAAGTCACACTTATGCGCCGCACACACACACAAACACACTTGTTTTACTGTCCTTGTGAGGACTTCTGGTCCCCACAAGGATAGTAAAACCAAACCACACACACACACACGCACACACACACACACACACAGGTAGCATGCGTAAATCTGCTGTGTTTGCAGACAGGTATCTGAGGCGCAGAGAGTGAAGTTCTGGAGTGGTCATTAACCTTGCAGGCTGGCCAGCCAGCTTCAGCCTGTGTAGAGACATGCCACATACAAGACCAAACCAGCAGAGCAGACCAGCAGAGACACTGACTGACTGCAAGGCATAATAAGCTCCTGACTCAGTGCAAAGAAACACACTGTCTGTCTGTGTGTGGATCCAACTCAGGTCTAACACACGTTATAAGAATGCTCTGTAGGTAATACACAGGTCTATAAGTCTGTTATTACTGTGTAGGTATTCACAAGTCTTTATGTATGCTATAGGACCAAGACATTTTACTGATCTGGTCATGTGGCCCTTGCTATGTGGGCAATACACCAGTCTGACAGACACTTAGGAACAATCTCCTAATCTCCTATTGGGCATCAATACATGCCCAATAGTGAGGACATCATTCAACCATTCGACACCAACAACACAAACAGTTGCACTATATTTCACATTTGAGTCATTTAGCAGACGCTCTTATCCAGAGCGACTTACAGGAGCAATTAGGGTTAAATGCCTTGCTCAAAGGCACAGACAGATGTTTTACTTAGTCGGCTCGGGGATTCGAACTAGCGACCTTTTGGTTACCAACGCTCTTAACCGCTAGGCTACCTGCCACCCACTACCTGGATCACCCTAGCTGCCTGTACAAGCAGAGTCTGCCGGATGAGCATGTCTCTTATCAACAACATAACACTGTTTCCCATTGTGCCTTATGCAGGGAAACAAGCATCAACCTGATACTCTGCCAATCAAAAGAGAGGAAAATCAACATCGCACACAAAGGAGGGAGACTGGAATTCAGTGAGAAAACACTGGGGGTCCTGTAAGGCCATGGGGTCTGCCGTCTGTACTCCCTACCTCAGGATATGGGCACAGTTTACAGGCAGCTGATGGCTTTTCAGAGAGTGATGGGGAAATCCTCCAGTTTTTTCTCCCTTACTCACCACTGTCAATCAGTGTGGACCATGCATCAACAATAAGATACATTGGTTTCTACTGAGAGGGCATTAAAAAAATAACATCAAGTACTGTTGCTCTTTAATAACACAGTGAAAATGAAGATGTACAAATGATTTGAAGGCTTTTGTATACTGTACGGTTTTTAAAACACACAATTGACCTGCATAACATATAGTGAAGCTCTGTAGTGTGATGACTGTACATTATATAATAAAATTGACTTTTTCCAAACAATAACAGATGTTTTGGTGCAGTCACCTATGGCAACACCAGAGAACCCTGACTGAGCACATGTTATAGACTGCTGATTCAAGGGCTTTTCCAGATATCAGTCTGGAGCCCTGATACACTGGCTCGTGGGTGTGCTGGCTTTTGTTCCAACCCAGCACTAACACGCATGAAGACCATGATTCGTTGATTGTTTGAAACAGGTAGGGTCTAGAGAGCAGAACCCTTCATACCCAGTCACATTGCAGAACCCTGCACTACAGATTTAAATTAGAACATTCCTTCTCTGTACAAAAGCGATTCTCAACCTTGTTGACTTTCAGGAGACGTTCTACTTCGAACAAAAACGTTCTACAACCACAAAACCCATCCACCTATGTCCTGTGAGGCCGTATCAGTAGATTAATGTGTTATTGTTCCTGCCCAGGACTCTGTGTAATGACAGGGGTGAGGAAGGGACCACAGATCCTATTGACATAACCAGATCTTGTCTAAGGGCTGACTTTATCTCAGGCCAGTCTCCCTTCCAGTATTACAGCTGCTGGTTCCAAGAAAGCCCCACATTTCCTAAACCCACTCCAGTGGATCCTGGAGTCATAGGCCTGGAGCTGGAGAACAAGCCCTGCTATTGTTTTAGCCTCTACCTGAGTACAACCAGTGTGTGGGAAATACACATCTCCTTTGCTGAAGAGAGATACATACTTCTATAAGGTGAAAGGCCTAGTTACCTTGTGTCTCTCTCAGGAAGATTGTATTCTGCCTAATTTCACAATAGAAATATTGTTTCATAAAGCTACACCTGTTTCAGAAATGTGACTAAAATGTCTCACACAACAATCAATGAGTCATGGAATGCCACAGATCAGCAGTTCCAGCAACTAAACCACAGATAGACCACAGTGTTGTACACCTCAGCCCACACCTCAACCCAGATCAAAACGAAACCAGACAACACAACAATCACCAGTCATGCTATAACTGTTTCAGCTATACTGTACAGGATCAACTCAGAAGGAGACTGAGATGTTGTTCATTGGATTGTGACTCAGGTTTGCCAATGGCTTTACATTGAAACATAGAATCTGTCAGAGAGTCCTGGTGAGCATCTCCATCTCAAGACACACGGAAGTGTCCATGCTTGAGAACTTAGGAGCATTTTTAATTCTCCAAATGAAACGCCACACAATAAATGATGTCTGTGTCTGATGTCTATGTCTGGTAAAAAGCAAACAGTATAACTGTGGTCTAAAAAATATTTTAAACTCAAGATTACCCTTGTTATTACCACTGTTTTGATTATTTGCCAGTACATACAGGTATAGCTTAGGATCACCTACTACTAGTGATAATTAGATAACAAAGAAATACTGATATGGTTCCAAGCCAGGTACACTTGGGCCTTTATCTTATCTGTCATTCCATAAACATAATCACACAAGACATTACCGTGTCATAAAGTAGTTCAAGTAGTAAAGTAGTTAGAATGAGAGTAGTTAAATAAGGTCTATGGTCTGCCACTACAACTGAAGAGACAGATGAGAAGTGAATGCAGGAACCCAATGGATTTAGTAAACATTGTTAAATGAGTGATAATGGTGAAAGATAACTTTCTCCGTTCAGAAAGAACTCTAGACGCCCCAATTAGATAATAAAAGAGGTTCCTTGTGTAATAGATAATAATACAGTTGAAGTCGGAAGTTTACAGACACCTTAGCTAAATACATTTAAACTCAGTTTTTCACAATTCCTGACAATTAATCCTAGTAAAAATTCCCTGTCTTAAGTCAGTTAAGATCACCACTTTATTTGAAGAATGTGAAATGTCAGAATAACCAGAGGACATTTCTCCAAAAAGTACCATCTTTGTCCCCATGTGCAGTTACAAACGGTACTATTTTTTAATGACTCCAACCTAAGTGTATGTAAACTTCCGACTTCAACTGTCAATACTCAAAACATTTCTAAACAGAATTAAAGACGCATGGATAAAGTATCACTGAACTCTTAAGGGTTGTTTGGCTGTCCCCATAGGATAACCCTTTTAATGTAGGTTCCAGGTAGAACTCTTTTGGGTTCCATGTAGAATCCTCTGGTAAAGGTTTCTACATAGAACCCATAGGGTTCTGCCTGGAACCAAAAAGTGTTCTTCAAAAGGTTCTCCTATGGGGACAGCACCTTTTTTTCTAAGAGTGTGTGTACTTTAATAAAAGCTAAATTATATGCAAGATCATCGTCAAAAACAGACTGTACAAAGAAAAAAAAACATTTTTAAAAGGTTCCTAATCTAGATCACAAACTCGACACCACAAAAGGTAGTTTACCCCATCAAACATCAAGCAGTGGCCAGTTCTATTAATCTTTAACACTGAGTTCTTCTGATGTCAAATATAGAGGGAAAAAATGTGGCAAGCACAATGTCTGGATGTGTGCGGAACACTCACCATTCTTTTTCTCAGTCATGTTTTCTAGCTCAAAAGTAGAAAATGAAAAGAGGTAGCTGAAGTTCAGAGTAGCCCTGCTTCACAGCTCCTGTGATGGTCAACTTGCCACCCAGGCTTATCCCCAGCCTGTATAAATAGATAGCACAGAACATAAACGTTAATACACTTTTTGACTGGAGAGAGGTGGGTTAAACAAGTTAAATAAACCAAAGGGCAAAGTGAGTTGTTTTTAGCAGATTTGACTAATAGTCCAGGCTGAAGGGGAAATTGTTATTTTTCTATGGAATAAATGTGTAATAAACATGTCTCTACTGATGAGTGGTAGCTATATTGTAATTTACCACAGAATTAGGATATGCTGTTTCTCCCCAGTATGCATACTAGCTAGCTACCAACAGGCCTACCATCCAGCATAGAATGATTAGGCCTACATACCTTTCATATCGAGAAACTCATCACAATCACCATTAGACGTGAACACTGGACAGAATGTAACTGTTACTTTACCATAGCTATGTTCATGATCAAAAACAACTCAATGTGCTTTAAAATTACAGAGTAGTAGGTTACTCAAAATCCACACCATTCGCAGAGCACTCACCTCTCTTTTGCAACAGGTGTACGACTGCTTGTCAAGTCAAGCGTGAGAAAAAATGAAGTTACAATCTCGGCGATTACTCTCGAGGCTCACTGTTCCCTCTGGGGTAGCAGTATGAATAGGCTGTATACTCCACCATAGATATTCCCAATAGTTCGACAAGTGGTTGTATGGCTACAAAGAGTACGAAAAGAAAACGTTCCCCACTTTATCCCCTTCTGCGAAAGAAAACAGTTTTCCGTTCAAAACTGAAAATAAAATATAATTTCCTATAGATAAAACGTGTAGCTATCAACGTATTTACACGGTTGTTTTTTCTGTAAAAACATGACTGCTCAGCAGTTCAACTTGTTCAACTCCCAGATCTGCGCTCATAGCCTTTTAGAAACCGTTAAGGTAGTGTACAGGTGACGTCATGAGATATCGGTCAAATGGCACCTGCAGAGCAGAGCACAGGCTAACAACCCATTCAATTGATATACCGTTTCCTAGTTTTACATTTATGTGTTAAGTTCAGGTAATGTTCCAGGTGCAATAGACCCAAGTGCATTGAAGTAGAGGCATGAGTAGGCCAGTCCTAGGCTTAAACCATGCCACAGGAGCTTAAATGGACCTTGCAACATTATTGTCTAAACAATAGGGTGAAAATGTAGCCGGTGCTATACTGCACCGCTGTAACTCTGCGTTGTGTGTGGTTGATTGAGACTATAAACGTGGACTTTGGAGATCAGGTCGTTTTAATCAAGCAAAACTGACTCTCTGCATCCTGCATCTGCATCCAAAAGGAAATAAAACATTTGTAGAGCACATATGTTCTGAGAATCGTCGCCTCTTTCTACAACAGATGCACAATAGGAGGGACTGGGATCATTCGAGGAGCTAGCCATCGTTCACACATACAATAGCCTGCTAATACCTTAGCTAGCTATTAACCACATGTTGAATTCAGAATATTGACATCATCCTAAAAAGTACAATTACAAGTGCATCTTAACAATACCATCCACTTATGAGTAACCTCTAAATATACATCATTATTCATGAACAAAACACTGTGTATGACTTTGTACTTAAAAGAATCAAACTTTTCTGAAGACAGAAAAAGCGTGCCTACCTCTCTCAGTGCATCAAAATGATTTGAGCACGAGCACACCGGGCAAAACGTAAGTACACACTCCCCTTCTCCCAGGATGCAGGCATGCATAACAAATCAACACAACATATTGATAAATGAACCTGGTGAAATTCACATAGTACTTTAACAATTGTTACACAAACAGGGGGTTGGGATATGATTAGAACTAGACAGGTCTGTAGGCAGAACGGTCAGAGGTAAAGGCATAGATCTGCATATAATGGATGCTCATTGTAAACAAGGTCTCAATAGACAGAACCAAAAACAGGCTCTGGCTTGTTTAGTGACAGTGACATTATAAGCCAGCAACAGTGCCTTGGCTTTTTGTTGCAGGCTTATAATGTTGTGGGGGAGTGTCAGAGATGGCTTTGGGAGTCTTCTAGACTGGCTGGAGGAGGCTGCTCTCACTTATCCTGCAAGGTAAGACTGACATCATATTCATCATTATTATACGGAGCACACTTTTAGTATGGTATGTGAATAGACAAACAAAGTATTGTATCCCAGGCTGCTGTGTGTGTTCCCTCCGCTCCCCTGTGTGCCGTGGCCGTCTTGTCTGTGGTTTTCCTCTGCTCCTACGGCTACCCTCAGCCCTACAGGGTGCTGTCTGAGATGTGGTGCCGGGACCAGAGCCGCTGCATCACCCCCAGATACGTGTACCATAGCCAAGGCATCTTCCCTGAGCCAGCCTCCCAGGGCAGAGTGGAGTACCAGGAACTGCTCCTTGAGGATCTCTGATCTGAGGAGGTCTGATAGTGGGACATATGTCTTCTATTTTATCACCAACCACCCAGTGGAGGAGTCTCCTGGACAGCCTGGAGTAACCCTGCTAGTGGCAGGTAAGACCACAGCACTTATTATATGTTTGGTTTTTTTACAAGTATTTTGTGTAAATATGCCTTGTGGTCAATGATTATATGTAGATAGCAACTGACCAGTGGCGAGTTAATAAAGCCGCATTGAGTTAATAAAGCCTCATACAAACATAGTCTCTTTTTTGCTTTCTAAGTAAGGCAGCTCCAAAATGCAGGTGTTTTTCGGCCTAGCTCTGTGCTTTCTGTGGTGGTGGGACAGGCAGCAGAAAATACAGAGCATAGGGGTTGGTAATGTTCTCTAGTTGCGCCGTGATTGGCTAAGTGTTCTGTCACTCATGGGGACACTATGTCACCACAAAATCTACAGGGGAGAGCTCTAAAATTCATTCACCTTGGGTGCTGCCATAGATTTACATTAGAAGTGCCCATCCAAGAAGGCTCAAGGTCATTGTGCAGTGTGCCGTCTTTCGGATGGGATGTTAAACGGGTGTCCTGACTCTGTGGTCACTAAAGATCCCATGGCACTTATTGTAAGAGTAGAGGTGTTAACCCCGGTGTCCTGGCTAAATTCCCACGCTGTCCCTCATTCCATCACGGTCACCTAATCATCCCCAGCTAACAATTGGCTCATTCTTCCTCCCAGGTCGTTGCTGTAAATGAGAATGTGTTCTCAGTCAACTTACCTGGTACAATAACGGTAAAATTTAAGTTAAAAAACACATTGGCCACAGACGAAATTACTTTAAATCACATTATATCTACCGTAGCTTTGATTGGACTGATCATGTCAACATTATACTTTCAAAATCGTAGCTAGCAAGCTAGATAAGCAGTCATCATCATGAATCAAGTCGGCAATCTACTGGCAAATCCTTTTCCATCCTTGTCATATGAAGGTCAATTATAGATAAAACGTATCAGTGCTCATTGACCAATTCAACAATGAGTGGTTTGGAAGCAATCAGTGGCTAACTGCAAGCATTGCAAATCAATCATTAGTCTGCTATAAAGTGAAGTGGCTGTGTGGTCCCAAGTCTAAGATTAAGGGTCTCTTTTCCTAGTTTAAAAGATAACCTTTCAACATTGGCCATGCTGTCAATGAAGCATGATTTTTTTCCGCGCTCAAAACAACTGTTAACCCGGAACTACAAAATCTGACTTTAGTGAGTTCAAGACAACTCGGAACTTGGGGGAAAACGAGCTACAATTGGGAAAATACGTTTTGAACTCGGAATTGTAAATCCGGAACTCAGGCCTCTTTTTAGAGCTACGACCCGAAGATCACTGACATCATCATGATTCAACTTTTTTGTTGTTGTTGAGTTCCCAGTTGGAATTTTGTTTTTGTTATTAGGATTTCCATTACCTGTTGCAAAAGCAGCAGCTACTCTTCCTGGGGTCCACAAAAAACCTGAAACATGACATAATACATTAACATTAATAGACAAGAACAGCTCAAGGACAGAACTACACACGCAGTTGTCTTGAAAGCACCATAAATCCAGAGAATGTCAGACTTTGATGACAAAGTTTGAAGGAAAAATTTGCCCACGAAGGACCGCCGTGCCATGTTCCTGTTCAAGTGAGCACAGCACAACAAGGTGAGTCCAAAAATGTATTGTATGCTGCTGCATAAATGATGTAATATGCCAGGGAGATATGTATACTGCCAATGTTCTGAATTCTGTCGTCCGTCCTAGCTCGCTCATTAACAGTTGATGTTGAGATGTGTCTGTTACTTGAACTCTGTGAAGCATTTATTTGGGTTGCAATTTCGGAGGCTGGTAACTCTAATTAACTTATCCTCTGCAGAAGAGGTAACTCTGGGTCTTCCTTCCTTGCGGCGGTCCTCATGAGTGCCAGTTTCATCATAGTGCTCGATGGTTTTTGCGACTGCACATGAAGAAACTTTCAAAGTTCTTGAAATTTTCCGGATTGACTGACCTTCATTTCTTAAAGTAATGATGGACTGTCATTTCTCTTTGCTTATTTCAGCTGTTCTTGCCATAATATGGACTTGGTCTTTTACCAAATAGGGCTATCTTCTGTACCACCCCTACCTTGTCACAACACAACTGATTGGCTCAAACGCATTAAGAAGGAAATAAATTCCCAAATTAACTTTTAACAATGCACACCTGTTAATTGAAATGCATTCCGGGTGAAATGCATACCTCATGAAGCTGGTTGAGAAAATGCCAAGAGTGTGCAAAGCTGTCATCAAGGCTGACTACTTTGAAGAATCTCAAATATAAAATATATGTTTAAGTTTAACATGATTCCATATGTGTTATTTCATAGTGTTGATGTTTTCACTATTATTCTACAATGTAGAAAATAGTAAATATAAAGAAAAACCCTTGAATGAATAGGTGTGCCCAAACTTTTGACTGGTACTGTACATTTAGTGTGTAACTATTTGACCTATGAGAATAGGAGAGCTGTTGAAGTTGTGGTCAACAACCAGCTTGTCTTCACAGAGATCAGGTCTAACCACAAGCCTGATCTCTGTGAATGTTAATGTCATCATCATTTCTGAGTCACTCTGAGAGGAGCCATTGCTTCCTCGTTTCAGTATTATCACATGATTCAGAGAGACTCTCATAGTGTCCTTACACTTCCTCAGAAAGTTTGTCAATATTTACCAATTTTCTCATTAACTTCCTGAAAGACTCTCTGAGTAATAGTGACAGTGATATTGATATCTGTATGTACAGTACCAGCTGTTGGCAACAACATTGAGAGCTCTCTTGTAATTAAGAAGTTATTGTACTTTAAATCCTGATGGTATGGTGGCATGTCCCACGACAACAACGACTGTATGCAAAAGTTGCGGAATTGTAGCAGGAAGTCACATGGTCTTGACTGTCAGTATGGAATCATCCTTTGGGTGACCACCCACCGCCTCTGATTCACATTGTAAAAGGGACGTGGCCATGTGACTGGTTTAGTTTGTAACTATCTGATTAAGTTTGAGAGAATCTTGTTTATTTATCTTGAATTGAAGTTGAATTAATATTTTGTTTGATCTCCCCTCGACTGCACCAGAACCTGTATTTTTGGTTGTTTAGTTTGTTGGTTTTATTAATTACTTATTACTACTTATTTACTTACTTACTTACTTATTAATTAATTATGTACTGTTATGACCTCCTGTTTGACCAGGCTGAGAGGGCCTCAGTAATCCAGTTTGTATTCACTAATGAAGGGGAATATCATTTTTTGAACTTGCAACCTGTTGTTGACTTCTTTATTTTGCCACTCAACCCAAACTTGAAGAACCTGTGTATAATTTGTGATAGGCTTCTGAGTGGCGCAGCGGTCTAAGTCCCACAGGGTGGGGCACAGTTGATGTTCTTGGGTTTGACAATTTGAACATTGAGATATTAAATAAATGATAGAGAAGAAGCATAGAATCAAATGAGAATATTAAGGGTTCTCTGTGGAAAGCAAGAAGGCTTTGGAATGTGTTTGATGGAGGAGAGGAGAGTGACGTGTTGATACAGGAAAGACAGATGGACATCTGTGTATTAGATGAAAGAGGGGTTGAGGCCAGGAGGTGAGGACAGATTCTCTTAAGAGAGTAATACATGTTTGGTATCCTGTTACCCTCTTTATTAGTTTCTTGTAGAGCCATAAAATGTAAGGATTGGAAAGAAGGAGTAGTGTCTTAAGTGGGTTAATAAAGTACTCTACGGGTCGGTGTCCCACCCTCGGGACGGTTAAGCTGATGTGCGCTAATGTGATTAGCATGACTTTGTAAGAAACAAGAACATTTCCCAGACATAGACATATTTTATATGGGCAGAAAGCTTAAATGAGTGTTAATCTAATTGCACTGTCCAATTTACAGTAGCTATTACAGTGAAAACATGCCATGCTATTGTTTAAAGAGTACACAGCTATCTACCTTAACATGTATATATTGACCAATTAGGCATATTTGGGCAGACATTTTAACATTTTGAACAGGAATGCAATGATTCATTGGATCAGTCTAAAACTTTGCACATACACTTCTGCCATCTAGTGGCCAAAATCTTAATTGCACCTAGAGTCCTAAGTCCGATAATGGTCTTTCTAAAGTGTTATATTCTCCTACATTAATTTCACATTTCCACAAACTGCAAAGTGTTTCCTTTCAAATGGTATCAAGACTATGCATATCCTTGCTTCAGGTCCTAAGCTACAGGCAGTTCGATTTGTGTATGTCATTTCAGATGAAAATTGAAAAAAAGGGTCTGATCCTTAAGAGGTCTTAACAAGATAGAAACATGCACAAGCAATGGACGCTCATGGACACACCTGAGACACATACTGTATATTACAAGTACAGTACAAGACATATACAATGCCTTCGGAAAATATTTTCCACATTTTGTTACGTTACAGCCTTATTCTAAAATGGATTAAATAATTTTTTCCCTCTCCAATCTACAAACAATATACCATAATGACAAAGCAAAAACTGTTTATTAAATATTAAAAATAAAGAACTGGAATATTACATTTACATAAGTATTCAGACCCTTTACTCAGTACTTTGTTGAAGCACCATTGGCAGTGATTACAGCCTCGAGTCTTCTTGGGTATGATGTTACAAGCTAGGCACACATGTATTTGGGGAGTTTATCCCATTCTTCTCTGCAGATCCTCTCAAGCTCTGTCAGGTTGGATGGGGAGCATCACTGCACAGCTATTTTCAGGTCTCTCCAGAGATGTTCGATTGGGTTCAAGTCCGGGCTCTGGCTGGGCCACACAGAGACTTGTCCCGAAGCCACTCCTGCATTGTCTTGGCAGTGTGTTCTATTCTATGTGTTGTTCTAGTTTTGGTTTTCTATGTGTTTGGCCTGGTATGATTCTCAATCAGAGGCAGCTGTCAATCGTTGTCTCTGATTGAGAACGATACTTAGGCAGCCTGTTTTTCCCACTTGAGTTGTGGGGGATTGTTTTCTGTCTGTGTTTTCACCATACAGAACTGTTTTGTTTTTCGTTTCTGTCTTTCACTTTGTTATTTGGTATTTTCGTGTTCAGTGACTTTTCATAAAAAAATACGAACACTTACCATGCTGCACATTGGTCCGATCTGTCATACTCCTCGTCAGAGGAAGGCGAATCTCGTTACAATAGCATGATGCTGCCATTACCATGCTTCACCGTATGGATGGTGCCAGGTTTCCTCCAGATTTTACTCTTGGCATTCAGGCCAAAGAGTTCAATCTTGGTTTCATCAGACCAGAGAATCTTGTTTCTCATGGTCTGAGAGCACTTTAGGTGGCTTTTGGCAAGCTCCAGGAGGGTTGTCATGCACCTTTTACTGAGGAGTGGCTTCCGTCTGGCCTCTACCATAAAGACCTGATTGGTGGAGTGCTACAGAGATGGTTGTCCTTCTGGAAGGTTCTCCATACGCCACAGAGGAACTCCGATTTCTTAGTTTGACCGGGGGGCGGCCAGCTCTAGGAAGAGTCTTGGTGGTTCCAAACTTCTTCCATTTAAAAATAATGGAGGCCACTGTGTTCTTGGTGACCTTCAATGCTGTAGAAAGGTTTTGGTACCATTCCCCAGATCTGTGCCTCGACACAATCCTGTCTTGGAGCCCTACAAACAATTCATTCGATCTCATGGCTTGGTTTTTGCTCTGACATGCACTGTCAACTGTGGGATTTTATATAGACAGGCGTGTGCTTTTCCAAATCATGTCCAATCAATTGAATTTACCATAGGTGAAGTTGTAGAAATCAATTTGTAGAAACCTCTCAAGGATGATCAATGGAAACAGGATGCACCTGAGCTCAAATTCGAGTCTCATAGCAAAGGGTTTGAATATTTATGTAAATAAGGTATTTCTGTTTTTTAATATTTTTTATACATTTGCAGACATTTCTATAAACCTGTTTTTGCTTTGTCATTATGGGGTATTGTGTGTAGATTGCTGAGAATTTGTATGTATTTAGTCCATTTTAGAATAACGTCTATAACGTAACAAAATGTGGAAAAAGTCAAGGGGTCTGAATTCTTTCCGAAGGCACTGTAACTCTATTACCATAACAACTTATTAATTGCACACTTTACATATCTTAACTTGCGTTCCAATGCAGCTTAGTTTATTGAACATTATGAAAGGATATGTTCAGGCTTCTGGTTTGGCAACAGTGGAGTAGATAACAGAATGGTCCACCTCTAATCTTTCTTCCAGCCTGCAAAAAGCAAATAGAGTTTTTGTATGAGTATATTCAAACATTTCAAATAAACAGACTTACAGAAATAGGTTATATGGAAAAGGACTGAACTGATAGTGAGTTCACTCTTACCTGGCAGTAGGACTGGAGAGGGGGAAATGGATGCTGGCGTACTGGAGGTTGTCTGTCACGTTGGCCTCTATGGCTTTCACTGTGGAGTATACAACATCATCCTCTTTATGGCATCGGGAGAATTGGGCCTCGTCGATGGAGCTGTGGAACTGTTGGAAGTCAAAGGTAGCGTAATGAGGTTCAGGAGGGTTCTGCAGAGCTGGTGGCTCGACCACAGAGTACAGATAACTGTCTTGGTGGTGGGTGTGAGAGGGAGGCAGTTGAACGTTGGCATAGAGGGCATTTTCCTGTTCCTCTGTTCTAGTTTCCTGTGTGGCTGGGTCATTACTGGTCCTTTTTCTGGATAAGACTGAGTTTTGATCGTCCTGAAAGATGCAATCAGTCAAAAAAATACAAAACATTTGAAATACTGACTCCTCAACATACCTTCATCTTTTGGTTAAACTAAGTATCATGTTACTGGGGAAGAATGGAAGCTGGTGCTTGAATGTTGTTCAAATACCATGAACTCTTACTGTGTTCAAACCTTCATATAACACTATTGCACTGAAATGCTATTGGTATTGTGAATTAGAGTGTATATGCTGTGTTCCACTCACCTCTATGTCCACAGCAGTCCTTTGACATAATTTGAACGGGATCTTCCTGTCAAAGAAACCACATTTCTTTGGTGAGACAAATAGGTACCACAAGGCCATCATACTTATGCATTATGATGTTTCTAGACTTACCACATCCATAAGAACACAAGAAGTACGATCACCGTGAAAACTGTGGCCGCGGAACCAATGTAAACTGCTATTTGGAAAGTATTTGTAGCTGAAAATGACGCAGGGTACAGTACATGAAAAAAATACATTCAAGGGAATTCCCATTTAGAACATATTGATTCAGGAGAACAGGACATTTCCCTCTACACTCACCATGATTGGCACTCTGTATGGTCAGAAACACCACGGTAGACGTGTGAGCCCCTTCTCTGTTCCTGGCCTCACAGAAGTACTGTCCACTGTCAGAGGAGGTAAGAGAAGTCAATCTCAACACCTCTCCTGACCCTGTCTGTGAGGCGTCTGTTCCATCCTTCTTAAACCAGGTGTAGTTCTCCACTGCTGGGTTGGCGTGGCTGCTGCAGGTCAGGTTCACAGAACTTCCCTCTAACAGTGGGACAGAGAGACTGATTGATACCAAGGTGTTCCTTGGGGGATCTAAAGTAAGCAGAAAAAAATTGAACAATTTAGCTTTTGATATCTGCTCCATATTTAGTAACGATTAATCCAAACACAAACAGTCCTGGCCAACAGGGTTGGTGTCAAGTTCATCTACATTCATGCCAGGTGAGACTGAGATTGCATTGCTTTCCTATGGTACATTCCATGTCTAATTCAACTGAAAGGAATTTAATTGTGATTTACCCCAACTCTGCAGATCTGTTATGCTTACATTGTAGTGAAAAACTGTTGCAATATCTTGGATATTACACTCCAAGATACTGCAACCACACAGTTTTAACAACCTGCTTCCCTATAAAGAAAGCAAACACAACTTTGCACATAAAACGGACATCCTCACATAGCATGTACAGTTAACTTACACAGAACATCAAGAAACAGGAGTGATGAGTTGAGGGCTCCATGTTTGTTCTGTGCCTTACAGTAATACCTCCCTGAGTTAGCAGGAGAGACCTTCTCAAGTATCAACTGAGTCCCTGACTGGATAGGGCTTTTCCCATTGACTCTGTACCAGGTGTAGCTCACTGCTGGGTTAGCATGGCTGCTACAGGTCAGATTCACAAAGCTTCCCTCTACCACTGGACCAGAGGGACTGACTGACACAGAGGTGTCCTCAGGAGGGTCTGCAAGTGGAAACAAATAGCTGCGAGTACATCAGTGGAAAACAGCCTTTTTTCTTTCACACAGCCTCAGCAAGGCATACATTGCATCCAAAAGGTACTGGCATCACAAAGTGACTCGTTGGCCTTCTGTTCGTTAGCACCGAATTAAACTGCCAATACTCACATTGAACATTGAGGGTAGTTAGATTAGATCTGACTGTGTTGATACTGTTGCTGGCATTACAGTAGTACCATCCACTGTCCCCTGGCTGGATGTTATAAAAGGTGTGAGTCTGCCTCCCAGCCACAGTGGTGAAGCCCTGTCCACTCTCCTTATACAGGAGGTAGTCCAACACGGGGGGGTTTGCACTGCAGCTGCAGTTGAGAGTGACTGAGTTACCCTTAGTAACATCTCCAGATGGACGGACCGACAATGTGACATTCTTTGGAGCATCTGTAGGAGAGGGAGTAAGGTTACAAGTGTTTATATGATGCTGAACTTATTTCTCTGTATAGAACCACAACACTACTACAGTACCTCTCACCACACATTTGGAGGTCTGTGCACTTCACAAAACCAAAAGACTGAACTTTCATCCCAATTGGTGGTTCCAGTAAATATAATGGGTCAGAATATATTTTTTTAACGTTCTCAGAACAGTTTTGCATTTTGTTAGTAGCCATCATTGTGTTATTTGCTCTCACCATACCCTACCAGCATGAACATCATCCTCAAACTGCTCAACTTCCTCTTCAAGTAATCACAATGCACACAGCCACGGTCAGGAAATAGACATTGCCTTGTGTCACGGCAAATTTGTTATTAAGCACATTGACATTCACATCAAACGATCAAGGGATGTTGTATGTGAAAACACTATGCTATCTACAGTTGAAGCCAGAAGTTGACATGCACTTAGGTAGGAGTCATTATTAAAACTCGTTTTCAACCACTCAACAAATGTCTTGTTAAGGTGTATGTAAACGTCCTACTTCAACTGTACATCCGTCTTTCAAAATTCATCCTATTATTTTATCGGAAATAAACCTTATCTTTTAGCTTTCTTATGAATATAATGAAATGAAATGAACACCATTCAGAGGCAGCGCATCCTTGATGCAGAGCTTTGAATGTACAGTGCATTCGGAAAGTACTCAGACCCCTTGACTTTTTCCACGTTGTTATGTTACAGCCTTAAGCTAAAATGCATACAATGATATAATGTGCTCATGTTAATTAGATCAGGTATTAACTCACATTGGACATCAAGAGACACTGGAGCAGAGGAGAGATTATATTGACCTTGAACAGCACATCGGTATCTACCAGAATCCTCACTATTTGCCTGAAACTCTGTTTTTGATACTGATTGTCCATCCCTGAACCAGACAATAGTGGGAGGGTCACTCAGTGTACAGGTTGTGCTACATGTTAGTGTCACCTTCTCTCCCTCTCTCACAGTGGCAGGGTTTACATCAGCTGTCAGCCCTTGTAGAGAGGAGAAAAACAATAAATACTGAAAATGTTTTGTAGAGTCATGAGAGTGGGCTTTACTTCTGGTATCAAAATTACCTGTCAGAGTTAGTGAAACTGATGTTGTACTGCTCCATGCATTATTAGTTGTCTTAAATCTGAAGAAATAGGAATTTACATCACTACTAATTAGGTTATTCATTCTCAAGGTGCAGTTGTGTTTTTCATTTCCAAGGTATTCTACACGGTCTCTGTATTGCTGGGCCTCAAAGAAATTTGTGTCATCCGTTTGAGTCCTGAACTTCCAGAAGGTATTTGTTACAGTCTGGTCTGAGGGGTAGTCATAACTGCATCCAAACACCACTGATGACCCTTTTAAGGCACATGGATATGCATTGTTGAAAGTCACCATCCAATCTCTCTCACAATCACCTTTAAAAAACAACAACAACAAAACAAAAGAAGAGTTCATGTTATCACATGTATCTACAACACTGATAGATACAGTGCCAATTTGCCATTTAAAGGTATAGGAAAATATAGCATTCCTGTGTGTGGCCTTCCTTCAGATATGCTAATCAGTCACTTCTGTATTTTGTTCATTAGAAGAGTGAGTTGCTCTGTAATCTCAGATCAGATTTTCCTTCCCTTTGAGGCTTATAATTTGACACGGTTGGGTAGGTTACTTTCTAAATAGAATCTGGTACAGTTACTTGTTACCTGTGCCAAAATGTTATCAGTTACATAACCTTTGGATTACCAAAACTCAGTAACATAATCTGACTACTTTTGAATTACTTTCCCCTTGTTTTCCCCTTGTCACCATAGTGGTCCCTGACTTGTGGTCAGACTCGTTCAGGTGGAACAAACTTAAAGTTCTCCATTATTTCAATGCTGAATTGAATGTCATTAGAAAACAGAAAGATGTCACAATGTTGTTTTTTCCACAAAAAATCCTTTCTGAATTTAAAAGTAATCCATTACTTTTTTTAAACTATCTGTAATATTATTACAATATTTTAGCTGGTAACGTAACTGATAACATAAAAACATGTGTCAGATTACATGTAACTGATTAAATGTGATCATTGTCCTGTTAATATAATCAATTACCCCCAACCCTGTCATTTGAGAAATATACAGTAGGGTTAGGGTTAACCCTAACCCTAACCCTAACCCTAACCCAGTCAAACGTTTGGACACACCTACTCATTCACGGGTTTCTCTTTATTTGTACTATTTTCTACATTGTAGAATAATAGTGAAGACATCAAAACGATTAAAAAACACATATGGAATCCTGTAGTAACCCAAAAAGTTTTAAAACAAATATATTTTATATTCTTCAAAGTAGCCACCCTTTGCCTTGATGACAGCTTTGCACACTCTTGGCATTCCATCAACAAGCTTTATGAGGAATGCAGTCCTGAAGGAGTTCCCACATGCTGAGCACTTGTTGGCTGCTTTTCCTTCACTCTGCGGTCCAACTCATCCCAAACCATCTCAATTGGTTTGAGGTCGGGTGATTGTGGCAGCCAGGTCATCTGATGCAGCACTCCGTCACTCTCCTTCGTCAAATAGCCCTTACACAGCTTGTTTTGGTCATTGTCCAGTTGAAAAACAAATGATAGACCAACTATGCGCGAACCAGATGGGATGGCGTATCGCTGCAGAATGCTGTGTTAGACCTGCTAGTTAAGTGTGCCTTGAATTCTAAATAAATCACTGACAGTGTCACCAGCAAAGCACCCCCACACCTCCTCATCCATGCTTTACAATGGGAACCACACATGCAGAGATTATCCGTTCACCTACTCTGCGTCTCACAAAGACATGGTGGTTGGAACCAACATTTTCAAATTTGGACTCATCAGACCAAAGGACAGATTTCCACCAGTCTGATGTCCATTGCTCGTGTTTCTTGGCCCAAGCAAGTCTCTTTTTCTTATTGGTGTCCTTAAGTAGTGGTTTCTTTTCAGCAATTTGACCATGAAGGCCTGATTCACGTAGTCTCCTCTGAACAGTTGATGTTGAGATGTCTGTTACTTGACCTCTGTGAAGCATTTATTCGGGCTTCAATCTGAGGTGCAGTTAACTCTAATGAATTTATCTTATGCAGCAGAGGTAACTCTTGGTCTTCCTTTCCTGTGGCAGTCCTCATGAGAGCCAGTTTCGTCATAGTGCTTGATGATTTTTGCAACTGCACTTGAAGAAACTTTCAAAGTTCTTGAAATTGTCCATATTGACTATTTCATTTTTGTCCGTAATGATGGACTGTCGTTTCTCTTTGCTTATTTGATTTGTTCTCGCCATAATATGGACTTGATATTTGACCAATTAGGGATATTGTCTGGATACACCCTACCTTGTCACAACACAACTGATTGAATCAAACGCATTAAGGAAAGAAATTCTACAAATTAACCTTTAACAAGGCACACCTGTTCATTAAAATGCATTCCAGGTGACTACTTCATGAAGCTGGTTGAGAGAATGCCAAGAGTTTGCAAAGCTGTCATCAAGGCAAAGAAAGGGTGGCTACTTTGAAGAATCTCAAATATAAAATATATTTTGATTTGTTTAACACTTTTTGGTTACTACATGAATCCATATGTGTTATAGTAAAAATAAAGAAAAACCCTTGAATGAGTAGGTGTGTCCTAACATTTGACTGGTACTGTACATTTCACTATCAAGGTAAGACAATAATGACAATATAACAAATCCCCTCTTCCCTCTGCAGTATTTCCCTGTTTATCTCCTATGAGCAATACATAGTAGTAGTACATATTTCATATCTCAATTATTAATCATAAGTCAGTGTTGACATCCACATTATGATAGAGCATCAAAGCAAAAATATGGTTACCTGGCGACGTGAGAGTAATCACCATTATCACACTGGTTGTTTCAAAGAGCCACATTGCAGCAACTGCAACACTTCAATAAAAAACACCACAGGGTTCTATTGGGGAGGGAATTGCTTAACTTAATAGCAAAGTCAATCATGAAACAAGCTTCAACAGCGTTTTCACTTAAAACAGGTGTAATATTTATCTGTCTCGGAAGAGTTTTCTCACAACTCTAGATGATGTAGTCATTCTGTCTTTAAATTCTCACTAAACAGATAGATTGAACATCACTGTGCACCAATGTTGCACCAATTAAAGGAAAGAAAACATGAAACTCTACAGAGACAAACAACACTACTCACCCTCCTGCAGAATGTGTCCAGAGAGACTGATCAGCAAATGACCATGCAAATAAATACCATGGAGAGGTGTGATAATAACCATGTCACAACCACAATGCAGAAGTTGGGCTGAGAATGTCTTGTCTGTTGAGCCTTTTGGTGCTATTTCCCTTCCTGTTACTATACAACTGATATATTATATTGCATTTAAGGGCGTTACAGTAACATGTTTTATTTATTTCATTTAACCTCTCTGTAACTAGGCAAGTCAGTTAACAACAGTCTAACCCAAACTGCTTAACTTCCCCTAAAGGTAACCACAATGCAAACACATATAGTCATCCTCAGCAAATAGACACTGCCGTGTGTCATGGCAAATTCAAATTTGCTTTCAGGCACATTGACATTCACAACAAACAGACAAGGTCTGTTATATGTGAGAACACTATGTTATCAACATACTTCTTTCAAAATCCTACTATCTTTACAGAAAATAATAACATACCTTTTATTGACCTTTCTTTGGAATATAATGCAATTAACTTAACACATTTCAGAAGCAGCACATCCTTTGTGCTGAGTTTTGAACCTAGATAGCTGCTCCAATATGAGTCAAATAATATGATGCGCTCATGTTAATTAGATCAGGTATTAACTCAAGAGACACTGGAGCAGAGGAGAGAAGATCTTGACCTTGAACAGCACATCGGTATCTACCAGAATCCTCAATGTTGGCCAGAAACTCTGTGTTGTGTACTGAGTGTCCATCCCTGAACCAGACAATAGTGGGATGGTCACTCAGTGTACAGGTTGTGTCACATGTTAGTGTCACCTTCTCTCCCTCTCTCACAGTGGCAGGGTTAACTTCAGCTGTCAGCCCTTGTAGAGAGGAGAAAGAAAAACAGTCATCAATAAAAATAAAATAAAGTAGTGTTATGAGAGTGGGCTTTACTTCTGGTATGAAAATGACCTGTCAGAGTAAAGCTGATGTTGTACTGTTCCATGCAGTTGTCTTTTTTTTCATTAACCATCTCAAATCTGAAGTAGCATTGTGTTGCATCACTACTAATTAGGTTATTCATTCTCAAGGTGCAGTTGTGCTTTCTGTCACGCCCTGGCCTTAGTATTTTGTGTTTTCTTTATTATTTTGGTCAGGCCAGGGTGTGATATGGGTATTTATGTGGTGTGTTTTGTCTAGGTTTTTTTGTAGGTTATAGGATTGTGGTTTAGTGAAGTAGTCTAGGTAAGTCTATGGTTGCCTAGAGTGGTTCTCAATCAGAGACAGGTGTTTATCGTTGTCTCTGATTGGGAACCATATTTAGGCAGCCATATTCTTTGAGTGTTTCGTGGGTGATTGTTGCTGTCTCTGTGTTTGTTTACACCAGATAGGGCTGTTTCGGTTTTTCCCCGGTTTTTGTATATTGTTCATTTTTTAATCTTTATTGAAGATGTACCACGCTGCGTTTTGGTCCGCCTCTCTTTCGATGGAAGAAAACCGTAACACTTTCTATTTCCAAGGTATTCTACACCCTCTGTATTCCTGGGCCAGACAAAGATAGTTGTCCCACTCTTGACTCCAGAACTTCAAGAAGGTATTTGTAATAGTCTGGTCTGAGGTTAGGCGTAAGTGCATCCAAACACCACTGATGACCCTCTTAATGCACATGGAGCTATGGTGTTGTATCGTTGAATGTCATCCTCCAATTACACCCACAAACAACAAAACAAAAAACAGTTATCACACTTATCTACAACACTCATATGTACAGTACCCATTTGCCATTTTAAGGTAAGAAAATATAATATAGCATTCCTATGTGTGCCCTCCCTTCAGATATGTTCATTTGAAAGATAATACTCTACACATGCTGGTGCACAAACAGGCTATCAGTCACTTCTGTATTTTTGTTGATGTAAAGAGTGAGTTACTCTGTAATCTCATATAATATATGACTTTCCTTTGAGGTAAATAATTTGATAAATTCCACCATCAAGGTAACACAATAACATTAGACCAATATCAAATATCCCCTCTGATCAGTTCCTTGTTCATCTCTAATGAGCCACATACAATATACATTTTATATCATTCATTTATTCATAACGGAATACTGGCATCCACAGAAAGATAGAGTATCAAACAAAAAATATTTATTCTATTCACCTGGCAACTTGAGAGTAATCACACTGGTTGTTTCAAAGGGCCAAACTGCAACACCAACAACTGCAACACCACAGGTTGAGGGAATTATACAGCATTAGACAGTAACAAAGCCAGTCATCAAACATACTGTAGAAAACCTTGCACCATCCCTATGGTGAAGCATGATGGTGGCAGCATCAACATTGTTTTAATTTAAATATGATGTAACTGTCTCTGTCAATCAGGGTTGGGGTCAATTCCATTTAAATTCAAGAAGTACACTGAAATTCCAATTCCAATTATCTTCAAGGCTTTTCAATTAGGAACATTTGGAATATAGTGGAATTCAAATGGAATTGAGCCCAACCCTGCTGTCAATAAGACAGCACAACCTTTTATATCATCTAGCCCTTCTGAGTTTTTTTTAATCATCACCAAACATGAAATAAACTGAACTATGCTTCAATTTCTTAATAGAAATCCTATTCTACATTAACATTGGTAAACATACAAATGAACTGCATGAAAGGAAACACATGAAAGTTTATAGTAAGAAACAGGATCACTGAACAGTCACTCACTCATGGACAGAGCATGTCCACAGAAGGAGACTGGTCAGAAAATGACCATGCAAATACCGTGGACTGATGTGATAATAACCATTTCACAAGCAGAATGCAGGAGTTGAGACTGAAGGTTGACAGGGAAAGTCATGTAACTTTTCTATGTAAGCAGGGAATAGATTTAGTGATTTAGAGACATTCAGTATGTTGAAGAGATAATAATAATAATCATTCGTTGGGTGCTTGTCTTTGTCCTATTTCACACACATACAAGTGTGTATTATACACGTGTGAATTAAAAATGTAGCAGAATAAGCAGGGCAAGTGTCAACCTGATAGATATTTCTTTAATACCTCTAGTCATTTTTTCTTCATTTCATTTTTTTATTTGACAGCAAGCTATTTCAACAAGCAATTTGGGACATACCAACCATACCCTAAACATAAGATATGATCAGTAACACATTTACACACATCCTCCAGAAGACTAGCATGAGTGATGATGCATACCAAACTTCATTTGTAAAGTATGTTACATTTTACGGATATCTTATGGAGGAGATAGTTAAATGCTAATAAATTAGTTATAATGCCACTTATAATGCCAAGTGAATTACAAGTCCCTAATTGAACTATTCCTAGTAAATTAACTTTGTAGTAAGTTAGATAAACAGTAAATTGGCTTAGAGTGAGCAGTCCTGCTCAGAAGCAGTTCAGGGGTCGATGGTAGAGATCTTTCTGGCGATGTCACTCAACTGATAAACTGAGCAAAGGACACTACAGTTCTCATCTGGAAGGTATGCGCAAAAAAATAGGAGGTTGGTCACTGAATTCACATTTAGAATATGATTGTCTCTATGGACAAACTTGAACTTATTGCAAATGATTTAATTCGATTGTGAGGTGTATATAACTCTCTGTTCATATATTAGCCGAGATAAATTAGTGACATCAAAATATGCCCTAATTTACCTGCACCACTACTGGTGTGGTCTGGCCAGGACAGTGGAAACAACATTGGCAGCATCTTTTGGCTCTTTATCGCCATCCAGTGGTACATTTGTAACTTGAATCTGGTCCAGACTGGGAAAGAAAAGACGGAGGGACAGGTAATGCCACTGGTCTGTATGTCAGAAAGAGGAAGAGAGAAGGATAGGACTGAGAGAGGATAAGCATGAGGAGGAAGGGAGAGGGTAGGAGGAGAAAGAAGAAGAGGGAGGAGAAAGTATACAAGGGAGAGGAGAGAAGGAGAAAGGTGAGTAGAAAGGAGAGAGAGGGGGAAAGAAGAATGGAAGATCAAGGGGAGAGGGTAGGAGGAGAAAGAGAATGATGAGGAAGTGAGAGATGGAGGATGGCTGGTTACCTGGGGATCCTGGAGTAATGCACGGTGTTGTAGTTGAGGATGCTGTCTGCCTCTATGCAGCGTGGAGCATCCTTCAGGGGTACGATGGAGGGATCGGCCCTCTCACACACCTCCTCTGGCTCCTCCTATCAAACACAGAGAAAATAGGGGGATTCCTATGAGAGGACTGAAGAAGTGTTGATGTCACTTCAATAGAGAGAACCCAAACCTGGGTTTAAAATGGGGCCGAATGATGGTAGGTGCTAATGTATTTACATGGTAGGTGCAGTGTCATTAAAGTGTAAGTACATATTGTTACCTTTGATCTTTCAAAAGAAGATGGGAATCTAATCATGAGTAATTCTAATGGCATGACCTGATTATTACAAGTGGACCATGGTGTTTCCCTCTAGTGGTGCAGAGTGGGAGTTGTTGTTCAACCTACCGGGATGTCGGCCATCTTGCCAGTCCTCAGCTGAAGGGTCTGTTGGACTGATTCGTAGAACAGTGTGTCAACTGTCACCGATGGCCTCTGTTAATCCATATAAATACAACCAACGACAATTATTTGTTAATTATTTGATCACATAATGGTTGTAGTGCGTCACCTGATCATGATGGCCACAGTGAGAGTGATGAGACCAGCAGACACGCCCACAGCTGAAGCCAGGGCGATAACTTTTAGCCTGCTTGCCAATCAGAGACAACTGGTTCAGTCTGAGTAAATCTGACAGTAGTCACCATTATAGAGGGGAGAATGAGGATGTTTGGGGTAATGACAGTGAGAGTGAAGGAGAGGAAAGAGAAGGCCAAGAAGGATGCGAAGGAAAGAGGGACAGAAAGATTGACAGACATAGACAGGAAGACAGACAGAGTCAAATATCCAGCTTTTGTCAGCTCCATGAATCAATTATCAAATCTCTAGACTTCTGTTATCTGATATCAAAGTTCAGCTCTTCTTCCCCTTTTACAGTTAGTGAAAGTTATCCATATATGACTCACAGGTCAGAGAATTGAAATCAGAAAGACTCTGGGATAGTGAGTGGGCAGACTGAGGGGCATACAGTGACACATTTAGACACGGTGTCTTGCCAAACATGTCTGTGAGACAGACATTACATTTACAGTAGTGATAAATTAAGAAACACACAGACAGAAGCCATCTGGGTCACTGAGTTTAGACTCCCCACCTCCTACTCTACCCTCCCTCCATCCTGCCCAGTCCACTGACCTCTGACCCTGACAGTGAGGACAGGTGAGCTGTGGACACGGATGCGTGCCTTGTAGTAGTACTGGCCGCTCTCCCCGGGGCTGACCTCAGCGAAGGTGTAGCTTGGGCCTGATCGCGTTACCAGGCGTCAGCCGCATTGATCCTGAACAACGTGTAGTTGTCCACCGCCGGGTTGGCCTGGCTGCTGCAGGTCAGAGTCAGAGGACGGCCCGCGTCGATCACACTGGAGGGCTGCGCAAACACAGACGTGTTCTTAAGGGCATCTGGGAGAGAGGAGAGAAGAGGAGAGGTGGGGTGGGGGGAGCAAGCGGAGAGAGAGGGATAGGGGAGAGGATAAAAAATATAGTGGCATGGAGGGGATACAGACAGGGAGTGAAAGAGAGAAAGGATAATAGGATAGACAGACAGACAGCCAAGGGCAGAGAGAGGAGTGAGAGAGAGAGAGAGAGAGAGAGAGAGAGAGGAGAAGGAGGGAAGGGGGGGAAGAGGGGAGCAGAGCAACAGGGAGCCAAGGTGAAGGTGATGGAGGAGAGAGAGGGAGGGAGAGAAACAATGAAAGTTAAACAAATATTTAGAGAAACAGAAAGATTTTTGAGAAATGACAAAACAGAGAGGGCAAGAGAGGGAGATAGAGAGAGGAGAATGCGAGGAGGGGGAGAGAGTGAGGGAGAGAGATAGAGGAGGGAGATAGAGCAAAATGGCGCCGGAGGAGATGACCGCCGTTTTACGGTCTCCTAACCAATTGTGCAATTTTGTGGTTTTTTTGCGATATTTGTCAGTTATTTTGTACATAATGTTTCGGCAACCGTATCTTACGGAAGAAAAGAGCTTCTGGATATCAGGACAGTGGTCACTACCTCGGATTACATGAAGATTTCTTCAACAACAGCAGCAAGCAGGACTCACACGATATTCTCCAAACACCCCACAGGGCAGACATCCCAATTATTCGCAAAAGGAAGCAACACAGAGGACGAAGAGCCGGATGCCTCGTCTGGACCCGCAGAAGACAACTAGGAAAGCTGCCGTTACCGTCAATATTACTCACCAATGTGCAATCATTGGACAATAAACTAGACGAGGTAAGATCACGAATATCCTACCAACGGGACATCAAAAACTGTAATATCTTATGCTTCACGGAATCGTGGCTGAATAACGACATGGATATTCAGCTAGCGGGATACAGGCTGCACCGGCAGGATAGAACAGCACATATTTGTAAAATTCAACCGCCGGTGCACAAAATCTAAGGAAGTCTCTAGATTTTGCTCGCCTGAAGTTGAGTATATTGTGATAAACTGCAGGCCACACTACTTGCCAAGAGAGTTCTCAGTTATACTTTTTGTGGCTGTTTATTTACCACCACAGACAGATGCTGGCACTAAGACCGCACTCAGTCAGCACTCAGTCAGAAAAAATTCTAGATCACCTGTACTCCACACACAGAGACGCGTACAAAGTCCTCCCTCGCCCTCCATTTGGTAAATCCAACCACAACTCTATCCTCCTGATTCCTGCTTACAAGCTAAAACTAAAGCAGGAAGCACCAGTGACTCGGTCTATAAAAAAATGGTAAGATGAAGCAGATGCTAAACTACAGGACTGCTTTGCTATCAAAGACTGGAACATGTTTCCCGGGATTCTCTCGATGACATTGAGGAATACACCACATCAGTCACTGGCTTTATCAATAAGTGCATTGAGGACGTCGTCCCCACAGTGACCGTACGTACGTACCCCAACCAGAAGCCATGGATTACAGGCAACATTCGCACTGAGCTAAAGGGTAGAGCTGCCGCTTTCAAGGTGCGGGACTCTAACCCGTAAGCTTACAAGAAATCCAGCTATGCCCTACGACAAACCATCAAACAGGCAAAGCGTCAATACAGGGCTAAGATTGAATCATACTACACCGGCTCCGACGCTCATCGGATGTGGCAGGGCTTGCAAACTATTACAGACTACAAAGGGAAGCACAGCCGCGAGCTGCCCAGTGACACGAGCCTCCCAGATGAGCTCAATCACTTCTATGCTCGCTTCGAGGCAAGCAACACTGAGGCATGCATGAGAGCATCAGCTGTTCTGGACGACTGTGTGATCACGCTCTCCGTAGCCGACGTGAGTAAGACCTTTAAACAGGTCAATATACACAAGGCAGCGGGGCCAGACAGATTAACAGGACGTGTGCTCCGGGCATGTGCTGACCAAATGGCAGGTGTCTTCACTGACATTTTCAACATGTCCCTGATTAAGTCTGTAATACCAACATGCTTCAAGCAGACCACCACAGTCCCTGTGCCCAAGAACACAAAGGCAACCTGCCTAAATGACTACAGACCCGTAGCACTCATGTCCGTAGCCATGAAGTGCTTTGAAAGGCTGGTCATGGCTCACATCAACACAATTATCCCAGAAACCCTAGACTCACTCCAATTTGCATACAGTCCAAACAGATCCACGGATGATGCAATCTCTATTGCACTCCACACTGCCCTTTCCCACCTGGACAATAGGAACACCTATGTGAGAATGCTGTTCATTGACTACAGCTCAGCGTTCAACACCATAGTACCCTCAAAGTTCATCACCAAGCTAAGGATCCTGGGACTAAACACCTCCCTCTGCAACTGGATCCTGGACTTCCTGACAGGCCGCCCCCAGGTGGTGAGGGTAGGTAGCAACACATCTGTCACGCTGATCCTCAACACTGGAGCTCCCCAGGGGTGCGTGCTCAGTCCCCTCCTGTACTCCCTGTTCACCCACGACTGCATGGCCAGGCACTACTCCAACACCATCATTAAGTTTACTGACGACACAACAGTGGTAGGCCTGATCACCGACAACGACGAGACAGCCTATAGGGAGGAGGTCAGAGACCTGGCCGGGTGGTGCCAGAATAACAACCTATCCCTCAACGTAACCAAGACTAAGGAGATGATTGTGGACTACAGGAAAAGGAGCACTGAGCACATCAACAACAAACTAACTAGATTGGTCCAAACACACCAAGACAGTCGTGAAGAGGGCATGACAAAGCCTATTCCCTCTCAGGAAATTAAAAAGATTTGGCATGGGTCCTGAGATCCTCAAAAGGTTCTACAGCTGCAACATTGAGAGCATCCTGACCGGTTGCATCACTGCCTGGTACTGCAATTGCTCGGCCTCCGACCGCAAGGCACTTCAGAGAGTAGTGCGTACGGCCCAGTACATCACTGGGGCAAAGCTTCCTGCCACCCAGGACCTCTACACCAGGCAGTGTCAGAAGAAAGCCCTAAAAATTGTCAAAGACCCCAGCCACCCCAGTTATAGACTGTTCTCTCTACTACCGCATGGCAAGCGGTACCGGAGTGCCAAGTCTAGGACAAAAAGGCTTCTCAACAGTTTTTACCCCCAAGCCATAAGACTCCTGAACAGGTAACCAAATGGATCTCAGGAGCTCTTACAATCTGGTGTGTATCCGGGAGGGGGATGAGTGGAAGACGGAATTTAGTACCACCTTTGGGCACTATGAGTACCTCGTCATGCCGTACGGGTTGATGAATGCTCCATCAGTCTTCCAGGCCTTTGTAGACAAGATTTTCCGGGACCTGAGCGGGCAGGGTGTAGTGGTGTATATCGACGACATTCTGCTATACTCCGCTACACGCGCGAAATGTCTGTTCTTTCAACAGTCCGTCTCCTTCCTAGGGTACAGCCTTTCCACCCCAGGGGTGGAGATGGAGAGTGACCGTATTTCAGGCGTGCGTAATTGGCCGACTCCAACCACGGTAAAGGAGGTGCAGCGGTTCTTAGGGTTTGCCAACTACTACTGGAGGTTTATCCAGGGCTTTGGTCAGGTAGCGGCTCCCATTACCTCACTGCTTAAGGGTGGCTAAAATCCCTAAAGCTGGAGACTTATATCTCCCTCTCTAACTTTAAGCATCAGCTGTCAGAACAGCTTCACGATCATTGTACCTGTACAGAGCCCATCTGTAAATAGCACACCCATTTACCTCATCCCAATATTGTTCTTTATCTTTTTTGTTCTTTTGCACCCCAGTATCTCTACTTGCACATCATCATCTGCACATCTATCACTCCGGTGTTAATGCTAAATTGTAATTATTTAGCCTCTATGGCCTATTTATTGCCTTACCTACCTAATCTATATTTGCACACACTGTACATAGACTTTCTATTGTGTTATTGACTGTACATTTGTTAACCCCATGTGTAACTCTGTGTTGTTGTTTTTGTCGAGGCGCAGATCTGGGGAAGGGTACCAAAAATGTCTGCAGCATAGAAGATCCCTAATAACACAGTGGTCTCCTTCATTCTTAAATGGACAAAGTTTAGAATCCCCAAGACTCTTCCCAGAGCTGTCTGTCCGGCCAAACTGAGCAATCGGGGGAGAAGGGCCTTAGTCAGGAAGGTGACCAAGAACCCAACGGTCACTCTGACAGAGCTCCAGAGTTTCTATGTGGAGATGAGAGAACCTTCCAGAAGAACAACCATCTCTGCAGCACTCCACCAATCAGGCCTTTATGGTAGAGTGGCCAGACGGAAGCCACTCCTCAGTAAAAGGAACGTGACAGCCCGCTTGGAGTTTGCCAAAAGGCACCTAAAGACTCTCAGACCATGAGAAACAAGATTGAACTCTTTGGCCTGAATGCCAAACATCACATCTGGAGGAAAGCTGGCACCATCCCTACGGTGAAGCATGGTGGTGGCAGCATCATGCTGTGAGGATGTTTTTCAGCGGAAGGAACTGGGAGACTTGTCAAAGGCAAAGATGAACGGAGAAAAGTACAGAGAGATCCTTGATGAAAACCAGAGCGCTCAGGACCTCAGATTTGGGCGAATGTTCACCTTCCAACAGGACAATGACCCTAAGCACAAGTCTCTGAATGTCCTTGAGTGGCCCAGCCAGAGCCCAGACTTGAACCCAATCGAACATCTCTGGAGAGACCTGCAAATAACTGTGCAACAACTTTCCCCATTTAACCTGACAGAGCTTGAGAGGATCTGCAGAGAGGAATGGGAGAAACTCCCCAAATAGAGATGTGTCAAGCTTGTAGCGTTATTCCCAATAAGACTCGAGGCTGTAATCGCTGCCAAACGTGCTTCAACAAAGTACTGAGAAAAGGGTCTGAATAGTTTTTCATTTTTAATACATTTGCAAACATGTCTAAAAACCTGTTTTTGCTTTGTCATTACTGGGTATTGTGTATAGATTGATGAGGGGAAAAAACAATGTAATCAATTTTAGAATATGCCTGTAATGTAACATCTTGTGGAGAAAGTCAAGGGGTCTGAATACTTCCCGAATGCTCTGTATAGCATGCTGCTTCCTCTCAAATCTACACTTATGATTAAAATAAAAAATCCCAGGTTCCTTTGGCTGTTTTCTACATGCTTAAGGTTTTTGTCTATATTGTCATGGAACTGGACATTACATTTTGTCTTTGTTTATTTGATATTTTAAAAACAAGCCACATTTATAAAATGATACACTTGATTAAGAATCCTACAGGATAAACGCAAAGACGTCTGTGACTTGTTTCCATTGTGCTTCTCAAATGGGTTATCATCTTTACTCTGCTTCCTTCAACCCATGACGAAACAACAAGGGCAGTGTGTGAGAAAGAGAAAAACCATGAGAGAGAAAGAGAAACATCAATAGACAGGACACTGAGCAGACAGATGGTTCAGAGATACAAAGTATCTGAGAACCAAGCGTAGTTTCTGGGCCTCTTTGACTTAGTCAGCATTTGACCTCATAGGCGACATAGACAGGACAGATAGCCATCTAAACCACACATACATAATACTCTAGTCAGGCTTATGGTGGCTAGGAGCCTCCTGTACATCTCTATATTAACTGGGTCAACACAATATATATGTGTATGTGTGTCACCTTTTTATTTGAGTAAATCTTTAAATAATTACAACTTTCAGTGTGATTTTTTCTTTTTTACTTCTGAAGGTGTAGAGTTGAGTTTTCACCAGGAGGTGGCAGTTAATAGCAGTTCAATGAGACACTTCAAATCAAATCACTGGAATGTATTGACAAATATGATGTAAAACAAGATTGCACAGCATACACAAATATATCTAATAAGTATAATGGTGCTTGCTGAGGATTCTCAGGTTTTGCCATTTGCCCTGACATTCATGTAGACTTTATGAGAGACAGAGAGAGAGAGAGAGAGAGAGAGAGAGAGAGAGAAAGAAAGAGAGAAAGAAAGAGAGAGAGAGAGAGAGACCATTCGAGTTCTCAAACATTTTCTTACATACAGAATATTAGTGATTTACAGTTGGCTGATGGTAATAGGTGATGGTTTACAAGCACTCAATAAACAGTACGTGTGTTACAGAGTCTATGTGTTTAACTTGAATAGTATAGAGCTGTTCATAGTTCCTTCTAATTCTAGAATGAGGATAAAAGGGAAGCTATAGAATCTTTGCAGGAACCATGACAATGAAAGGGGGAAGCTAAACTTTCATAAATACAATATTGCTCATAGCGGGCGGAGGGCAGGGGCCCTTGATCCAATGGAAGCAGTAGGGAAATATTATGTTCGTGAAAAAACCCTACATGGCACTTTTACCCCTCTCTTTTCGACGTCTGCATCGGCTGGCACAGTGGTACGTGACAATGACAACGGCAATGGTCAGGATCACATCTGCTGCGATAATGCCAGCCATGGAGCCAGGTTCGATCCTGTAGCAGGACGGGTTATCTGATAGAGGGGACGGACGACAAGAGTGGGATGGGTGAAAAATGACAGGAAATATGATTATTTTGGTCCCCAGTGTGTGAAAAATATGGAAATTGTGTCTCTCAGTCCTGATGTTATGCTTAATATGATGTGTGTTTATCATGATACATACTTGTACCTGGGTCAGCCACAACCTTTTCTTGAGGAGAAAAATGAAAAAGAGATAATTGTCAATGTAATTATATTATACACTGAGTATACAAAATATTAAGAATATTAATACCTGCTCTTTCCATTTTTTTTACCTTTATTTAACTAGGCAAGTCATTTAGGAACAAATTCTTATTTTCAATGACATCCTAGGAACAGTGGGTTAACTGCCTGTTCAGGGGCAGAATGACATATTTGTACCTTGTCAGCTCGGGGATTTGAACTTGCAACCTTTCGGTTACTAGACCAATGCTCTAACCACTAGGCTACCCTGCCGCCCCATGACTGACTGACCAAGTGAAACCTATGATCCCTTCTTAAATCAATTTTAATCAGTGTAGATGAAGGGGAGGAGACAGGTGAAACCCTAAGTTCAATATCCGCACCCAGCAGAAAATCTATTAGGGTAATACAAAAAAAATCAATAATGTTCCTTCAGTTTAAGCTGGAGACATCAGTTTGTTTTGCATTGGATGCATCTCAATCCATCGCATGTCACACTTCTGCATCTGCGGTGAAAGGTGACAGAGCTGGAGCGGTGTTTGCCAGACCTTGAGACATCCAAAAATGGTTCTTCTCACAAAATCGTCTGTAGTGTCTGAATGGTTTGGCCTACAAACTATTATGACCCCTCTATTGAAAGAAGAGACTCTGTTCTCTGTTTTCCTCGAGGGCCGCCACAAGCGGACTCGTCTGAGGTCGGCACAGTTGATCTGCCAACTTCTGTCTGTAGCATCCGAACAGTTTGGGCTACACATTAATATGACGGTGAGACTCTCATTAACACGTTCATGTCCAAATCAAGTCAAATTCCAAATCAAATTGTATTGGTCACATAAACATGGTTAGCAGATGTTAATGCGAGTGTAGCGTAATGCTTGTGCAACTAGTTCTGACAGTGCAGTAATATCTAACATGCAATCTAATTTCCCAACAACTACCTAATACACACAAATCTAAAGGGGTGAATGAGAATATGTGCATATAAATATGTGGAGGAGCGATGGCAGAGCAGCATAGCCAAGATGGTATAAAATATAGTATATACATATGAGATGAGTAATGTAAAATGTGTAAACATTATTAAAGTGGCATTATTTAAAGTAGCATTGTTAAAAGTGAATAATGATCCATTTATTAAAGTGGCAAGTGATTGGGTCTCGGTGTAGGCAGCAGCCTCTCTGAGTTAGTGATTACTGTATAGCAGTCTGATGTCCTTGAGAGGCGTTGCGCCTTCTTCACCACACTATCTGTGTGGGTGGACCATTTCAGTTTGTCTGTGATGTGTACACTGAGGAACTTAAAACTTTCCATCTTCTCAGCTGCTTTCCCTTTGATGTGGATAGGGGGGTGCTGCCTCTGCTGTTTCCTTAAGTCCACAATCATCTCCTTTGTTTTGTTGATGTTGAGTGAGAGGTTGTTTTCCTGACACCACACTCCGAGGGCCCTCACCTCCTCCCTGTAGGCTGTCTCGTCATTGTTGGTAATCAAACCCACTGCTGTTGTGTTGTCTGCAAACTTGATGATTGAGTTGGAGGCGTGCATGGCCACGCAGTCGTGGGTGAACAGGGAGTACAGGAGGGGGCTGAGCACGCACCCTTGTGGGGCCCCAGTGTTGAGGGTCAGCGAAGTGGAGATGTTGTTTCCTACAGCACCTGGGGGCGGCCTTTCAGAAAGTCCAGGACCCAATTGCACAGGGCGGGGTTTGGACCCAGGGCCTCCTTCAACTTAATCAAATCAAATCAAATTTATTTATATAGCCCTTCGTACATCAGCTGATATCTCAAAGTGCTGTACAGAAACCAAGCCTAAAACCCCAAACAGCAAGCAATGCAGGTGTAAAAGCACGGTGGCTAGGAAAAACTCCCTAGAAAGGCCAAAACCTAGGAAGAAACCTAGAGAGGAACCAGGCTATGTGGGGTGGCCAGTCCTCTTCTGGCTGTGCCGGGTAGAGATTATAACAGAACATGGCCAAGATGTTCAAATGTTCATAAATGACCAGCATGGTCGAATAATAATAAGGCAGAACAGTTGAAACTGGAGCAGCAGCACAGTCAGGTGGACTGGGGACAGCAAGGAGTCATCATGTCAGGTAGTCCTGGGGCACGGTCCTAGGGCTCAGGTCCTCCGAGAGAGAGAAAGAAAGAGAGAATTAGAGAGAGCATATGTGGGGTGGCCAGTCCTCTTCTGGCTGTGCCGGGTGGAGATTATAACAGAA